>NW_023340246.1:11437619-11454188 GCF_004916995.1 Morone saxatilis
AAAAAAAAAAAAAGAAAGAAATAACGAGCCCTAGAGAAATCACAGAGTCTAGTCCGTTTGATGCTGTTGTTTTACCTTGGCCTGCAGTGGCGCAAGGAAACGACTTCCCATCCTGACTATGATCTCCTGCATGAAAATGTCGCCGAAATGAGGATTTCACGGGAGCTATTGTACTTAAGTGATGTGTGAACATAATTAGTCGTCTGCAAGACTGGAAAGACTAATTCCATATTACCCATTCAGGTTGATTGAAATCTCTGAGGTGGAGAACGTTTATTTCCCCCGAAAAAAAGAAAAGAAAATATTTCACACCGATAACCTTTTCCTATAATAATAATAATAATAACTACAATACAATGACTGTCATCTTCTTCAAACAGGGTGTCAAACATGTTCCAATTTTAGGAGAGATTGGGGATTTTTAAATAATAAACCGTATTCTTAATTTATCAAATATTGAAGTCATAAATGTACATTTACAAAAACAAAGCCTTTACTTATTATAATAAAAAAATGATACAATACAATACATATATTAAACTGATTCAGAAGCAATTAAAATTTTAGTTTTCTGTTTGGTTGCTTCTCTATATCAGTTTATCAGTGAAGTTAAGACTACTAGATATACCCATATTCTCAGCTGAAATACAGCAGTTTCTCAGTAATACCTATATTCATTCCAGCTTGGACGGTCCTGCATCATGATCACGTTATTATAGAAAAAGAGAAACTTCCAACAATCAGACTGTCACCCTGTGGTTCTCACAATATTTACACATTTTTATCAATTTTTCCACTGCATTATTTTGCCGATATTACACTGAAAGACATTCATCATGCCAGAGCTTCGGTTTTATTGTTGACATTTACAGAATTGAATGTGTGAGTATACAGAAATTATACAGAAAGCTCACTTGTCCATACAGCAAACATATAACACATCTCCTCACACTATGTACAGGTTAAGCCATGATAAAGCCTGGGCCACTAGCACACTTGGCATAACACTCAGTCACTCAAGGTTCAGAACAAGTTGATGGACTCCAGATCAGAAATGTGACTGATGGCACACGTTACTGGAATGGTGTATACCTGAAAGGGGGCAGCTGGAGGAAGAGAACTGGGCAAATTTAGGATTGTCTGAAGCAAAATGAAGTCTGAACCTGAACATTTACTTTTCAGACACAATAACCGTCTCTTTATTTATCAATTGATGCCCAAGGTTGTTGTTTTTTTTAATTATCATTAATTTGGACTGCCTGTCTTTAGTTTGGTTCGGTGCTTAAATGAAGGTGATATCTGTTGAGAGTGAAAATAGAACTATGATCACTAGTTTAGTGGTGGAACAGTGTCAGCAGCACCGTGTTGGTCCTGAGATTAAGTGTTTCAAGTGGAGTTAAACACAGCCAACGAAAAATAACTGCAGTGTTCAATGACCAGAGACCTACTTAACAGCCTGTAGAAAAGAACAAAAGAGGTTGAGTGTTAACTTTGCCTAATGGGGTAAACAAAATCCTTTAGATGGCATCTGTGATAATTTCAGTGTTTCTGATGCACAGTGTCTGGATTCAATTAATATATGAGAGCTCTCAATTTCATATTTGTCAGGTTGTCAAGTTTAACTGTAACAAAAGCAAAAATCTTATCATCAGGTACCAAAAGTCAGAAAAACTATGGATCTCAGAACTAAGGTAGGCATATAAAAAAAAAAGACAGAATGTTAATATGAAAGAAAATAGTTAAACTGATACGATCGCACACATGTTTGTGTTTCTGAAGCTGATTCTTGCCCGCCTCACCACCGTGGTATTAAATGTTACAAAACAACTTCTTTTCCAATCCTTAATTCCTGCAATACTTTAGGTAAAATATCATTTACATTTGTGACCTTTATACACACTCTACAGACACAGCTTCTCAATTTAATTACCTTTTGTGGTAAAGAAAAATACTGTTTGTTTCCCATTTCCATGACAATATATTTTGCAGCATATGAGCAGTTCATTTTAGGGATATTCAGACGACCAAATAATACAAACTGTGATACACTGATACATGTTGAAGTCTCGTGGTTTATGGTCTACACATTCTGGTCCACATTCTGCACAGATGACACTGAATGAAAAACACATTCTTGCGATGATGTTCATGAAATGTGATTCGTGACAATTTGTGAGCTGTCAATAAATATTCATCTTCAGCTTTAATACATTGGATTTGTTCTGACTGTAGTTAATACTGAGGACATTTTCTATTTTTCCCCCCAATCCATTTTCTATCTACAGGGACTTTTGATCAACTCCTAGGAACTGTTTTTTTAATTGATAGCAGCAAATCAATTGATTATCTCACTCCACAACAATTCTGCAAGGTCATTTGGGGGGGGGGGTAACAGAATTAAAACTGTCAAATCTATATTTATCTTTGGTGGTTAGACTACATCAAAATCAAACACAGTTTTCTGTGTTAATAGATTTTTTTTCGTGCAAGAGGGAAATTGGAATAATACAAAAAACACGTAATGTGTTATAACTCAAATTACATTTCACTGACAAATATCAGCAACTTCTCACCATTAGAGATCATTTTTCCAGTCATCAAAAAGTGTCATGTAAACCAAGTGTCACCGTATAACGCATTAGGGAGATGGAGATGGCTGAAGAAGAGTGAACAAATATGTAATCAATGACATACTGAGTCATGGGTTAGTGTTTTATTCTTCAAGTTGATGTCTTATACAGAGCTGACACTGAATTGGGGCAAAATCAACTTGGGAAAATGACAGATCAATAGGTTGAATGTGGAGGCAGGAGGGGGGTGTCATGATGGAGTGGTATTAGAGATTTCCTATTTGGAGTGCTTGTGTTTGGTTGTGTGTGTTTGTGTGTGTGTGTGCAGATGTAAATATGTGTGTCAAAGTTCGATTTTGTGAGAAACACGAGGCCGGGCGGGGGGGTTATGGCCACGGGAAGAAGACAGAGCACCAGGCTCTTTTGTTCTCTGCTCTTGGTTTTGTCATTAGTCCAGCTGTTAGCCAGAGGTCAGTGGAGTGAGAAACTACGCCAGGGAACGCTGACGAGGCTTGATCCTTGGATAGAGCTGGAAAAAAAAAACAGAGAGAGGAGAAATGTTTAACATGATTAATTTGACTTGCCTGTGTTTGTTGTTATGTACTTTCTCACTGACATCCTTGCAACGGTTACGTATTTTTCTTTTCAATGCCTTCTTGAAAACATTTGTACTCCGTGACTTAAGGTAGGCAAAAAAACTGGATTAATTGACTTAATATTATCAATCTTTTCTCTGTTTTATTAAATGATAATTTGTCAGAATCAATAACTTTAACAAATAATAGCAACAACAACAATCAATAACATCTAAGCAGAGGTTAAACAGGCTTAAAACTTTAAACAAGTTAATCATTTATCAAAAAAATAATGAATTAGTTTTCTGTCCAGCGACTAATTGATGAATCCACTCATCATTTCTGCCCTACAGTCATTCAACTCGATAAACAAATAAAAACATATCATTTTTGATTAAATTCAATTGATTTAAATCAATATTATTAAGTTATCTCAGGACACTTTTCATATAGAGCAGGTCTAGAACGTACTCCTTATAAAATTTGGAAGATGGGAAAAGAAATGCACTGATAATAACTTAAATGAAACCTACTGGTGAGCTAATAAGGCTGAAATGTGACAAATAATGTATTTTGTTTTTACCCCCAGCAGGTTGCGGGGCACGTAGCCCTCTTTGTCCTCGAGTCGTGCCCACCACCACTCTGTCTCACTGTCATCCTGTCGTCGCAGAATAGTGATGGCGTCCCCCTCGCTGAACATCAGCTCGTCCTGGTTCTGAGCTTTATAATCCCACAGAGCATACACCGTCCCCTTGTTCATTACACCCAACTTCTCCTGAACACCTGCGTAAGAGAGTCCAAAACAAACAAACAGTCAAATATAGAGGTAGACCTTACGGGGCTGATTTGCTACATCTTTGTAGTTTGGACAAAGTTGGAGAGACAATGACAAAACTTGAATTCTGAAGTGAACTACTGCTTTTGGAATTACATTTGTGCAAGCCAGACTGACTGGTGGGTTATTTCTCACCGTATAGAAACTGGGAGCACTGGATGTAGCCCTCTTCCATTTCCTCGCATTTATCTGCAGCAGTCTCCACGTCACTGATGGTGCTGGCAAAGATCGCGGCCCCTGACTCAACGAGCAACTTGCAGAGATGGACACTGTTGCAGGAGGCGGCACAGTGAAGCGGAGTCCTGTTCCCGACAAACACAAAACAGGAAAACAAACATCAATTTTTATAAATGTAAATGATACAGTACAGTACCACAGCAGATCATGCAAAACTTTGTGTCGTCCTCTTACCATCCATCACTGTCTGCAGCGTTGACGTTCACACCAAAATCCAGCAAGAACTTGACTATGTGGTGATGCCCCGCACACACTGCGTTGTGCAGGGGTGTGATGCCCTCATCATTGGGAGTGCTAGGATTCTCCACCTGGAAAACAAAATTAAAAAAAAGGACCCAGATGAAAAGATGAGTGCTTATCCGACATGCAAATACAAATAAATTAAAGTATACTCACATAGTCTTGACATACCTCATAGATAATCCTCTGGACGAGGTCAAACTCTCCCTCCAAAGAGGCGTCCAGCAGGAGAGCCAGAGGGTTGAACTTAACCCTGAAGCCATGGCCAGTGCGCTCAGAGTTTGGCTTCTTCAAGTTTGTGCGCTTCTCCTGTAAGAGTGGAGAGCGGAAGCATGAGTTACAGATTCATTCATTGAAAATGCAACTCTTTAAATGCAATAATAAGTCTGTGTGTATGTGTCTTTTACCAGTGGCTGTGAGACCGCCGTGTCGCTCTCTTCTGGAGTGGTGACCTCCAGCACGGGGCTGGGCAGCGACGCCTCAGAACCTCCCACGTTGTTGTTGTTGTCATCGTCCTCCGGTTCCTCTGCTTCAGCAGGATCCCCCAGACCTTCTGGTGGTGAGGGCAGTGGCTCATTGTCATTGGCGTCAGTGGATGGAGGTGGAGCCTCTGAGCCCGGCTCCTCCGCCCCTGGTGGCGGCGGTAGCTGCGTCTCAGAGGGGAGGTTGCCGTTGTCTGTATCCGCCACAGAGTCCTCTCCCAGATAACCTGGAGGATTAGCTGGCTGATAAAATGGTGTTCCGTTACCTGCACTGTTGCCACCTCCTGATCCACTGACTCCATTTCCCTCTATGCCTCCTGCTAGAGTGTTGAATCTCTGGTAGAGCAGTTTCTGGATGTTGGGTCCGCTGGGACCCTCGGGTTCTGTGATGGAGCTGCGCTTCTTGAGCGGTCTCGGAGCGTTGGCCAGCTTTTTACGGAGCACCTCGAGATCGGCGTCACTTTGGTAGCGCAGCGGGGAGTGTACCATGGGTGTTAGCTTAGTAGGGCTGAGTGGTCGTGGGATGTTCTCCACACTGGGAGGTGGCGCTAAGGGCTCCGGGTGCTGGAAGTAGTCGTGATCATCAAATTCTCCATCGAAAGTATCCTCGCCACTGGGCTGGCATTGGAGCAATGGGAAGGCCCCTCCAGCCTGAACAAAAGGCAGGGGCGAGGGAGGTGTCGAGCTGGGGGTGAGAACAGGCTTCCCATATACTAGAGACAAACAGAGAGAGTGGAATTAATTACCAAGGAATCGATTAGTCAGCAGTCTACAATGTTTCCGGTTTTTAATTTTGTTCTCCCAATCCAGAACGTACAAAGTAAGTAAGTTAGTTAGTAATTGTTGTATATTTAACAGCGACTTGTTTCTGTGTCACTGACCACTTTGTTTCTTTTGATTTTTATCTGTAACTATGCCCATATAAATAAACAATAAACAAAATGATCAATTGACTAATTCATTCTCCTTTTACTGACATAAGATGTATGGTAACTTGAATCTGCTGTGCCATCAAAGTCTCATTGGCCAAATGATCATTTTATTCATTTTTATCTTAGAAGACAAAAGTGGATCTATTAAGTGTCAGCAATACTGAGACACTATATCACATACAGAAAATAAAGCATGGTTCAAAGGACTACCCAATCATGAAAACCCATTTTCTCTAATGGAATTTTACAGTGAGGCCTCACATACTGGGCCCATCCATTCACATCCAGCTCTTACCTGCTTTGAGAGCAGGCTTGAGTGGCTGGCTCTTTGGCGCTGCCTGCTGGAGGTACATGTGATAGATTGAGCTGGAGTTCATGGTAGGTGGGCCCTTTCGGGGCGACTGAGGCCGCGATCCTCTGTCTGGAATAAAGGGGCGAACTGCCACAGCTGGCGGAGGATCCAGTCGCTCGCTCAGCCCAGGAGGGAAAAGCGGTGCATTGGGCTGGAAGGTGGGGCTTGGTGGCACTGAGATACGCTGCTGGATCTGCTGGGAGGATGAGCCTGTGGAGGGGGGGACGCGAGGCCAAGCCAGAGCTGGTGGGTTTGGGAGCGGGCGAGGAGGAGGTGGTGCGTCCTTGCGGCGATCCAAGGTGCTGGCTGAGTTTGCAGTGATGAGGTGGGAGCCATAAGGAGGCGGCTGTGGCTTGGATATGGCAGGGGAGGACACAGGCATTTTGGATTCTAGCACCTGTATAGAAGCATGAAATTACACACAAAGATCCAGCATTAAAAACAGTATTTTGTGATAATTGAGATCTAAATTTAAGGCTAAATTTAATCAACACTTTATGACACTTCTAGTACGAAGAAAGAGCACTAACCTTTTCTGCACTTGGAGCACCGGGGGAGCCTGAGGGAGGGCTCTTGCCCTGGTTATCAGTCCCTGAGTCTCGTCTCTCAGGAGGCTTTAGGGTTGTGTTGGTCTTGCCTACATTAGGCCAACCAGTATCATTAGCTAAGGCACAAACAGGACACAGTAAGTGTGTTGCAAAAGAGAAAAAAGACCCAATGATTAAGGTGGCATGAGAAGCATGAGCCTGTTTTACAACTCAGGGTAGTGACAAAGCATGTCCACCAGAGCTAGGTCTAAATGGTACCATTTTCTTATTATTTCATATTTGAAAAGTGTCACTTTGTGTGATCACATAAAATGTAATATTATTGATGGTATTTGAAGAACATGTGTACCATTTTGACCTAGGATTGGCATTGAATGGATGGTTCAGGATTTTGGGAAGCCTATCCTATTAACCAGACTCTATTAAAAGACATTTAAACACTGATGATAAATACAGATTGAATGCTCCTGCTATAGGCACATTTCAACATTTCCATTCTCTTTTGTAGGTCCATGTGGCCAGACACATCTGGCACATCACAAAATGTATTAATTTGTTGGGGACTTTATTCTCAAAGTAACTGAGGCTGTAATGTTTCAAGAGGGGTTGTTGATCAATAGGACACAAATCCTGAGCCATGATGGAAATGAATGCATCTGCATTAGTATTTTGCCTTTGTGTACTTGTATCTAGTCATGTAGTGTTTTCATTTAGTTACATTTGGTAAATAGTAACTAAATTGTGATTTAGTAGAAGATTGAGGGATGAATAGTAAGTACTGCCACTAATATCAGTACTGTCTGTCTCTAAGACTAAACTGTTTACTTTAAAAATATAGGTGCAAGATAAAACATGCACCTTTAGACAGCAGGGATAGGTTGAAAAGGAAGGATGAATAAAAGAAGACACAAAACAACAGCAATAGTTTGTTTGTATAATATGACGATAAATAAAGCTGCAGTGTGGCAGATGACTCATGATGGACCCCAAAAAGTCTCAAAAGCCAATCACAGCATCTCAAATTTCCAATAAACGAATACTAGTTCTACCAACACTGAGTCTAAAAGGAAACAGTTTGATCTGAGTCTTTGCAGATTATCCCGAGTTACAGCTGCTCAATGAATCCAATGACATTTTAACATGTACAAGTTAATCTCTTGTGCATGTTGAGTGTTTGACAACTTAAACTTGGCTGTTGTGAGAACATGGTGTGAAGGTTAAGGTTAGGGAGGCTGGGAATGTTATGAAATTAGAACAAAGCCCAAATATTTTGGACTGCTTTGCATGTGTAAATTAATGAGGCACTGAACTCATTGAACCTTCTCAGAAGTGTACAAACACACAGGATCAGCAGCGCTTTGTCAGTGTTCATATGAGCTTCAGCTACAATTAAGAGTGAAACATTTCTGCATATGGCAGCAAAGTGTTTCAAGATGGCATCACCACTAGTTTGACGTCATTAGCCAATCCACAGAGGAAACCCTCCAAATGAAATGTCAACGTGTTCTCTCTCCAGTTCAGAAAAAAACTGGCTCAATGGTGCACTGGCAGGAGAGCTTGATGATGCCAAACAAGGATGCTTCCATTAGTCGGTAATTACTCAAGTAAACCAGGCACAGATGCTCATCTCCTTCTCACAATCCCCATCTGTGCATCTAAGCTTTCAGTTGTCTGGTGGAGAAATGTTGTGGAGCATAAAAACATCTGTTTGTGAGTGTCGGGGGCTCAAGGTGTGACTGGGCAGAACATCTTCTTATTTTCTACATTTTCTTAACTTCCTGATCAATTAAACTGACGATATTTAAAAGAGAAGGTTGCTGTTTGGAGTGAAAACTCCAGTGCATGCTGAGGATCCTGTGCTACAGTCGAGAGAGAAGGTTCAGGAAGTGCCAACCCGCTGCTTATGCAGCACTGCGCACTCACGGGACGTGCCGTCAGAGCCAGTGGAGGCTCCGGTGCCCGGGTGTGATTCTGGAGGGGGCGGGGGTACCGGGTCCACAACGATGTCTAAATCAGACACTTTCCAAGGGCCA
Organism: Morone saxatilis; assembly: GCF_004916995.1. Taxonomy (NCBI): domain Eukaryota; kingdom Metazoa; phylum Chordata; class Actinopteri; family Moronidae; genus Morone; species Morone saxatilis. Next base: position 11,446,424 of record NW_023340246.1, read on the forward strand.
GGAGGCTTTCGCACACCATCTGCCCCAGGAACAGTTGCCCCAAACCCCACACACAGCGAAACAGAGACAGTATGAAGACAGGACAGCATAGACACATGAGAGGAGGAGAGAAAAGAAAGATAATCACAGTATACACAACACAGGAAGAGAGGGATGTTAGAGAGGAAGGAAAAATCACAGAAATCAAGTCCAGGCAGAGAAATAACTGAGAAGTTGTGTAGAAAGAAAACAGAGTAACAGTTGAGGCTCAAGAGGGAATAACAGTCACAAGCTTTTCATGCAGAGATGTGTTAAATGGTTGGTGGTGTAAGACTGCCTCTGGGACTGTTTGCATCTACTCTCTGGAGCTCCTAATGTGTTTTTATTTGTATTTGTCTAACTGTCCATGTTCCTGCTTTCTTGATGAGGAAAAAACACAAGTCAGTTAAAACTTGCACCATTACAGTTGTGCTTCACTTTTTGTCTTTGTGTGACTTCTACACACTGCAAATGTAATTTTATGGGTGTCAACCAACCTGACTTGGCACGCCCGTGGTTGGCTTGGTTATTAACGCCCAGAGTCTGAGGTTTCAGTGGATCAGGTGGTATGGTGTAGCCTCCTTCCTGTCGGCCTGGTACGGGGACTTGGATGTACGGCCCGACAGCAGCGACACGGCCCAGAGTACCAGGAGCTGGCTGGGGAGAGGGAGGCCCATTTGCTCTGTTCAGCTGTAAGAAGAGAAAGTCAGAGCAGTTTAAAATGTTGGAAGAGTTGACAGTGGAAAACTATTTTTTTGTGTTTGTTTTGTAGTCACCAGAAATTATTTTTTATCTGCAGATGGTTTACAGAGCCCCCTAGGGACATGAGCAACTAACTTTGTCCACACGTTTCCACCAAGACTTATTATATTGAACATGTAGTGGATCTGGACTGACTTCTCACAGAGACAGCACAATTTTGTCAGAAATATTTCAGCTACAAGAGTCTTAATAAGAAGATGTGTTAAGCGCTCTCAGTCTTACAGGAAGGTTCTCTTTTTGACGTGCCTCAGCTTTTTTCTTGTAGAGGCGTTCTCTCAGCTCGCTGATGCGCTTGTCCATGAGCGTCACTTCCATGTTGCGTTTGTTGAGAAGCTCCTTCTGTTGCTGCAGCTTGCTGTTTTGCTCCTGGTTCAACTTGTTGCGGATCTGTGGAGGATAAACACGTACAGATACTAGATATTGCCATCACTGGAGTCAGAGGTAAAGTAAACTTGGTGGAATCAATTAAAAGCATTCATTAGATGTTGAAATTATGTCGACTACACAGTACCTGAAGCTCCTGGTAGAGTTTACGGAGCTCTAGGGCTGCAGCACCGGTCACTTGGCCACCCAGGGCAGTCTGTATGCCGTTGAGCTTCCCCCTCCGCAAGTCCTCCAGCTGGAGGCTGAGCTGCTCCACCCTCAGTACAGCAGACTGTAGCTCAGCCTGCTTCTCTTGGAACAGGCTGCTAACTTGCTCAATTTCTGCAGCTGGATGTGAGAAAGGAAAGGATCGCATCAGCTCATTCATAACCTACATGTAGGTAGGTTATTTACCCGCCACTTCTTTAAAATTAAAAAGCTAGCTCAAACGTTTTTGTTACGAGCACAACCTTGGTCAAAATGTTGCCGCATGTTGCATGAAAAATTGATTCTGCAGAAAGTATACGTACACAGGTTGCCATTGATGACCTTGCTGTAGTCAACCTGGCCTCTCATTGCCCGAATCTTCTTGAGCTTTGCCTCCTGGTTCTCCACACGATCCTTCAGCCTCTGCAGCTTCTCGCTCTCTGAAACGGTTTGCTGCTGACGCCGCTCCTGCTGCTTCAGGTAACGCAAACGTTGCTCCTTCACAGAACGAGACGGAGATTGACATTTTGTAGAAAAACAGGTAAACAAACTGCAACAACAGCGCACAGTCAATGTTCCCTGCTTTTGCAAGTTTGGAAGGAAATAATAAAGATAAAACCTTATTTTATCTGTTCAATGGTACTTTTATAAACCAAAAATAAAACACACAAGAATATAAAACATGCAAGACACCGCCCGAAGGCTTACAGGATATCTCAGTGGCAGACGTAACCTTAAAACTAGGCTAAATCTCTCTACTGTATGCACTAAATGAAATGCTGTGCTGTGTCAAGACTGTCTGAAGACTGAAGAAAGGGTCAGATGACTTCATCTCTCCACCCAACTGAGAATTGCTCTAGTTAAGCTCCTAAAATAGGAAATGACAGGCCCAGGTTTCCAAATGACTGCAGGGCTTCAAGTGGGGCCTACTTTTCAGACGCCACAACAAAGGCAACAAATCGTCTTTTCTATCTGCGGGTCTGCAATGGGCTTCATCCTGCATGACTGATCAACACACCACAAGCACGGTGGTCTGACTTTGTTAGTTTGCTGAAAAGCCACCGAGACTGACAAGGTAGACTGGTCGTGTGGAGGTTTGCCACCAAACTCCGTTACCAGACAAAATCTACTTTTTTATAAGCACTGTAGGAGTGTCTGGGAAAGGCAGAATCCTAAGTGTCCAAAATCATGATACATTAACATGCTTGAGTAAACGCTGAAATGTCTGTCCACGTGTTCCTATAAAAACTAAATATGAATTATGACAGACTGGACAATACTAGCACTGTGACTCACACTGCCTCCCATCTCATTCGTTACATAACTGTTTGCCCCTGTTTCAAGTCCATAGGACTCTTTGGATGGAAGTAGTGCAACAGTAGTCAATTTTCTCCTGAACTTACTTGGCCTGCTGAGGCCGTGAACTATCGCCCAGTCTGTGTCTGTGGGATCACACTCAATCAGACCAACCTGCACCTTTCCACTAGTATGTCATACAACAACAAGAATGATGACAAGCTATAATTGGTCAGGCTGCAACACATAGTCTTCCATGTCTCTCAGCCAAGTTACTGCAATAATCACCATCTCAAAATCTCTCATAATTTCTACAATTTTAAGGTAACAAAGTGCTTCAGATTTAACAATTTAAACTGGAAAAGAAGGAAGATAATGCAGCTTGTGGTGAGCCTCACACTATGTAGAGGACCTGTGAACTGTCTGATGTTACTGCTGTTCTTCTATTAATAAGAAGCATATTTTGAATGAAATAACTTTATAATATTCGAGGGGAATAATTCATATGGAGCCAAGATGTTACCTTTGCAACGAGCATCTGCTGCTGAGCCTCGATTTGTTGCTGCTGCCGCGTGGCCATCTCCTGCAGCTCTGATAGAGTGAGCTCCACACGCTGGTTCCCCACCTAAACACACACACATACATACATACATACATACGAGAACTGGTCAATACACTGAAATCTGAGCAGAGTGGTCTTGATATTGACACCCATACATAAATAGGGATTTTTAATCATTTTAAACAGTAAGAGTGTACGACACTGAAAGTTTCCATTCATGAGGAGAAAAACTAATTTATATAAAATGTTGTGCAATAAGCCCAAAACTTTTACGTCCTATCTTAAAAGTTATTTGATTCAAGCCCAGGCATGACTCAAGATTTATTTTTTTTGCCCTGTGGGAGCTGCTATGAGTACGATGACACACTTACAAGGACTTACGTGACTCTTCCTGCAGCCAAAACAACATTTAGTAGCTTTGGAGTAAAAGTTAAATTCTTCTCAGTAACAGCTACTCACCTGTAAGAGCCAGTGAAGTGTCATGTGTCTTTGTGTTTGTTACCAATACACAGGTAAATGTTTGATATAATAGCACTTTTTTTAGACAAATATGCAAGTCAGTAAGTGCAGAAAAATACATCCACCAAAAAAAAAGTTACATAAGCTAAAACGTTACATAAGAATAAAAACACAAAAACAAAGAAACAAGTACAAAGAAACAAGTTACGCAAAAAAGCCATTTGCAGAAAATTATTTTAGAAAGATGTCTGACTTCAGCAGCCAGGGGGGCAAACAGCAGGAGACTCAACAGCAGTGAGGGTCGGGCTCTACTTCCTTACACAACAAGGCTCCAAACATCATTATGACGGGACATTAATTGTGACAAGACTCAGTTAGTGAGCAGAAGACTTGAGGCTCGAGGGAAAATGTGTCAATTGCCAGTTGTAAAAAATAAAAAAAAAGCATAAATGTTTGTGCATGATGGAGGGTCTTTAAGATGTCTTTAATACTTTAACACTGGTGTTTTAGAGCAACGAGTGGATCCCAGTACGATTTCTATCACAATGATACATTCCAATTTATTGATTTAACTGCCATTATCATTAGTAATCAAAGTCCAATTCACATCAAGTAATTGGGGCCTAATTCTTCTAATGATTCTTTTCATTATTAAGTGGTACTCCACTGATTTAGCATCACACTCCTCTAACACCATCAGACTCACGATGGACAGTTAAAAGATCAAAATCGATGGCGTAAAATCATACAGTATTTATTTATTCCATGTATTCTTCTTTCTTGTCAAAACCTGATGCCCACATTACCCACAATGCAACTCGATGGCAGGCAGTTCAGTCACAGATGCAGGTGTGTTATACTAGTAGTGGCTAATCTGCTAATCTTAAAGTAGCATCAAGCAGAGATGAAGATGAGGTAAGCCGACTTCTTTTCAACTCCACACCTCCATTTTTTTCCCCCACTTTCAAACTTAGTCTCCAGCCACAACTGAGTTAATTTATTACATTTCACAGAACTCCCCCCGGAGCCACAAAAGGCTTCATACAACTTTTTTCATACATGCAGTAGCATTCCCAAGACAAACCGACTTTGATGTATAAAATCAGTGGAGATTCCCTTCAAAGATTTAAAGTTTACTAACCCAAAAGAGACTGAAAGGCTGCTAACAATCAGACACAAGGGAATGTTTGGCATTTGTCACAGCTGAATTAATTAATTGTTTAAGTAATTTTGCTAAGAGAAAAAAAATGGTTCACCTCCATAAACATTTTCAATGAAGTCCTCCTCTTGAGCCAGAAATCAGCACCCATGTGTTGTTCTCGCTCACAGAATTAATGAAGACGATCACATTCAATTCTGTTTTTCCCACAAACTATCATTCTACAGACCTCTGAACCTCCTCAAAGCAGTTGCTAGAGTCGACATACTGGCACACTACTCTCCAATGAAACAGCATACTGAGTGAGCGGTGAATATACAGTCCTCTGAACTGCAAGCGGTACTGAAATGCTCAAACGCTCCTAGACTTAGGAAGTGTGTTCAAAGAGGGAGGAGACGATGCAGGAAATGTCATGGTGTGTTTTTTTTTTTTCAATAACAGACTGAGAAATGTAGAGTACTAGTTCAGAGGGAGCACTCTTTTAAACATGAAGAGGTTTGTAAGAGGTATGGAACGGATGATGACATGAAAAATTTATTATTTTAAGTCTATGTTATGTTAAGTTTAAGCTTTACAGTTTGCGTGATATGATCGTAAACATGTGTGTACAAAGCTGTAGACATAAATAAACATGGCATGCAAAAGACAAAAAATATTGTATGAACTGCTTCTTCTCGATTATAAGAGGCAGACATTTTTGTGACTCATCTTCTCTGAATAAAATATCCTTCTTTTCGGGAATAGTAAGACTTTTATGGTATTGTGAAGTGAGGCAACAATAGTGGACATGTCATACATCATCTCATCCCTGAAGACAATCAGCACGGACATTGCATTGTTTTCCTACCTGGTATTTGTTAAAGCATTTAGATATAAAAAATGTGTGGAAAGACTCGGAGGGGGGGAGGGGTGGAGGTGACTCAACCGAGGTCGAGTTGGGGAGAGCGGGGGAAGCCACTGGCACACATACAGACACGCTCAAGTGCACCCGGGCAACACTGCATCAGTGACAATTCACCCAAGGGAGAAACAGACACACACACCCTCAGACAGTGATGAGGAGGGAGTTGGAGAAACACCCAACGAAGCAGACCAGAAAGGGAGACAAAGCAGCCACAGCATCGCTGATGAGGGCTGTAGCCCTACTGGGAGATTACATTACTCAACAGTAGAGACACGTATGTGAAATGGAGAGCGGTCCATGATTATGGCTAGAATTATTCTAGTATTAAAAAGATGATCAGAATAATGTTTCAGAATTAAAAAAAAGTTATTCATGACTATTAATCATAAATTAATGTTCTGAAGTAGCAAACTGAAGACTGAATTTGATTGACAGCTACTTTATATAATAGATTCATCCTGTTAACAGTTTCTTAGATGGTAAACTGTATGTCTTTGGGTGAAACATGTTATCTACTGAATGTAGTCTTGGGCTAAAGGAAAATGTGATCAGCATTTTTTCTACTGTTATATAATATTTTATAGACCAAAAGATTAATAAATTAATATATAAAGAAAATAAACTGCAGATTAACACATAATGCAAATAATCCTTAGTTGCAGCCCTAGAACTCACTGACAGTGGCAAATATAGGCCTGCAACTATTGATCATTTTATATTACCGATTAATATTATGATTATTTTCAATTTGAGCGTGAATTAAAAACAAAAAAACAAAGCCCATGGCAATGTTTAGTAATTGCTTGTTTTGCAAGATATTCAATTAACCATCATAAATGGCAGCAAATCCTCACAGTTGAAGCTGGAACCAGAGAATGTTTGGTATTTTTGCTTAAAAAATCTATTTAATCAATTATCAAAACAGTTATTTCAGCTTTTGGCAAATGAATTGAGATGATTCAGTACTGCCAATAAGCGTTTATCATCGACTGTGGAAGCTAAAATAGCGATGTTACAATTTCTTTTTAAATGCGTGTGATAACTGTAGCGTTCCCTTGAGGCACCTCTGCTCTTTATGAGGCAATGTCCCTGTCAGAGGATGATCAGCTCTGCTTGGTGGAGAGAAAGCCCCTGGGCTTTGGGCAGCAGCCCGTGGAAAAGGCAAAGCAATGATCCTCTTAGGGCCCGTTATATCATCCAGTAGGCTGTCTGATATAATCCTCTAAATCAGATATTAGATAGAAACTCGGACACAAATGAGCCTCGGCACTTGTGAGGTTAAGCAGAGCCGGGCATGATGCTGATGTTTTTCTCTTTTAGTGAACCAAAAGTGGAACCAATGGCTTTTACTTGCTATGCTGTGGTGTGGGTTTTATAGCTTAGTAGCATTATATTGGTTGTATTTAAACTGTCGCTTGGAGAGTCAGTCAATAGCAGATTTTTAATATCCATAAAAATATATATTAAATTACTTCCTCAACACAAACAGAGTCAAAGGTTGTGGATTTTTAGGATAATAAAAGGAATAGCTTCTGGGTGCTCTTGTGCTACAATCGAAAACAAAAACCACAACCCTTCCATCTCCTGCTGCGCTGGATTATTTCCTCCACCCTTAAGGTTGAATTAGTTACGATTCCTTGACTGCAACACTTTCCTATTGTGAAATCTGGGACAGATGGTTGGAGAGAGAAAGGATGCCACGCCAGAGGCGGCTCTTATCAGAGTCATTCACATTCTCCTAGCACACACTTCATAAAGCTAAAGCTCAACATGCACAACAGTGGGTTCACCTGACAGGGAAATACTGGCAGTGTGTGGAAGTGGAACAGTCCTGTAACAGCAGAGCCTGTGATGTTACTCTCAAACACCGACTAAATATTAGAATCATTACGTATCCACAGATATTGATACTTTTAGCTCATACCAGAGACTGGAGTTATGTCATTATTGTGCTGTACAATGAAAACCCAAAAGATGCTGCCACACAGTAAACAGGCAGCATCTTAGGCAGGCAGTAAAATGATATCACTACAAT
>NW_023340246.1:11454202-11454363 GCF_004916995.1 Morone saxatilis
AGCTCATTTTAGCTAGATATCCCTCCTTTCTATAATGTGTGACGAATACAACACAGTGTGCCACAGACTGACAATGACACTCAGCAGCTCTTCATCTCGTAGGATTCAGTGCTAATGTTGACAAGCTAGGCTAACTGGCTTCCACCTTCAGAGAGGAGCTT
>NW_023340246.1:11454381-11465810 GCF_004916995.1 Morone saxatilis
CTGAAATGCAAACTTAACAGTCCTCACTAATGCTGAATGTTGTAAAAAGACACTTGCTAATATGCAGAACCTACAAAACAGACTTTGGGAAGATTGAATTTTAAACCAATTTTGTGTGTCAATTTTATGTTAATAATTGTGTTATTTATATAGTTTTTCTTTGTTTTGTCTCTCCCATTACATAACTGCACTCTTTGGGATTTCATAATCAGTTATTAAAAAACAGTTACACACACACACAAATATACTTAATAAACTCCTTGTGTTACATACTTATATGAATTCCATTCTAACCCTCTTATCTATCCATAAAACAAAGCACCAAATTACAATATAAGTTTTTGCAAGTACATCATTTAGATAGTGCTAATTAAGTCTCACCCCATTCTCATTGTGCTTCTCTCCAGTGTTTCCACTTCTGCGACTCGTCTGATCCTGAGACTGCTGACTCCCTGCAAAATGAAACAGTCACCATCACAAACACAGGCAGGGCCGAGACACACAAGTGTGCACAGACAAGTGCAGATTCAGAGGCTACAACCACTGTCAGGAATAGTTGGAAAATTCACTGATGTGATTGCACATGACAGAGGGATTTAAGAACTGGGACAAGCACTGCTGACTAAAGCCACTTAACTCCAACTTTTTTTATAAGAAAGGCTTGACGGAAATATGAGAGTAAATGATTTAAAACGGGCCACTTCTGCTTTACTTCTAAAAATCACCGGTTATCTTGATGGTACCTTCACTGCAAAGATACACTTCAAAATGTACACAAAACATAAATCAGATCATGATCACATCATAATGAGATTGTTCCTGTGCCACCCAAAAATTTTGAGTGTACTTCCTTTATATGTCTACACATGTATGCAGACTTCAATAAAATTCCAAAGGAATGAATGCAAGTCCCTGATCTTGTGCAAAGCTGGCTGATTGATTTTAAGCTTGGGGGCATTTTACACCTGGCTTTTTACATGGCTGTACTCCAAACACAAATCCAAAAGGATTATTGTTAATGCAGTGTGTGTGAAAACTGAGCAATGATTTATCCCTTTGGCATGCCCCATCAAGCATCAATTAAACTTTCATCCAACCCAGCCTTTTACAATCTTAATACAAAAGGATACCACATAAAAACCGTGTTGACAGAGTATGTATACTGTAACAACCTGATTCAAAGAGAAAAATAACACTAATATGGTTTGTAAACTTAGATGTGTCTATCAGCAGCAACTTTGGTGTGTGAGGTGCGTGAGTAAAGGTAAAATGTGGTGCTCAAGTGCTTGAAAGTGTAACAAAGGCAAGAATGCAAACAAAAGCTAAAAGACTTTAGACACCAGGGTGAGAAAGGGAGAGAGAGAGAGACGTTGACTGACATCAGCGTCTATAGGTGAGCAGCCAGGCAGAACAGGTGTCAGGAATTCCCTGAAAACCCTCGACTCCACCCTTCACCTTCAGGCTCGTTCAGGTAGAGACTACACAGAGCAGGAACGTGACAATATGCACCTTGATCACTGCTCTCAGTTGGTGAATCTTCATGCCGGAGGAAGAATTTGACTTCTTGTTTCCGAGGCCCCCATTTCTGCAGATGTTCATACATCATGTGTTCAAAGGGAATCGCTCGCTCTGCAGAGACAGAACAGTTAGGGAAAAGGAGGAAAGACTGATTAGTTAAACATATTTGTCTCATGGCCATGTTGTTTAAAGAAATTAAATTGACACTTTGGGAAATTAACCACTTTTATATCGGTCTTTTAAGTATAATGCTAAAGCCAGTCGCAGGTTAGCTTAGCTTAGCACAAAGACTAAACCGCTAATGGCTAGCCTAGCTCTGTCCAAAAGGTAACAAAATCCACTTGCCAGCACCTAATTAAATATCTAGTTTTGTAATCTGTTCAAATACGGAAAAGTGTAAAAACTACAATTTGCAGTTTTACAGAGGGTTTGTGCCACAGTATTACCTGTTAACCCGTTTCCAGTCTGTGTGCTGAGCTGAGCTACCTGTGTCCTGGCTGTAACTTCATATCTAACAGACTGATAAGTGTTACTGAATAAGCATATTTCCAAAATGTCAAACTATTCACTTAAATATTAAAAAAAAAAACATTTATCTGTAACACAAAGGTCATAAAACTACAGGTCTCTTAGCTGGATATAGGCTACCGTACCTTTTCAAGGATGATGTGTGATGTCATTAATTATTTTTTCCTCTTTACTTAATTAAGTTAATTAACCCACAATACAGCTGTCGCACTGCAAGCCAATGCAAACTTGGTGGGAGAGATTGTGTGTGTTTGGTGTTAATGTTCTGACAAACTGCAATAATTCAAAAACTAGCGAATAAAGTAAAGAACAACAGATTAACTGTCTTGGCAGCATGGAGTTTTTTTAGAATTAACTCAAGTGCAAGGAAAACTGGGACCGTTGAGATTGATGGAGGTGTGCTAAAACTTTTTTTCCGCGTTTCAAGAGGACGGCACTCTGTAGGCAAAGAGAGGCCGAGAGACAAAGAGACAGAGACAAAGACAGAGAGGTTTTAGGAGGTTTCGGGGGCAGACAGCTGCATTGTCAGGCACCAGGCGAACATGATTGCATAACGTGGGTTAATAAAGCCCTTGGCTAGGATGTTGTTTTCAACAGGGGAGTGGCCCCTCAGCGAAAAATGCTGATAACACTGGGTATGTCAGCACGACTGTGGTGATGAGAGCAAATCGCATGGGCCGAGTGGAATCTGCTGTGACAGTGCTGTGGACTGTAGCAGCATGTAACCCTTTTCTGACCCACAAATTTGTACTTTAAGTTAATTATTATAACTATAACTATTATATTATAGTCCGATAATAGATGATGGGAGCTGGAAAATGTAATTTTGTTAACAGATACCTTTCTTTTCCTCTAGGGTGTAAAACGTTTTGGCTTCTCCATGATTTTCCTTCACCCAGGTATTCATGCACGGTCCTGGTCGGATTTCTTTCTTTAATGAAGTGCTTGTTTTTACATTAATGAGGAAGGCTAAAGGCTACATAAAATGAAATTCTTGTGCATGTAAGTGAAGTGTCAAGCTTCAAGAGATAATGGAATTCCAGATTACTTCACCTTCATGCATTACTGGTGACAGCAGTGCTCTTGCCCTGTAACAGTGACTCGGGCTCTTGCTCTCTGTAACAAGCAGCACAGGTTCAACCAGCTCTTACCGTTGCCTCTCCAGACCTCGGCCAGGTGGCAGCCGCTCTCGCCAGGCTCTTTGCAGAACTCGACAACATCCCGGCACGTCGTCTCAGGAGTGATTGGCACCTCAGTCACGGCCTGTTCCCCATCACTGAGGTACACCGTCAATATCATCTGAAAGAGGAACAGTCAGGAGGAGGATGACACAGGGGAGAGGACATGAAGATTTAATGGCCACAGTAAAAAAAACAGTGGCTGATCATACCGGCAGAATTTTTTAGGAGGAAAATATTTGAGATATCCAAGAAATGTAAAATATGTAATTGTCTGATGGTGTAGTTTAAGGACAAACGGTAACCCACTCTTGTGTTGTACAAAGCCCAATGCCCTACATTCTGCTGTCCACCAGCAGAAACTGTCAGTTTGAGCTGCTGGTGGACTCATGCCTGTGCCTGCCACATTTCTGTTTACTATGATTAGGGCCTGCCATAGTGTTGAGAATATATAGTTTAGGCAGAGAGGTGAGACATAGCAACACAAGCCCCCACATGATTCTGTCTGTACCTACACAACAGTAAAAAGAAGTAAAAGCACAGATCCCACACACTTCTTTCTAAGTTCTCAACAAATGACTTCCAGGTCACGTTGCATCAATGGACATGTAATAGCCTGGAGGTAGAAGACAAAGGATAGGATGTGGACTAAAGTGAACTTCACCCCGAATGCAGTGTCTTCAAGCAATCACCTGAGAGAGTAAGTTCAGAGTGCTGCAAGTGCTCTTTTGTACCTGCAGCTATCAGACTGCACAACATTACCTGTCCAAACATCTCAGCCAACTAGCACGGTGACACGGCAAATGGGCTGCAATGTGTACGACCTTTGGACCAGTCTGTATGGCACTGCCTGAATAGTTTGTGTCGTCTGCTTAGTGATTAATCAACCAGCTGATTGATAGAAAATCAATTAACAGCTGAGGCTAAACGATTTGGGGAAATCATTATTTTTATTTTTATAAATGTCAATTTAAATTACACTTGTCTATAGATTGAATTCCAACTCTAGTTGGTGGTCCACACAGAATTAAACATTATTTTTTGGGACCATAATAAAAACACTGTTATAAGTAGTGGTGGTGCTTCCAAACCCAAAACATCTTTGGACAACATAAATAGTGCAAAAATCTCATTAATGACACAGCCGAGAATTTATTATAGTAGTTTGGCCAACGCCCAATGTCATGTAACTTATCTCTGGAACATAGAGCATTTATGGTAATATGAACAACCTCCATGGACTCATGTTTTTACTGTTTTACAACATCGAAGCACATTGGATGTAATTAGGTTTTTCTTTTACACAAATCAGCAGACAGACCCTTAAATCTCAAACTAACACATACACAGGCACACACACATGCACACACACTAGTTCCAGTGCAAGTCAAATGTTACCCCTAAAGGAAGAAATCTGGATGAAAGAAAATCCCCAAATCCAGATGGTCCAAGCTGATAAAAACATATCTAAGAAGATTCCGTCTTAGATCCACTTTGCATTTTAAGTTGTAAAATGTGGGGAACAAATCACTTTCACAATGTGACAACTCGTTTTCTGGGTAAACAACGACTATGTGGGTCCTATGATGAGATGAATCAACATCTTGGTTGAATAAAGCCAAAATATAGGATGAGAGCAGCAGTGGATAATGTCCTGTCAAGTCCTCTACACACACTGATTAATCACTAAAAGTTATGCCATCAAATTCAATTCAAGTTACACTGAAGTATATTCAGTTTAATTAATGTGATCATGTTTCTCATCTCCCTTGTTTAGACCAGCCACTTTAACTTTGACGGCTTTGCTCTTGTAATACAGTTTTTCCGTGATGAGAACAAGCCGAATGGATTAATAAGAACTCCTATATATTCGACATGATGTGTTTTTCCTTCTGTGGTGGCAGCCAGATTTTTATTGTTTTCCATGACACAAAGCACTGTAAGGGGTTGAGGTGTGCCTTCCTGTTTCATGTGACAGGCCTCGGTTTTTGTGCCACTACAGAAAAACAGGACTGTGTGCAACTGTGATAGAGAATATATCAATAACAAAGCCAAGAATTTGGAGGGATGTTCAAAATGAAGTGAGAATGTTCAGCTTTGTGCAAGTTCAGCGCAAGTTCAGCTAGTTGTTGGTAAACAGAGTAGAAAAGGGAAACACAGATTCTTTAGTTTGGTTTTAACCTGTTAAACTTTCACAGTTTTTAAATACGCCCATAACTTACTGAACATGCTGTAACAGGGAGGATTTAAGCCCAGGAACAATTCAAGTATAATGCAAATAAAACCAAGTAGCGTACACTATCAAAGGCAGCTGTTATCCTACTCTTGCCACTTAGACCAACCACTACAACACTTTGTTTACATATGGCTCACAATGTCAAACCAGAGTCTACAGTGTCAAACCAAATCAATGAAGAATTGGAACAAAGAACCAAAACCTCCTATTAAGACTGCATCAGAACCACGATATAGTTTACTATTAAATGGAGCTGCAGTTCAGGTATTTTACACATGCATAATTTAAAAGATGCAGTAAAGTTTCATTGATGCATAAATGTGTGGCCACCGGGTGCATCTGGAGTGCTACAGTAATTGCCTGTGTATGCCACTGTCATATAATATCTAAGTTTAGTCACTGAGCTACCTATAGATTAGTACTCTGGGGGTTTCTCAGAGACAAAGTGACTCATCCTTTGTAATGATGCAACTGTGTGATTCACTTTTTTCTGCACTAGCCTAACTAAAGCAATATGGTCACTTGTGTTTAGGAGCCTCAGAGACTTCACTCAGCTGATTTTGAGTTTAAAAGCCCATATTTTGGCAAATTCAGAAACCAAGAATGATAAAGTACCAGAGCCGAGGGACTTATTTTCCTCCATCCATACCATCCATTAATTATTTCATGTTGTTTCTCACAGGGTTGTGAGGACAGTGTCCACATAGACTTGTAATGGATGCAATTTTGGGACCTGATGTGCAAGAGCATTAACAGAAAAAAAGAAATGGGAAAGAAAGTGAAGAAAATGTGCTGCAAGTAAGCTGGAGACTAGTTATGTTCATTTTACTGATAGATAATTACTTTGCTAATCCCCAAGGGATATTGGAGTGCAGCCAGCTACATAATAAGATACAACATAGTACAACATTGTGAACACAAAACAGCCCAGTGAGGGCAGCAATGTTTGAACTCATTATTTAAATTTGATCTGGTGGAATCATTATTTAGGATTCTTATTTACAATTGTGTTCAATGTAAGAAACATAATAGGTTAGGAAATGTAATGAGATATTGTAGTAATAAAATAAAACAGTCCATTATAAACTACACTATAATAAACAAATCAGTTCATCCCAGCCTACATGCTGAATATCCTGCAGAGCGTATGAAAACAAACCTTCAATCAATCAGGACATGCAATTAACTAATCAGACAACAGAACTACGGCGCAAACTTGGGCCTAATTTAAACTGATCACAAAAGGCCAATGCCGAATATCCTGAAATATACCCTCGCATAAACAGACACTACCAAATCATGTCAATAAAAATTCAGAAAGTGACAGCGTAGAAAACAGAAACTCCAGTAGTCCAACTGACTGGCCATCGGAGAAATACCAACCGCCCTCACTAAGTTGCGTCTGCCCATGGTCTTGGCTCTTTTGACCGCCCTCCGTTTCCTCCTGATCTCCTTCTTCGGTGGCCGGTGGTGCTCCTTTGCCCAAATCGGGTTTTCCTTGGAGAGGCTAACAAGGCCGCGTAACACTATAGTCACAAACCTCTTCATCATAGCGCTGCCACTTTTGGCACGAGACTTAATTGTTATGCCATCCCGAGCAGACCTCTAAAACAGACAGCGGTGCGTGCATTGGAAAAGTGCTGCAGAGGAGACTTGGGAGGAAAAAACACTTGCTGTATGTGTAATTCAGGGAAGGAGGGAGGGAAGGAGGGAGGGAAGGAGGGAGGGAGGGGAGGGAGGGAGGGGGGAGAGAGAGCTAGAGAGAAACAAACAGTAAGAGAAAGACAGAAAGAGAGAGAGGATGTCACAGGGTGGGTGGAGGAGGGTGCAGACAAATCCTTCTATTGCAAAATCGTCCCAGGGTCGTGCCAACGGCTGCGACACGACGACTCCCTGCTAATGAGAATAGTTTGGCCGGAGCTGTGACTGGCAAGCAGGTCAGGGCACTATCACATATAAGCAAGACAGGGATCATTCTTCACTGTGTGCTGGCTGTACAAGACTAGAAACATTCAGTATCCCTCTCATCTGGAGATAGGGTCATACATCATTTAACTTCTGAGTGAGAAAGAGGGATGCTTGGCTGATCTGATCTCCAGCACGATGATTCAAACAGTCATTTCTTCTCACAGATCCTGTCACTCATTTACCCACAACGAAGAAGAGAAATCCTTTCATGGAAAGACCCTCCACAAATGCAACAGATTTCAGACGACAAAACAACATTAAAACGAGGATGAATTCCACTCCCAAACTTATCTACTTACATTGCGTCAAACGAATCCATTAAAATAGTCAGATAAGCTCAAATGTGTGGAATAACCAGGCAAACATACACACTATGATCAGTGTTAGGCATGATTTTGCTTTATTGTCTGGTCAGGCACAAACACACAAATAGTTCAGTAGCTAAATCCAAGACGGCCATTCACTGGGACATAAGAAAGGATGTCTTTGACATTTTTGACTCAGAAAAAAAAATCTGTAGTCCAGCCATTCTACGCACGCAAAATAGGCCAAACATCTGCCCGTCTGGCTAAAATGGCACTGAATCATATGGAGGAAGGGGGGTGAAATAAACTGGAACAACAAACCAACCAGAGTGTCTGAAAACTGGAGAAAATAATTCTGT
Source organism: Morone saxatilis (assembly GCF_004916995.1). Lineage (NCBI taxonomy): Eukaryota > Metazoa > Chordata > Actinopteri > Moronidae > Morone > Morone saxatilis. The sequence continues at coordinate 11,462,474 of NW_023340246.1, forward strand.
TTTTATTATTCATACAAAAATAAGATTATTTTTTTGTAAGTATTTTTGGTAATACTTACTGGATAAATTCACTGGACTCTTGGACTCCAGTAAATACGAGATGTCTTAGACCCAAATTGAAATTTCTTAAAAATATGTTCCAAGAACGTGCTCTGTTATTAAGCTGGATAACCCGAGTGATCCAGACTAATCTAGTACAGCTTATGTGTCTAGAGTTTGTACAATCAAGTACAAACTCCTTTTATATTACAAATTTATATTAGAAAACATATTCGCCTTTGTCGTTTAAAGACTAAGCGAAAATACAACTCTGGACAGAGGCACTGAAATGTATCAGATCTCTACAAGTTATAACCCGCTGTTTAAAAAAGGATGTGTCCCTTTGATGGACAGCTGACTAATGCACATTAGAGGAAGGCATTAAGAAAGTCTAATTAATAATGTATAGGTCTTCAATCAATAAGAAAAGAGATCTAACAGTCTTGACCAGGTGGAAGTTGTTAAATAAATCAATAACTAACTATTTTTATCCATTCACAGTGAGCTTGGGGAAAATATCGACCAGCGGTAGTCACATCCATTAAACTACTTCTTAGTTTAGTGCTTAATGATTATAAAAAAATGTGATGGCTTGGCCGATGTCATTTTAAACCAGCACTACTCCAAGAAAGGTAAAAGTGACAATAAGATGCAATGTTTACATTTCCTGTAAGTCACACTCTGCCCGGCTCCTCTGTATGAGATTAATGCCACTTGACAATCTACTCAGCTCAAAAGTTCCCCTTAACAACAGGGCATTAGTCGACGCAGCCACACAGACCTAGATCTGCCAAGGTCTCATTGGCTGCCGGAGTCACGCGAGACCCAAGTGCAGGGCTGCCTCTCTGCTCGACTGGCTCTTTGACTCTGATAGCCTGTTGGTGCCACAGGGTACAAACGTCCACAGAGGCTACCACCGCAGTCAATCCTGCGACGGCTGCAGCGAATGCGGACTTACTTCTCTGTTACTATGTACTCCTGAAAGATTACAAGCCCCTCTGAAGTTGCATTGTAATTAAAGCCATTTTAATGAGGACAAACAACACGTTGCCGTGATGCCGTACTCTCAACCAATGCAGGCGCTTGTTACTGGCTACGACTGAATCATCTCCTTTTATGACGACATCTTACTCAACCTACTGTAAACTTATCTCCTGCGTCTGAGTTCGTGTTCCCCTCCCTGAAGGCCAAAAGAGCGACAATCATTTCTCCCACAATCCATCACTGCATTCTGAGCACTAAAGATAACAAAAGAAGTTCCAACAAAGCACGACTCCAACAGGGTTACCATTCAGGTCCTTAACGTCTTCAACAATAACACCAACAACAGAATGAAAATAGTTATTGACTTATGTACCAAAGTGTACTCTACCTACTGATCCAAATACTGCAGATAATTCGTAATTAACACAGATTCACTACTATTATTATTATTATTATTATTATTATTATTATATTATAGAGAGAGGGAAGATTGTGTTACGTTTGCCAATCATAATCTGAAAACATAGTGTACTTGTTCAATACAGCACTTATTTGCTAACATGGACTACATCTTCTTTAGAGGAAAACACATTGTATTCCTTGTGCAAACAGACTTCAGATCCAGCACAATCTCTGTACACCAAACACTGTTTACATTCCCCCTTCCTAATGTTTCAGTCACTGTAGCAAACAACATAAAAACGTATGACCAGATACAATCATAGCAGATAAAGTTCATCTTTTTATTTCTTGGAGCTGATCTCGATGAGTGGCTGAGTGGCAGTGGGAAAGGGGAGATGGACGCACATCAATCTTGCACCGTATCACACTGTGCTCTTCATCTTAAACCAGATGTCCCTCACATGTGAATGAACAACCCCGAACACCACAGAGCGCATTGATCTCCACCTTGCACACAGGTTAGATAGGCGCATATAGAAGTGGGCATTAAAACCATTAGCTGATCACTGATCTTGTAAGAGTAAAAAGGGAGTGTCGATTACTACATGTATGACAAGAGAGCAGGGGTTGTGTTCACTTACCGGCATCATATTGGCAGCTCTCGCAGGTCAAAACCAGGTGTGCATCGGCGAGTGGACTTACGGCTCACCCGTTTATCTTCGATGGCAGCACCGTAGACCCACCTTGCTAGTTATGGGCTCCGGTTACTCCAATGTGACAACCAACTGGGCCTCAGTCCTCTCTGTAAACCAAAACAGTGGGGTTCTTGTAGTGCTACAAAACCGAGCATTGCAAAGTAGTTGACACCAAAAAAAATGACACCTAATGTCGGCGGCAAACGTCCATTTAAACGGCCCCAGGCGTGGCTCCGTGCAGCTGCTGCTACAAACAAGCCGCTGGTTAGCCCAGTCCGTCTGTAGCCCGCAATGCAACGCTGAAGCGAGTCAAAACAAATGACATGCAATGGCGCATTCATTATACTCACCAATGTCAGAGACGACTCATTGTTTCAGGCAGTAAATCTGAGCTACGTTACTGTTACAAGGCACGCAGCTAACCGAGCAGCTGTCAGCCAGCTGCCGTCAGGTGTTAGCTGTGTTAGCTGGTTTCAGAGGCGGCTAAACGACGGTGAGCAACGCGATCCCTCCGCTCTCGTCGGTCCTTTTGCTGGCACTGGCTGCACATCGGCACACGGTATCGATGGAGTGTTTTTTTCAAGCAAACACAAATGAATACACGCCCATTCAAATTGGGTCGCTCGTTTTTTTACGAACGCAATGAATCATCGCTAGCAGTGCTAGCTGGACGAAAATACAAATATCTGGAATCCAGTTGTTGACGGTAGAGGGGGCGGGGCTTACGGCGCAGCAGCCTGGGCGTCACGGCGACGTAAGACGTCAGGAATGTACGGCCAGGATACCTGATCAGTTCAGTTCTCTCTAACCTGGCACTGTCTGTCCAAAACCTTACAAAATACTTCTATTTATAGGAAATAATTAATAATAATAATAATAAATAATTGAAATAATGTCACTGTCTCTCATCAGCCACCACTTACAATGTCACAGACACGTTTTTGCACTATTTATTACATAGTTTTTACATCCTATGTACTTTTACATTTTATATATGCACATTTTGTTTAATACACACTCCACTTACATACCCTTTATATAATATATAATGTACTAACGTTTATCTTGTAACACACACCAGTTATCTGGCTTTTCATATATAGCCTATATCTCTTTTAAATTACATTCACCCTCTATATTTTTGTCCTGTGCTATTATATTTATTTTACCTCCTCATGTTATCTTTCTGCAATTTCATCCATCCTTCAAAACAATTT
>NW_023340246.1:11465900-11466277 GCF_004916995.1 Morone saxatilis
TTTTCAGTTTTATTTTTATGTAATGTGTATTTTCTTATCTATTGCATTGTGTTGTATCTTGAGCTGCTGTAACAAGTGAAACTGTACAGGTGCACCTGTGGAGAATGATAGAGCATAAGACTGAAAGTCTGCTGCAAGGACCTTAATGCTTTATGTAAACAATAGCAAACATGTCTCCCACAGTGATCATTAAAAGTATGAATACACAATCAGTAGGATAGTAGGATAGATCTGTGGCTCTAAAACTCCTTATAACACTTATAACCAATTGGTTAAGACGAAATAAAAACCTACCAACAAACCCTTCAGATATCTATGCACCCACTGGCACACACTGCCAATTAGCATGATCTCAAAAGCCCTAATGGACTCGTGAG
>NW_023340246.1:11466334-11471820 GCF_004916995.1 Morone saxatilis
GTATTCAGGCCCATTAGTACCTCCAGTATTCTCATTCTAATCTAACATTTGCTTTTTTGTATTGTGTTTTCCTCTAAACAATGTTGTTCAGACATTTGTGTAGGTGCTGGCAAAAAAGTACATTAGGACCCATTGTCCCCTGTGATTAGATTCTGAAGATCTTTTATTAATATTAAAAGAAAGACTGTACCCCAGTGCATCGGTTTATAACAAAGATATTAAAGGTATAAGCAGCTCGATCCATTTCATATACACAAACAAACATATAAACATGAATGTGCAAAGTATAATTGTCCTTCCAGATAAATACTGACTTAATATAGTAAAAAGGAACAATTAAATTATTGTCAAACTTTATCAATATATGCGTTATTCTTTTTTAAGTTAATCTTCAAGGTTTGTATTTGAATACATAACACAATCCTACGATCACAATCTCTCCTCATTGACGATTCAGTTACACAATGATAGGACGTTTGAGAAAAACATTCTTGGAAAGGCGGCTTCCAACCATAAAAGAGTGTTTTTCTCTACTTCACAACTGAATCAACAAACAGCATTGGAGGAACTACACATGATCATAACTCATTAACATGAAACATGTCAAGTCGGATGGAAAACTGGTTTAAAATTGCACTCAGTGAGGCAGAATGACAATAAATAACAGTGTCAACTTGAAAGAAGACTGTTGCACCTTCAGACTCTTGGAATCGCTTCATTTGACTTTGCCACGAGTCTTCAACTGAGAAAGCACTTTGTCTACCTGCAACAGAGCAGAACAAGGAACTTATACAGTATTTACACAATAATGCACGGTCAATCATTTAATCAAATGTTTAAATAAATTCATAATTTAAAGGTCCAGTTTGAAACATTTAGGAAGGTCTATTGGCAGAAATGGAACATAATATTCACAATAACGTGTATAATCACCTGAAATTCAAATCAATTTATGTGTTTTTTAAATGGATAATAAATAATAAATCAACAATGGTATACTGCTAAAATTAGACATACAATTTTGTTGGCACGCTCCAGTCTCCATAGATAAATGAAGATCACTCACTGTGATGAACCAGTGAGACTGCGGTCCGTAGTGAAGCTGCGACTTAAAGCTCATCGTACTGGCTGGAGCCAGAGCGTGGAGGTGGAGGTGGGGAACAGATGAGAATGGAGGCACATGAAACCCCATCCTGCACAGATTCAATGAAAAACACAAAGGTTTGCAAAGAAATCATCAAAAAGGCCCAAAAGGCCTGTGAAGCAGTCAGTCCTATCTAACTTACTGAAAGTGGAATGAGTCACAACTCTAGTGACGTCATCTCAGGAAACTGATTTACCTGACGTCATCAAGGTCGCTGACTTTATTCTTCTCGAGTACACTTCTTCCCATTTCTACCATCCGCTCCACTATAAACAAACAAGTCACATCATTATGGTCCCGTTATACATCCTAAAAAACTACACTGCAGGACACAGCATTACCACAGGATAGTACGGTACTCATCTCATTCCTAAGGGACAGTATAGAACAGTTTAGAAACATATTTACATATCTATTCAATAATACTGACTGTGTTGGATAGTCCGCCTGCAAATAGTTTGGAGAGTATTTGTAACATTTCAACAGCTTCTGAGTAGAGATTCAACAATTCAACTCTTTCATAAACTAAGGTTTGGTTAGGTTTAGGCACATCTTGGTCAGGGTATATTCATGAATAATCTATTAAACATCTACAGACAAAGCAAAGGTTACAAACACTCTGTAAACTATCTGTAGGCAGACTATTCACATAAAGTGTTCCCGGAAAAGATTTGCATTCAAAATCTTACTTTAGTAACATTTACATGTAGCAGGGTATTCCTGCTCCCCAGGATCTACTCGAATCAGAGAGGACAGTCCCTGATGTCACTGGGATATGTATAGGCATGACTTCTCCAGAGAGGCTTTATGTTAATGTTATGTTGTTACCACACATAATGACACATTCTGGCTTTGCGGACTGGTATGAACCAGAAATTAAAACTCACATGGGTCCAAGCACTTAGTTTCTACTTTCTAGCTTTAGCAATACTGACTGAACTGTCCTCATGCGCTCAAACAATGTGACGTTTTCCTGTAATCAATCAAAGACTGCTAACTTATCCTTCTCTATTAAAATGATACTGATACTGAAAGGGGTTTCCAAACTTTTTCATGTCAAGGTATCCCATTATAGATGCACATTAGATCAAAATCCTCTCAAATTGATTTTGTCTGAAGGAATCCCCTCTGAGCATGTTTTTATGTTTAGTCTTCATAGTCAATCAAAGATCAAACGTTCAATCCCATTTCGGTCCTTGTTGGTCCCCGCTCCCGGACCCCAGATTCAAAAGCACTGTGCTAACAAACTCTGAAACTGATCAAATTCCTCCTTTAAGTCCCTCATCTATAGCACCTAGTGGAGATCCCCACAAGGGGTCGCCAAAGCTTGACAGGGGGTAGCAAGGCCTTCTTGTTTTTAAGGAGTGCTAGAAAACTTTAAAATATATACACAGTAGGCCTATATCTCAGTATTTAGTTCACTTATGTGAAGAAAAGTAAATTGTCTAATAGAACAATGGCCACACATCGTAATCAAGAAAACACTGAATTTGGCAGAAAAGAAGCCTATAAGGTTTGTACAAGTATTTAAAATACATTCTGACAGAGAATTGCATATAAAGTTCCCTGAACAGGAAATAATCTGCTCAAGATTCATTAAAATAACTCATTTTACACAAACTTCCTGCAGTTATTAAGTTCACTATTTGGGTTAATAATGATAATTTGAAATAGGTAAATGAATAATATCTAATAATGAATAAAATTCAGGGGTCATCAGTTTAATAAATTATATTTAAAAAATCCCTTCAGGACAAAGGTTGGGGACCACAGACCCAGAGGTATGTCGTCCCCTCTGAGGCTCTTGCAGTTGTCGATGTGCGTCCTGGTAACAACGAGGTAATGATGTGTGGCGCCGGGCTTCATGTCACGAAAACAAACCAGCTCATCATCCTGTGCACACACACACACACACAGACAGAGGAAGAGTCAGGCTGTTGAACTTCTTAAACATGAATGAACAGTTGGTACTTACTGTGAGCAGGATGTCTGTGTCGGTCTGATTGTCCGCTATCAGGCAGAAAGGACAGTCTTCACCCGAGGAAGACTCCGGAGTCCCCATTGTTGTTTCTAACTTTGTGTCTTGGCTCACAATAAAGCCATGATGTGACATATGAGCTCTGAATCACCGGGGCGTGACGGGCTCAGGACAACCAGCCGCTCACAGAGCTCATCGAGCCCGACCGCTGCGGCGTTCAAGGGAACCGCGTAAATGCTAGCATCAAAGAGTTTAAAGACATCCCTTTAAAATTTAAACTACAGGTTTACTTGGATTCAGATTAAAATAAAATGAAATGTATGGTTATAAATATAAGACTAAGAATATGAGAATATAAACTAATTAAATTAGCCCCACATTCACCAGCCTGCACAATGTTAATGTACACATTTATACATTAATAATTGTAAATCAAAAACATAATATACATTCTTGTAAAATGGGCAATACTGCATGAATACTTACTTACTTTTGGAACTTTAAGTAAAGTTTGATATTAATACTTTTGTACTTTTAATCAAGTAAGTAGTATTTCTACACTGTGGTACAGCAGTTCTTACATAAGTAAAAGATCTGAGTACTTCTTCCACCACTGCTGTGGTTGATAATTACTGTCAAGTGGATATATGTACACATAAAATGCTTAATTAAAGATATAATTTGACATTTTGGAAATTATGCTTATGGTAATTCTCAAAGGACGAGTGTGTAGGATTTAGTGGCATATAATGTGTGATTTAGATTGCGATCCTCCTAAATGTTACACACTGGACCTTTAATGCTAGATTACGAGATGGATACAAAAGGACAAGCTGTAACTATACACACAAATACACACAAAATTCTGCGTAAAAATTATTTAATAATAAGAAATATAACAACAAACTGTTATACACAGACACACAGTGTTCAGTTGAGTCAATCCATTGTTTTCAATAAAAATAAATAAATAAAAATACATTTCACACAGTTTATCTGCTTCATTATCTCATTTAGTGACTCTTTCATAGTTCTGATCTTTCTAGGTGTCAGTTTGTAAGGTTGTCATTGCTGTAGTGTCCAAACTTGGTAAAACATCACACCAGCACAATTAGAGTGCTCTTGTAAAAGCTTCCTCTCCATGTGGCTAATTCAGGTTCAGACAGTCCTCTGAGATGTTTAGTGCTCCTCTGCAATAAAGCTCCTAAAAGTCCAGCTTAGGAGCTGCTGGCTCACAGAGACAATATACAGCTTTCTAAAAGAACGCCTGTCGACGATTTGTTCTTTATTCTCTTCAGTAGACATTCTTCCTGCCAATATAACAACATTCATTCAGATCGGGGCATGGAAAGTAGTATAGTATAGTAGACTTCTGAAAGCTCAAGTACAATAAATATAAATTTCTCAAGCATTGATAACACTGCAACAACCGTAATATTCTTCGTATAAGATAAATAATAAAGAAAAAACAATTAAGTAAGGAATAAAGAAAGTGGCAAAGGGAATTTCTAGTTCTCAGCACTCACAGTTAAAAATCGGTAGGTCTGTGGAAGGAACTTATACTCTGTGTACTCTGAGATTTGGCTGCTGGGGGCGAGCACGTGCAGGTGGAGGTGATCAACTGAAGTGTAAGGAGGTTGGTGGAACCCGAGCCTGAGGAAGACAACAAATCAATGCTCCGATCAGGACACCCGAACCCACCAGAAGAGGAATGAAAGCGTTCGACAAATCACAACCTTTGATTGACTGACTTAAATGTCTTAAACGTGCATCATACATTTCAAACAGTTAACGTTTTTCAGTATTTAAAGCAAAGGTCTGACATTTTAGGAAAGTTACTTATTTGCTTTCAAGGAATCAATGAAATGTATTTATCATAATATACAAAAGGTTGTATAAAAAATTAAAGTTTGCAATGAATAAAAATAGACTTGACTTAACTTGAACCACGCTACCTTTGGACAGGACAAGGCTAGCTGTTTGTTTGTTTTCTACTATTCTAACTATTCCTTTAAACTTTGAAGGGGAAGAAACACACACACACACACACACACACACACACACACACACATACAACCTGTCTTCATTTACCTTATGTCATTCATATCAGTGATCCCTTGTTCATGTAGGACAGCTTTCCCCATCTCAGCCATCCGTTTCACTGTTGGATAAATGACTCAGTTATTTCTCTGCAAAAACCTGATTGAATTTATAAGAAGCACGAAGTAGCTTATATATATATTATATACTGTATATATATCACCTTAATAAACAAAAGCAGTTAAACTAACAGAACAGCTATAGACAGGATGACCAGATCCCAACAAACCAAATGTGGGACAAAGAATATGTTTGTGTGGGACA
>NW_023340246.1:11471832-11473347 GCF_004916995.1 Morone saxatilis
ATTTAACGTCTGTCTAACTTAGAGAATAAACATTTCCATTCTGCCCCTCAGCTAACATCTCTACACTTTGCCCTCTGGTTGATTCAGTAGCACAAACCAGACGATGCAGGTTAGAGTTAGGCCTTTAGCATGTGAAGGACTTATATATTTTATTTGAATGCAACTTTCCCCAACTCCAGCACTGAGTAAAGCATGTTAAAGTTTCACAATATTATCTGCGATGATTGTCTTTACCGGCTACCAGAAGAGGAATCAAACACTGTAGCTTATTTCCTTTTCTTTGTGGTACTTTCTATCATATTTGCCTAAATCTGCCAGCGCCATGACGATAACATCCCCGGCTTTCTTCACAACCATCGGATAAAACCAGCGAAAAACAGCTGTCCTGCAGTTATTTGAATTCTGAAAACTACAGCCAGTCAAAATGTGGGACATGGTCTCAATATGTGGGACGTGGGACAATAGAGAAAAATGGAGTGCAGCCCCACATAAAGTTTGCCACCTGGTCACCCTAGCTATAGGTTATAGTGGTCACCCAGAAGTAGTTCAGTGCTATTATAAGTGTCAGGGGTGCTGTGGTAGTAGCTGCAGAGGTAGTAGTATCCTGTTATAAGCAGAAAGAGTATTAGCAGCAGTAGCTCTAGGTACTGTAGTAGTATCAGTAGTACAAGCAGTTGTGTTACAGTAGCAATAACAGCAGCAGCTCAGTAGAAATAGTGCTTCTGTTTCTGGTTTTATCTATGACTGACCGAGACCAGTGTGTCCCCTGTGCAGGGAGTAGCAGCTGTGTATGTGCTGTATGGGTACAACCAGGTAATGGTGAGGAGCAGCAGGGAAAATGTCTCTAAAACACACCAGCTCCGTGTTCTGTTGGAGGGGGGGGGATAGAGATGAAACACACTGTTAAAACAAACATGGTCAGTGAATGCAGCATGTGTAGATGGAACAAATAAACAGCTTTGCTACAATAATAGCTCCATATAAAGTTGAGTGATGTTCCACCATTATTCGTTATATGTTAATCTGCTCTTTGTTCAGCGGTGCTGGAGGGGATACACAGGTGTGATGTGTTATGTGTCATGAAGCTCGTTTTTTAAAGGATCTTACCTTTTTAATGATTTCTGTTTCTTTGTCTTGATCGTTGGCTATCAGACAGAAAATACAGTCTTCAACTTTTGTTTTCTTTTCCGACATTTTCTCCGACGAGCTACTACTTCCTCAACTTGTAACTGTCGGTAAATATTCCCAGATGCTGTACGCGAGTCAAAGATCGTCTGTGTTTGCAAAGATGAATTACTGAATGTTTTTTTTCCCCTAAATGCTCTAAGTGCCCGCAACCTGTAAACAGAGACGTGAAGGCAGTCAGATGGGAGACTTTTGTCGGCTTTTACAAAAGGAAAATAAAAGATTCAGTTAATTCAAGCAGTCAAGCAGTCAGAATATGACTCTTATACCCACCCTTTATATATGCATTACATTAATGCACTACCATCTTCTGTACAGTCTTCTTATCTT
>NW_023340246.1:11473447-11486923 GCF_004916995.1 Morone saxatilis
TTGTGTGATTTGTATATTTGTGTTTGATTTGTATATTTTATGCACCAATGCACCAAGACAAATTCCTCATATGTGTAAAAACCTACCTGGCAATAAATCTGATTCTGATTCTTCTGATATAGAGATATTGTATAATTCACACAAATCATATTTAAAAAAACAAACAAACAAAAACGCTTTTTTGGGGGAATTTGGTCTCGTTAAATTAATATATTTACATAAGAGCATAAATTATTTTTCAGTCTTCAAATTCTTACCAGATAAATGAATCATGTTACAAACACTTACCTACCAAATTTAAGACATAAATGCCCTAATATGCACAGGCTTGGATACCAGTATGTACTATAAATGTAGGACTAGAATGTTATCCCCATTAACACAGAATAAGGTAAAAATACCATCAAGTTCAAAATGAGTATACATTTAAGATCTAAAAGAAAATTAAAATTGATCTAATCCATGACAGACACTTATTGAATTGTTGAAACCTCCACATTTTGAAGTTCTTTAACCAAATTCTATGTTCTGAAGACTCCTCTGTTCCCACTGTAGTTTAATTAGAATACTAAAATCAAGCCGATTTTACAGGTTTCATCTGCAGATATGATCATGAGAAAAGTATTAGAAAAAAAAAAAGAATCACAAAACAATGACATCTAAAAAGCTGTGAGCTTTGAGGTTGAGTGAAACCTCTTTCTCACTTCAGACAATCACCTTTACTCTTTTTCTTTTAAATTAATGTAGATCTGAAAGTGAGTCACTTTTAATCTACCGAGTGCCTCATCTTCTCAATTAGCGATCTTTGACGGGATGACGACTTCCACCCTTCCTATCCGGGGTCTTATCGCATCACAAGCTTGTTTACATAATCTCCACAATAAATGGAAATTAACAAATTGGACACAAGCGACACGACCCACGATCATATATGTTTATATTCAACATTTATTTAGGTTTAAATGTAGTTGCCATAACAACACAATAAATAGATCCTTAGTGATATTACAGACCACAGCAGTTTTGGATTCACAAGAAATAATTACTCAGGGAGCATTCACAGTTAACAAACACTGAACAGCTGAAGACAACAAAGCTCATTTTCACATGAAGCAGAACTGGCATTAGTGGATAGTATGGCAGGTATCATAACAGTGGTGTCAGACGTTATTGCATATTCATGCACGACAAGCCTGTGTCAGATATACAGGATATCAATGAGCATTTCTTTTCCATGTTAGTTAAGATTTGAATTTTTAAGTTAGTGGCATACCAGAGTGCAAAAACAGAACAAGAATCCCTTTATCCACACCATGTTTAGGCATAGCAGAAGCTGACCTGTGGTTCGCACAGGAAGCTTCCCTCCTGCAGTGGTGATCAAACAACATTCAGTAACAATTTCACACTGAAGAAATGCTTCATTACGTAGAGCCACGACACAGCATTAACTGTCAATTAATCCTGTAGTGCAAAGTGACATCACATTCAAATTTCTACTGGCTGTGACTCTCTGAACGACAACGACCACAAATGAAAATCAAAAGAGATTTTAAAAAAAATAGTCCGTGTGCAATATGAATACTGACAGCACATTTCTACTGCTTGTTAAGGTCCAATCAGAAACAGAAATATTTAACACAACATTTCTATAAAAGTACAACCATTAAAAAAAACAACTGAGCATTATTAATAAAAAAAAACGAATGTAAAAATAACATGTAAAAATAAAAACTCTAAAATATTTAATAAAATATGATGAGCTCACAACATATGAAATTAAAATAGAACATATTTGGTCATTGCAAATGTTTCCTGGTTTAACCACTACGTTTTGGATTGTACAGGGGGAATGAAAACAAAAAAATGTAGTTGTGAGGAAATGCAAATGGGACATTCTCATTCAGTTCATCTAAAAACTCAAAATGAGAAAACAAGACGGCCTTCGGGGGAAGAGCAACTCTTCCCGTTGTAAACAATTACAGATATTTCCCGCAATGAATGATAATCGAACGGCGGAGGATCCAAAATCTCCCTGGCAATTTCCATTTCCTTCATGTTTGAAATTCATTGCGTCATAAAAAAAAATTAAAAAAAGATCATTCGTCCTGTAACCTACAGCAATACGGGAACGCTTCTTTCATACACACCTAAAATCTGTTCTTTTTGGGGATTAACCGCAGAAGTAACGTCAGCAGCCTTCCTCTTCTCTCTCCTCTCTCCTCATAAGCTTATGGTGGTAAGGCAGTCTGCATGCTGGGAAAGCTGGAGGCGTTGTCGGATGTCTAAGGCAGCCAATGAACCGAGAGCAACGACATTTTCTCAGGAGAGATGCAGGAGGCTTTCTGTTCCGTTTTCAGTAACAACTGCGCAGGCTGCTTTCCGTTTCCTCTCACAGAACATTTAGTGTCATTGCGGGGCAGCGAGGTTTTGCCTCCAAGTGGTGCGTAATAGACTTGGGGTGTGATTGAAGGAGCGGAGAGTGAATGTAGACGTAGCTAGGAGGCAGGTGAGGCTACTCGAAGGTCCAGACCTCCAGACTGTGGATGTTGAAGTCCTGCTGGGCGGAGAGTGGCTGGTTGTTGAAGGTGGCGCATTTGGTGGTGGTGCCTCGGTACAGCTCAGCGTCCAGCCACAGACCCAGCTGACCACTGCAGAGCAAAGAGTTAAAACATTTAGAAACACTTAGGTCGAACCCTGGGCCGCCGCAGCAAGGACCCAGCTCCGGCACATGGGGCGCCAGCTCCACCAGGCGAGCCACCCATGACGCCCTGATAGTCATTCTCTCTTAATGGCACTTAATAGATATGGTCTATTCTTAGGTCACAAAACAGAAAACTACACAAGGAGTGTTAATAGGGTCCAGATAACTCTAAATTAAGTACTAATTAAGTGATTAAGTTTAACTCAGAATATGTTACCCATTTATTTTAGAGAGGTTTTGCTCATTACTAAAAAAAAACCTAAGTATGGACCAATGTCAGAGGACTTTGAACTATAAAACTTGTACTCAACTGAATTTAAATCTTTTACAAGTTTTTTATGATCCCAGTTTAACTTTAAGTCTTGCTTAGTTGTGAGAAATACCTCACTTTAGAATGAGGAACATATTCTGAGTTAAAAAGACTCAATTTAGAGTTATTTGGACACTATTAACATCTAGTGTTTTGTTACATGAAAACAGACCATATGTATTAAGTGTTACTAAAGGTGAATAACTATTCTAGGGGTACTACCACCTTATAATAAGGTACATATTGAGCAAAGTGAATTAAGGTCATAATTCATGTACAACAACTTACTTGCTCTCTATCAATAAGCAATAATTAGGAGGTAAAAATAAAGGATTAGTAAGTTCTATATAATGACTAATAAAGAGCTAATATGCTACTAACATGCATGCTAATAAGCAACTAGTTAATAGTGAATGTGTACCTTGATAGGAAGGGTTACCATTTGATGTAATTGGCTGTAATTTGCTGTGCTCCGGCACAAAATAACTGATTAAACAAGCTATTAACTTGCAGTGTTGCTGGCAGATCTACTTACCCTCCTCCTCCCATCTGCAGAGAATCCGTATTGCCCTTCACAAAGTAAGAATTCTCCCCCGTCCAGCGGTACACCTGAAAACAAACAGCAAACGATGTCTGATATCACCATTTGAGGAATAAAGCTAACCGTAAGTGATAAGTGATCTGCATATATCGTTATTTTTGTTGATCTATTCTGTATTCTGAGTTTTTCCTTTATCAGAATCAAGCGTCTAAGGATAGAGGGTGTTGTATGCTGCACAGATTGTAAAGCCCCTTGAGGAAAACTGTGATTTGTGATATGGGCTATATGGGAGTAAACTAAGTTAGTACAAACCTTGATCTCAGGACAGAAGCTGTACAGGAATGTCTCTCCTGTGCCATAGCAGTATTCACTCACTCTGAAGGGATGAGTCGAGAACGCCCCAAATATCTGTCAAAAGAGTCCATTAAAGGATGAAAAATTTAATAACTTGCAACAAATAATCATAAACTAGTAGTTAAAACCCCCATGTGAATGTTTATAATTACAAGAACTCTGAAATTAATCTGATAGCATACATTTTTTCATCAGTGTATTTTTTTATATCACCACAAGGAGTCGCCAAAGTCGAGAGCAATAACTGATCAACCTGTTAAAACACTACAAACCTAAAAACCCTGTGTGTGTGTGACAGCAACACACATAAAAAAGGTTTGGGTAGGAGCACTTCCTGGATTCAGTTTGAGTTTGTTTGAATATAGTGGGCAGTTCCTGGTTTTTAATAAGGAGATACAATTCAATTTAATCCCCTTGTAACACCCACACTGTACAATTGTAAGAACCAAACGTCATTATGTTTTGATGTAAAAGATGCCTATTTGTTAATCTATGCAGGAATACATATGTTCAACGTGTTCACGAGTCTTTTCAACTGTCAGAGCATTAGTCAATGCTATTTTGTACCTCTACTAACACATGATGAATGATAACACAGCAGGAGAATGTAATTCCAGTGCAAATTGCCTAGTAACTGTTAATAATGTATTTTAAAAACCTGTAGAAATAGCAAAACTACATTAATACATACAATTTGTGTTCTTTAAAAAATAATCCTTGTTTATTTTTGCAAACCTAAAATCAAATCAGGAAGTAAACGTCATTCTGTGTAGTGTATGTGTAGTAATTTAGTTTTTAATCGTAAGAAAAAATAATACGAAACTGTATTGAGTCCATAAACACCAGCTGCTGTATTATCAGCCATTGGGCTCCGAGTCATTTACATACAGTACGGACCTGGTTATCCATGTCTTTGACGACCAGCAGCACGGGACTGTCCACGTCTGCCAAGCTCCTGTACAGAGTCTTCAGGCTGGTCCCATGTTTCACAGTGCTGTATGCCAGTCTCCAGGGGTAACCCTGCACACGTGCTGGCAGGCGACAGGCGAGCTGGAGGGCAAACAGATAATCCGATTATGGGGCTTTTCAAATTTTAATCTTTTTTTTAATTTATTTTTTTATAGTATGTGGGTTGCTTTATTGGTTAGCAACCACATAGAGCTGCACGTACCTTCTCGATGTGCGTGTCCTGCATCAGATCACTGGTATCATTGAGTATTGGCAGTGCATCCACAGAGTCTCCGTCACAGCTGCCGAAACTCTGCCTACGCTTAGCCTCATCAATGGTGATGATCTTGGAGCAAAACAAACACATGAGCAAGTCAAAGAGTAATCAATGACACAAAGTCTTCACTGCCTCTGCGAAACAGGACATCAGTCGCAAATGAAGCTCATTTCACAACGTCAAAGGTCTCAAAATGATCTTGTTTATGACCGTATTAGAAATGTCAGCAAACCGTGTTGTAGTGTTGACTCTGTGATGCAAACAGAGGCAAGCGAATGGACTACATGCTTTTCTACTGAGCTCACCTCCCAGCTGCAAGATGCAGGGTCACTGAAGAAGTTGTCTATCATGTCTAGCTCATCTTTCTCCACCACAACAAAGCCCTGCTCTCGAGCCTCCTTCCCGTACACATCTGGAGACCACTGGACGAAAAATGCGTACAGATGGTCCACCCTGGAACACACACACATACACACACACACACACACACACACACAATACATATTCTGGTTAAAAGCACATAGCTTGTTTACACGCACACTGGGGTTTAAGACCAGCTCCCACATGGATTTTCTTTTTCAAACCAGCATGACAATGTACTGCGGGAGTATTTTGTTAATATAAGTGCTAGTCATCCTGTCACCTTTCTTGTGGCACAGCAAACCAGTACTCTGGCTGTTTACCCCGGCCCCCAAATGAGTGGGCGGGACTAGAGGTCATCCCAGAGGCAAAGGACTTCCTCATTGGCTTTCCCACTTTGAAGCACAGGAACATAGGTGGGTTTTTACTCTTCTCCTCTGATGAGAAAAGCATGTCTGCCAAGATTAAAATAAAAAAAAAAGAGAGAAAAAGAGCGTTTGGTTAATATCCAGTCACAAATGACAAATCTATCCATGGGTTTAATATTTAGTTTATGACTGCTACCTTCTATTGGAGCCTGCATCCTCTCCAGCAGCCACGACTTCACTTCTGCCTCATAGCTTTTCTTCCGTCTCTCCTCCTCACTGAGTTCAGCCCCACATGCTGGTCTGTCTGGGCTTTGTCTCTTCGGACCAGAGTTTCCACAAACCTCCGAAGCCTCCTTCAGACTCAGCTTCCTGTTTTGGTCCACTGGTGCGCTGATTATTTTATCATGTGCACCATTTAGCAGCTCTTCGGTCCCTTTAGGTTTTGTTTCTTTGGTTTCAGTTACCTCTTGGCTTGAAGGTTTATCACCCTGTTTTTCAGTCTCTGAGGAGGATTGTATCGACTCTCCATCCTCGATGGAGCTGTTCTGAGCTACGCCCTCATCCTCTTCATCATCCAGCTTCCCTTTAGTGTGACTAAGCATCGACTTCTCCTGGAGGTCTCCCCGGCCTGGGCAGCTTGGTCCTAGTTCCTTTTGGTCCCTGCTGATAGTGTTGGTTGTTTTGGAGGACGTGGCCTCGGCCTCTTCAGTGCTCCTGTTGACAGTAGGCTCCAAATCTGTGAATCCTTCGTCTGATGGAGACTTCTCTGTCTGCTCGCCCTCTGTGCTCGCTGGTATTAAGAAGATAGGACGGTTTTTATGTTTAACATCAAGACATTTTCATTATCAATCAACTTGCAGTCTACAAATGAGAGAAAATAGCGAAAAATACCTAATCAAAAAATATTCACAGAAGCTGGAATTTAGCATTTTGACTTAAACAATGAAGATTAATTTACTGTCGATAGACTAATGACTAATCTAGATCTGAATTTGTCATTTTCATTCATTAAACAGACACATACAAACGTCCCAAAAAATGCTGATTGTGGATAGTATCAGACAAAAGTTAAGATTAAGAAGAGGATCACTCTGAAGCTTCAACAGTACGTTTCACAACCCGTTGATGCTGGATGACAGGACGTTACCAGTTTCTGAGAGGGTTGATTCGATGTCGTCCAAGACGATTGGTCGCTTTGGATCGAGAGCTTCATAGCGGCTAAAGGGGTTCAGATCCTGTTCTGAAGGCAGTTGCTCCCACTCGCCGGGCCTGTACACAGGACACAAATCCTCGGGTAGGTCTCTGTGGGGTCACGGGGCATCACACAAACCGCACGGCAAACCAAGTACAAAAATGAAAAGGGAAAAACAAAAAAAGAAAAAGGTCCAACAGAAATGATAAATGACCAGAATGACACAAAACAAAATAACACGTGTGATGTGAAACAGCATAAATTAATCAAAAATTGAAAGATTAATGATGAACTAATCAAAAGATTTTAATGGAAAATTACAAACTATCTAAATCTGAAAGCTTTTTAACTAAGAAACAAGACAACAAGATTCGAGTAGAAACAAATATGTGACAAAAAAACAGGATGTGGTAACGAGGGAGATGGGAAAGTCCTGGAAATCTAAAAGGCTTTACACAAACGGTTTTATTTTTTAACAAGAATAAGACAAATAGAAACTGGAAGGAGGAACAAGAAAGGAGGACTGGAAAAGGAACGGTTACGAAAAGAAGGAAACGAGGAGAGCGGGACGGTTAGGTGCTCTTACGAAGGCAGAGCATCTTTGAGCTTCATGCGCGACACGTCGTCATACAGCGCCACGGACACGACCTCCTCCATGGGGCAGATCAGGCCGTACTCCTCGCAGCCGTGCTCGATCACCAGGGGGTCTGACTTGTGGGGGTCAAACATGATGTTGTTGGGTGTTACGATCAGCACGCCTCCCACCACTCCCTGCAGCATTAACGTAACACACAGAGACACAGCAGTGGTGGTGGGGGCAACAACGTCACAAACAAAATACAACAGGGGTACATGCATTTGAATTAGGTCTAGCCTTGGTAGAAGGGGCTCCAGCTCTACCAGGTGAGCTACCAGCGCAACCATAAGAAATTATTGTTAAGTTATTATCCGGCATTATGATGTTTTCTTGACTTCTTACCATGCCATCAGTGAAATATTTGCAGCTCATCTTGATGAATTTAACCGTCGCTGGGCTCTCGTCCTCAGAGTTTGGGGAGAGCTCACGCCGGAGGGATTTTGCTGACATGCAGTTTGACATGCCGTCCTGCAGGAAGTTAAAAAGACAGAGACCTGAATGTTATGCTTGTATTTAGAATGGCTTGTTCGGAAGAGAAGAAATCAATCGCCATGTGCTTTCAGTTCTTATTAACCTTTCATTTAAGGCCACCAGAGTCAGACATTTGTTGTTTTTTTGTGTCCAAAAGTAACTTCTTCACTTCACTGCCAAATGATGGTAGATTAAATTACCTTCCACTGCAAAATATTCAGTCTACATTGTTTGTGCACTTATTATTAAAAACTGCTTACCCATACCATGGATTCAATTTGTCATCCATCATGGAGGATAGCAGAATTTGAAATATGACAGAATTGGACATTTTTTTTGTAGCATCAGAGCAATAGTTTTACCTAAACATAATAGTTTCACAGTTAGAGCCGATGTAGACGGACAACTTTGAAGTCTGAAAACACACAAAAAAAGACTGTCTCCTTTTATATTATCTAAATAAGCGCAAATTTGACTATTTAAGTATCTGGTGTTTGTAACATACCCTTATTTCAAATATAATTAATACAACTCAAACTAACACTAAGATCAAAGGTAGATTTATGTGTCATTTTTGCCTTTTTTGGTTTCATAGTCAAGATTCATACAGGAACATTTTTAAAAAACATGTCCCTAAATGTCTCCTGTCTGCAGCATAATGAAGACTTTCATACTTACATGTGATGCGAGCTTCAAACTTTCATACTTACATGTGATGCGTTCTCTGATAAGCCATTTGTGCAGGAGGGATTGGATGAACTCTCAGACTTATGGTCAGTTTCTGCCTGGCTCACGTCGGGGACAAACAGTTTCTGTAAGAACGATGATAGGCAGCCAAAGGTGAGCCAGTCTGAAAAATACTAAGGGAGCTGAATGAAGTGGCGGTTACTGCCGAGGTTCTCACCTGACCGGGGTAGACACTGCGAGAGAAGAGCTTGTTCAGCTGGACCAGTTTGTTTGGGGTGATGTTGAACTTGAGTGCGATGCTGTTGAGGGAGTCATTAGGTCCCACCTGTAACATGGGGAAGAAATTAGTCTCTGAAAAAAGGAGCACAGGTCAAACTACAACCTTTCTGCTAATAAGCCAGTGTGTTATTTAAATGTGTTATACTGTAGTTTTACTCACACTGAACTCCACTGTCCCAGGTGGCCTCTTCTTCTCCCTCTTTGCCTGATTGTTACTTTTACAGCCATCATCTACAAGAGAAACAGAAAATGAGAAAATGATTGTGTGATTATGGCAAAACAAAAAAAACAACAAACACAATTATTCTTGTGAGAGAAAAGAAATACTAAGAAATACTCCAACAGAGATGACCTTATCCAGTGGTTAGCTGCATTTTGAGACAGTACCCATGCTTGTTTGTCCCCTTTCGTCATCCAGCCTTAAAACACTGTCCCATACATGCTGAAGCAGTTATCATAAAAACACACACAGACAATCTGACCCTTGTAGTAGACAAGGTCCACAGTCAGCACTTTCTTCTTGCCAAGAACACAGGATCTAATAGCATACCACTCCCTGACTGCATAATTACACTGCTGCCTCCTCCATGGAAACCGAGGGCATGACTAAGCATTAGACAGCCAGACTCCCACTGGGTCTGCTCCTTACTGTACTGAGCATCAAAGACAAGACCGCTGTCACGTTTATGAGCACGGCCACTAATTCATACGCATATAAAATTAGACAGGACAATATATGCTTATAAGCTAAAGAGTTACGGTTTGGTTGTATGTTACACAGCAGAACATCATTTTTGATTTGATGGGCTGCAGGTAACAATGTTGTGGTCTATGACCTACTGCACGCATGACGAGAGTCTGTTATCACTGTAAACATGAAGGAGCTGGGGATGATTTATGCAACACGTGATAGCAGGTTACTTAATGCTCATGATAGAGAACACACTGAAAACAAAATGCAGAAAACTAATTTGAAAGCTCTTATTAACACTGCACACATCACTCTTAATATGTATTCGTTTTTTCTAGCTTAGGTTAGGTTCATTGATAATTAGCTGACACTGAAAGAATTTTTGTTAGTCATCCTCAGTGTACACACTGAGTTCATTAGCCTGATGATACAATCTGCCCTTTTCTCATGTGTTTGACAAAATCCTAACCCTCTAATTAGAAAAGATGCTAGTATCTTATGAATTTTTAAGGAGAAATGAAGGGAATCATACTCATTGTGTTCCATTGTGATGTAAGACCAACTCTCACAAACTTTGTGAATACAGAGACTTAAATGCCATCATCAACTGTAAAACAGGATAAAGGTTATGCAACTTCCTGTTTAAAACTGCTGAGCTCGTTCCCAGCAGAGAGGACCCTTGTGCTGCAAATAAGACAGGACAATATGAACGGAGATAGTAATACCGCTAAGTTTACATATTTCTTGTCTAAACACAGGAAAAAATTTTGTTAAGACAACAAAAGCCTGAATCTCTCTGTAACAGCGGGGATGGTTTTGCCCAGCATATGTTTTCTTTCTAATTAGCTAGTTAACCCGCTTTGAATGGCGCTGTTACACCGAAGGTAACTGTAACTACCAAAAATGTGGATTATGACTAGAATATTTCTAGTTTAATTATAATTCATATAATTCACATGGGCTTTACACAGGGATTGTCACAAAGCTACTGTAGATGGGAGAGTACTGCATTCAGACAATGTTGTGCCATAGGTTTTACACACAAATAAAATCAGGTTACTAACAAATAGTATTAGCACTGGAAGTACCCCAAGCACAGTAGTCAGTGTAACCAAGATATAGCAGAGCCCTCTATGTATCTATCAATAAGGTTATTCTTTAATACTTTTTAAGGGCATCTGCAGGTAATCAGAAGCTTCAGGGTATGTTCCAACACGTGTGAGTTTTTGATGCAGGTCGTACCTGAGCCTGCAGGTGGCTTCGCTGTTATTCTCTGCGGGTCTGTCTTCTTGTTGGGGTTGCCGTCATTTGGGGCGTCTTGACAGGAGATGATTGCTGGATTCTGCTCATTCACACTCTTCTCCGATTGGCTCTGCTTGAGCTGCCTCCGCCTCTTCAACCTGATGAGAAGACAGAGGAGACGGAGATATTCACATCTGCTTAAGTCAAATAAAGAAAGATAGCTGTTTGATCACTTATGTTATAATTTATGCCATGACAACTCTTTCAGGTTAGGAATGTGATCAGTGTGTACAAACATGTGCACAGGCATATAGTTTAACCATTTCAATGTTACAGCTCATGACCTTTTCATAATAAAATATGAACTTGTAATGTTTAACAGTGTTGCAGCTGACTCCCACAGGATGTAATGAAGCATTTAACATAATGTTCCTCCTTCAGAATGGCCTATTATGACATATGGCACAAAAACTGACACTCAATTTTAGTTCCACATTGAAAGTAATGATTTATTTTTTATCATAATGGTTAAATGATGATCATGAAGATGACAGACAAATGTTTTCTTAAATCTGGAGAGCAGGATTTGTAGGCCAGGGTTTCTCTTCAGAACTAAAGTACTTCATTATAATATTGTTTTGTCAAACATTTTACCTTCCTCAAAAAACTGCAGCTTCTGCGATTGGCATATTGCACATGGCCATATAATAATATTTCAATTAATTTTGTTAAATTTGTGCAGCCCATATAAGTATTAAAACTACTAAAACATCAGCGAGCTCCTTGTCTGATATAAACCATCCAATTGTATAATTCTATGACAGCTAACCTGCTGTCCAGGTGCTACTACTGTGCTCAAAGTTATCACATCGACTAACTTTTTTTCCCCTCTTTACTTTGCTGCGCCAGCTGTATTTTCCTCTCAGACAGTCCTTTGCCCCTGTTTAATCATTGATAGGTGGGCGAGTTATGTAACGGCATCTTCAGACCCTCTTGGGGTTTGTTAAGGGGGGACACTGCAGTGCAGTGAAACCACGGGTTAGAGGTGCATTTTACAGATAATGCACCCACTGTGAGCCCCACTGAAGTAGTAGATATGAGTTAAGAGTTAAGGGGGGCAGAGTTTCCCTGCACAGCCAGCTGAGCAAAGGAAGAATAAAAGAAAAACCAAAAGACAAACGTTTTAAGCGTTCAAGCGCCTTAATGGAAAGGCAAGAGTCGGTCGATAAGGCTGCAGACAGACGGTGTTCAGGCCTCTCCCACAGCCTCGGGTCACTCTCCCACTTTAAGTGATGCAGCACACATCTGGTAGTGAACTCAAGAATCTGCAGACACATTCTTAACAGCACCGTCTGTTTCACTCCAGGCCATTTTGCAGAGTATCTCAATCACTCTCTACCCTTCATCTTACTGCCTCCCCCCCTCTCTCCTCTCTAACCTTCCGTTTGTAACTATAGTGTATCCATTTCCAGCAAAGTGGGAGGCCATTATTGGACCCAACAGGATGATTTTAGTGTTGTATGTATGCCTTTTTACAATCCTCCCTTTGAATCAAATGTATATAATTACTGTTGAATAGAACATGTGAAAACAAATCTGTACAAATGCATTTTAAGTATGTACAAATACACAACATTCACATCTCTCAAGACACCAGCCACCTTCAGTTTCTATGGAGCTTTTTTGCTGATGCAAAACTGCTCAAGCTGCTCGATGCCAATTGTATTGACATCTGAACTGAAAAAGTAAATAAGTAAACAGGCTTTCTTTGATCTTTGATTTTTGAACACTATTGACTATATGTATTTTATTTGAAAATGTAGCCATGGCAACAACTAATAGGGATAAATAAAATAAATAAAGCCATTCCTGTTTTACTTTGACTTCATGTTTGCTGTTGTTTTGATAAAAATAAATATTCTCCTACCACAGCTCTCTAGCAGACGGCCACAAATCATCATTTTGGTCTCATTGGACAACAGAACCTTTCCCCACTTTGATTCACAGTCTCCCACATATCTTCCGACAAAAACCGGCCAGTGTGTTGTGTGAGTTTGCTCAACAGCCATTAAGCTGCGACTAGTGAAATCACCAACTACAAAATTACTGCACCTACTACAACTGCAAATGACTTAATCTTACTCTGAGTCACGGTGCTCTGCAGCTCCTTCACAGTTGCCATGAGCCTCTTGGTTTGTGCACAGCCTGTTCCTGGCAAATGTATAATCTGTCCATTTTTTAATCCAATCTTACTTAATGTATATTCAATGCCTTTGAACGTACAGTAATCTTTGGATTAATGCTTTCTTCTTCAAAAGGTAGTTTTTCCAGGAAACTGATGTACCAGCATTTTCCAGATATTGAACCTAAAAGTGCTTATCACACCTTCATATGATCTCAATTTAAAGGGGAACTTGG
>NW_023340246.1:11487023-11490547 GCF_004916995.1 Morone saxatilis
GTCCCCATTTTCACCGGAACAGGCCATTTAACCATCCAAATGATTTCTAAACGGGTTTATTAAGCTGAAAAAGTTGCCAAGTTCCCCTTTAATGCATTTTCTAGAAACATATTGTCACGTCACATCAAGTCAGTAAATACTTGCAACTTTTGTGTTTTCTACTTGATTTAAATCAGTTTGCTGATATATTTGATTAACTTTAGACATTAGAGAGTTATGTTTTCTCTTCTTCGATGGAAAAAAATTCTAACAACATGTACTGGGTTTCACTGTTGTAAAACAATAAAACTGAAAGTCTATGACGGGTTAATACTTTTTTTGGGGGAAGTTTGTATTCACAGTGACCTTTGCTTTATTTGCCAGGAAGCGAGGCAGCATATGGCGCAACTACCAGGAGAGCTACATGTTATAGCAGAAGCTGTGTTTGTAGGATAAGGCTGATTTTCCTTCCTGACATGTTCAGTCTCTGTGCACAATATGGCTGTTTGTCTCCACAGTAGTAGAGGCCTGCAGGAGTCTATTAATTTTGCAGCTTTCCACTGTTGTTTTGCTGCTCACTCCCGCAGGTTTTCACACTCCTCCTGCAGGAAAACACAGCCCAAAGCACGCATCCCGTTGCGATTTCATGTACTGCCCACCTAATAATTAGAGAGCGACTGAAATGCAGCACCATTACAAAACAATGTCCCTTTGTAATGTAACATGTCCGAAATGAGCCGATTAAATCATGAAAACACAAGACAAAGTGCAGGTTTGTAGCAGACTGTCAGCACAGCCTGAAAGTAACTTGAGACATAATACGAAAGAATAAAGCCCATTAGGCTACACTGCATTATATGACAACATTTATCCCAAGTAGGCACTCAACAACTTTGATATTGACAGCACAGTCATCACGTGAGTGCTGCTTATCCATAAATCAACTTATTTATCTGGTTTTGGTTTCACTGCTCTACCACGGAACCTTAATTTGCACACAAGCAAATCTTCACTTTTTAGTCATAAAACGAGACAAACAAGTTATGTTTCTCTTTCATATATTGTTTATCTAGAAAAGGCCAGGCTCGTAGCTTTTTTAGACACATTCAAGCAACTTTACCAACAACCCTTAATCACGTTCATCCACTTACATGATTCACTCCGCTCGCCAAAATGAACACGTTCTACAACACATCTCATCTGTGCGGACGTCAGAGAGAAAAGGGCCGATCAGTCTATGCACCGTAGCTGTGACAAGCCTCTTTCCACACACTTCCTGCTATCGTGTTTCACAACGCTGCCAAAATCCAATTTTAAAGTCGACACAATCCCAGTGGGTCAATTCTTTGCTAGAACTCTGACGCATGACTCAGGTTATATGAGGCTGCGTCGGCTGGGTGCAGCTCAGAGACAGGTGACTTAACAGTGCCGATCCATGATTGAAAAAAAAATGAAGGGTGGGAATAGAATATTAGGGCGAATGCACTTGACAGAAGGGCTAAGGTCACGATAGGGTACAGATGCCTGCGCCAATGAAAGCCACAGTGTTCTTTTTAACAAGAACTAAGGAGAACGGGTTTATAAAAAGATTTTGGACTTTACACTCCAGCATGTGATACCTGGGCTGACTGATATAAATATCACAAAAGACTTCCTTCATTATCAATATCAGGGTAAGGAAACCCATTAAGCTGCATGGTAAGGTCTGATAACTGGTCATCTTAGCCAGCTTTGGAGAAACCCGACACTATAATGGCACCGGGACATTAATGACTCACAATATAAAAAAAAAATACCATGACAACATTTTTGTGCATATATTTGCACTTTTGTTGTCAAATTGTGTCATTCTGTTTCTACATATTGACATTTTACTATTGCTATTCTTTGTACTCTGCATATATGACATCTAATGCTTGCCTGTCCATCCTGGAATATTTTTCTCCCTGTGCTTCTCCGGTTAAAGGTTTTTCTTCACCCTAGTCGAGGAGTCCAAAGAAAGAGCAGATTGTAAAGCCTTTCTTGTGATCTGTGGGATTTAAAAATAAAACTGACTTAACTAAACCTTCCCAGCTTAAAAAGAAAGAAAATCACCATGAATGCAAACCAAAATATCTGTAGTCATTCATGAGGTAATTACCAATCCAATGCACCGCCCTAGGATGAAAGCAAGTTGTCTTAAGCACCAAAAACATTCTGATTCATGAGCCAAACGCTGGAGTTACATTCTGCTGCAGGAAAAAAATACCAACATTAAGTACAAATGACACTAATTCAAACACACACGGAGTCCCTTACCTTGCAAAATATCCCGGCTTCCTGTCTCTCTTCTCCATCAGGCCGGGGTCCTAAGTCTGCATGCAGTCAAGCGCATCCATACAAACACCCACCCTCACACACCCACTCAGTGTGTCCAACCCAGCAGACACAGCTTTGGGAAGATCAGCTCTCACACTGTGCTCTCACGCTTCTTTCTTGTCCTGTAGAGGAAATAAGCAGGGGATTAGCAGCAGGCTCACCGAGGGTGCCTCCTCACTCAACAACACTCACTACAATGCAAAAGCCTCAATAACTGCTGGCGAAGCCTCATCAGCCTAAGTGGAGGGCGATGAAAGCATCCTATAATAAGCATGTCAGGCCAATCAGCTGGCCAACAGGCTGGAAAATGCATCCCTCTGCTGTGGAGGAAAGACACATCTGCTGCTTTCCGCTCCAGTAAAAACGTGTGTTTTATTATGTAATTATGCTCCATCACAACAGCGTGTCTATTATTAGCAGCGTCAGTTTTGGGAATCCAGTTGATGTAAACACTCACACCATCATGGCTACACTAACAGCTAGCTGGGACATCGCGGGATTAAGCGAAAACGAAACAATTGATTTACAGGCATGCACACACCCTAAAGAACAGACATCAGGGTTCAACTGGGAGGTGATCCACGTGTGGCCTAAAAGTGTTATGTAACAGGTAAATGGCTACTCACGNNNNGCTCAATTTGAAGCAACCTTACCCCCACCTAGCTACATTTTCAGTGTTTCTTGCAGCCTGCTTGGGGATTCCTCTAAGAACCGGACCGGCCTCTTAAGGTGCAGCAGTAACACACATGTTCAACGCTGTCTTCAAACCCGTCTGTGCAAGCGACAGGTCTGAGCAAACACAGACAGCGAGCAAGGTCCAGCTTTACAGGAGCAGACTGAAACAGCTGACGCTAACTGTGCTAGCTAGCCACTTCGTTTACAGGACAATAGCAACCTGGTGGAGATGTTAAGGATATGTTTATTCGGTCGAGCCGCTAGCCCGTTCTTTTAAAACGGGGTATTCCCGTCAGTGTCCTCTGTCCTAACAATAACTGTCTAACACTCTTGTGCAACGAGGCAATTAAACGCTTCAAATCTGGCACAAAAACAGGTTAGCTAACATTGCCCACATACCTTGCGTGCATCCTCAAACAGCTTCAAATCAAAATGAAGCCTCCCTTCACTCCCGTTACGCCCTCTGGTGTCACATGCGACGTAAAAACACACACCAGCTCACTAGGTACTAG
>NW_023340246.1:11490647-11490798 GCF_004916995.1 Morone saxatilis
GGTCGATATTGGGACCGCACGGTGTAACGTTGGGTAGCCGACCATAACCAATGGTATCATAAATATTCATGAACGCGTCTGTTATAACTTAGATGTTGAATTAGAATGGATGTCCTATGCGTTATCGCCTTCCCTGGTGGTCTAGTGGTTA
>NW_023340246.1:11490825-11498832 GCF_004916995.1 Morone saxatilis
TTCGATTCCCGGTCAGGGAACTACGTTTTTTTTTCCCTCTGTAAATTATCGTGCAATAAATGACTGGAAGTAATAAAAAAAAACAATGATTTTGTAGTCATTACAGTAAATGGGTATATCCACGGTTTTGTATTTTAATACTGCTACAGTTTAATACTGTAGTAGATGTAGATGTTTTAGTTTTTAGCAAAATGATAAAAGCCTATAATGTGCCTCGTTTAGAAATTTAAGTTTACACAAAAGCAGATGTAACATTGACCTATTGTGGGTAGGCCTACTGATTCCTTGACCCAAGTTCAAAACCCAAAAATATCTTTATCTACTTCTCTTGGATATTCTACTTTTGGTTTTTGATTTGCCTCTGCTAATTGTTAAATGAATAGAGATGAGATGAATTGCGGGTTCTTAACCTTTTGGGCTTTGCCAACAATGGGTACTTGTCACCAATAGAATTGTGATTATATTTAGGTTTACAGTGTCATTTTAATCATGTTTTTATGGTCAGACCAAATTTGTAACACTGTACACTGTAATTTGTGTAAAAATGTCAGATTAACAGCTGAAAAATAATTTTGCAACTTTTAAAGGACCAGTGTTTGGGACGATCCATGGGCAGAAATTTTATATAATGTTCAAATGTATGTTTTCATAATCGCCTGAAAATAAAAGTTGTGTTTTCTGTTTTTATGTACAGAGGGAACAGGTCCTCTTCCATAGTGTCTGCCATGTTGAACCTCCATGTTTCAACAGTAGCCCAGAAACATCAAACCATACACTGACTCTAGATATGGCCTTTTGTGTTTCCCAGCCACCATACTTTCACTGTAGCTTCACACTTGGAAGGCTGAGCTGTAGTCTACAGCTTTACTGCTAGATATCACTGAATTACACACACTGGTCCTTTAAATGGTTTCTTAAACCATCTTGAGCCCAATCAGAACAGTACACTTTGTCACCTCTTGACCACCTCTGGAGTTAGTATACCGCTAGGTGGCGACACTTCACAATAAATGGTCCCAGAGACCGAGGTCAACCAAAAATGGGGAAGAGGACCTGCTATTAGGTATAAAGAACAGTGATGAATAAATCACATTAAAACAGTGTCATAAGAACGCTGTAACTTACTTATTTTATTTGTCTTTATAAGTTAAATAAAACAACAAACAGCATTTAAAACAGGGAGGGAGACTATTTAGTGTCTTTAACATTTGTTGTGAATAATTTAATACGTTTTCTCGCAACACTCTAAGTCCAGAATTCACTACATATTTGTGACATTAACTCGAGAGTAACTTTGATGTAAATGTAATGCAGTGACGGTTTTCTATCGCTCCTTCCATTAAAGCTTAGTTGAACTCAACCCGTTTGAGATAGAGAGCAATGAGACAGAGATAATGTGCTTGTGGAACTTGGGTCACAGAGAGCCCTCCAAGGTGGGGAAAGACAGAGACCCCGGCTGCAGGCCCGTCGATTGGACAAGGCAGGAGTTAACCAGTTCCTGGCTGGCTATGTATCTTGGCAGTTATTTTGACAGGCGCTATCATTGTGAGAGAGGAGATAAGTTGTCTTAGGGATCGCCATGGCGCCGGTGTGTCCCTCCTCCGTCCTGTTCAGCCTCTCATCAACCCCTCTCCACCCCCTCCTCTCCCGACCCTGCTTGGAGCAAAGGATTGTGGGGGACTGTTTAGTTGGGAGCAGGGTTTGTGTTGGCAGAGACCCTGGGGTTCTGGGTATCATCGTCCCCCTTTAAGACTATGTGACAAGTAATGAGACACCCAAATGTCGCTGTCCACCTTATTTTAAATTCTCCCTCTTGCTCTTTATTCCCTTAGCTCAAATATTTTTCTTTGAATTTTAATTGCAAGTTATCTTTCATTTTCTGCTTTTCCTTCCTGGTGGCACAGCTTTGGAAACACAAAGATAGAAAAAGGAAATTGCGTTGAGGTAGAGTAGCACAGTTTCACAATATTTTAAGCACACACAAAAAAAAAGCCACGGATGAGCTCTAGTAAACTTTTGACTCTTTACTGAGTAATGTTTTCAAGATGTGGGTCTCAGACATGGCTATAATAATAGTCTTAGTCCATCAAATCTACAGCGTCCCTGGTCTCCCTGTCATATAAGATCTGTACAGTATACAGGTAGTCTCATTTCAGCCTCTGATATTAGAACTTTTACGGTACTGTTCCGTTATGGCTCACAAACAGCTTGGTATCTATTTTTGTGTTAATATTACTGCTACACAGGGGTATTCAGTTTAGGTCCAAACACACACACACACACACACAGGAATTTATGTTGCAGAGGATGAGCAGAAAAGGAACAAAAGAAAAGATGGAGCATATTTTCAGGACAGAGCGTCTCTTCATGTGTTCCTGTATGTGCCAGCCAGCAGTACCATATAGTGCATATAGTACATATATAAAAAATAAGATAGATTATCTTTACTTTATTTTTATTTACACATATGTGTGTGTTAAAATAGGAGATTTAAACTGTCCTAGTGGCAACTGCAGAAACTAAAACCCTTTTTCATTTGATTCAGTGCCTTGTTTTGTTAAGTCAGAGCAAATACAGATAATATCTTTTTCAACTGTTGTAGTCACAAAGGTCTGACCCAGCACAGGCCTTGGAGAGATTTAAAATCATTTTCCTCAGACGTCATACACTTGTAGCTTAGACTACAACCACTGATAACTTCAAGTACACTGTGGCAGTATGAAGCTTCAAAACCTAAACACTGAAAAAGGATATGTCACACAAATGATAATTAATAGGAAATATGTGTCGTAATTCATTATAATGAACTAAACCTGCGGGGGAAAAAACAGAGCTATATTTAAAAAAAATCTGCCATCAGACTGTTTTTATCTGTATGTTTATAGGAAGATGTTAGAATGCTGACAGATTGTTGTGAAATAAACCAATTAGGACAAGAAATCTTTGAGAGCGAGTTGTTATTAATGAAGCTAATGACAGCAACTGTTAAAAATCAGGATTGAGAGTCCCACTTACGAACCTCAACAGCCAACAACTGTGACAGATTTATAAGCGTTCACATTTAGTTTGACACGAGGAAGAAAGTAGATTTTATTTCCAAAAGTCACTGAAATTTAAATTGATTCTGTTGTCAATTCATGTTCCACCTTTTCTTGTTTTATTGATTCACTGATTACTAAATTAAAATTCACAAACTATTAATTGTGTAAATGTAGAGATTAGTTGTGTCATTTACACAGTTAGTGAATAAATTGACCAAGCTAATGCTAGCTTGCAAATATATGACCCGTTTAGGGTGAAGGGTAGTAGACTAGTGGTTCCGACCCTGGGGGTCGGGACTCCCACTAGGGGTTGTCAAAACTTCACAGGGGGTTGCGAGGCCTTCTTGATTTTAAGGTGTGTAGGAAAACTTCCTGCAGTGTGTGTTCACTTTGTACAGTTGTTCTATATTGTTTATATATAATATTAAATATCCATAAAATTAGTTAGAGGTAGTCCGTTTAAGACTATGATCAAATAGCCTAACAATTGCTAACAGATGTTTCCTTGCAACCAATTTAGATATTAAGTTATATTATATTTTAAATGAATAGTTTGACATTTGGGGAGATTTTTTCTTTCTTGACGATGAGAACAATCTCATAAGTCTGTAAATATGGTAAATAAATATGAAGCCACTGCTAGCAACCAGCCGTTAGCTTGCTAAACTGAAGTGCTCTTTATTGATTACATAAATGAGAAATAACAATTAGTGAGCTTTAGGCTAGATATTTCCTTTGTGCTTAAAAAACTTCTATATGATGCATCACAACTTACAACACTTTAGATGTGATGGAGACACATTTACAACTCCTTTGGTGGTCTGGGAGAGTCCAGAATGACTGAAAGACCACCATCTAGGTTACCATGGGGTTAATGACCCCCTACACACACACACACACACACACTGGCCACTTGCACCAGTTATTTAACAAAGACAGAGAGGAGAATGAAAGTGATGGAGACATGGCTTGAAACACACTCTATACTGTATTCCATCCAGTGCCACTACACCCACTGTCAATCTGCCAAGTCAGCTGAAGCACTGCAGCCATGACCTTTGACCCAGGAACTGAACGGCAGGGTAAAGGTTATCAAAGTCGGGGTTCTCGTTCTTAAAGCTAAACGTCCACACAGTGCAGGAGCCACACCTTGAGGAAGGAGCAGACGGTGTAGGAGATGGACATAAGCACTATATCAGCCTCTAGAACACACACACAGACACACACAAGACAGCCTCTCATCAGTGTTTTTGATCACATGACCATGGTAGGGGAGCAAACAGTGCATGGTTGTTTACCCTGCTTATCAGTGGTGTTGTAACAAGTAGAGGAACACACAGGCTGACCTCAGCGCACACACATGAAGAAACCTAACCCTGGGCAAATGCAAATGCAAAAAAAAGCCCTAAAAATCTAATGGTGTAGACACATATGTTCATTTATCAGCAAATTTTCTTTCTTTTAATAACCTTACTTGACATACCAAAGTTCATGCTAACAGAGATCTATATTCTAACACTTAGGGAAACCATGATAATGAATACAGATCATGAACTATTAGCTAACGTCACTAATAAATCTCCCTCAGCAACTCCTTAACTCTCCTCTGATCTCATCTGCCATAAAAAGAGGCTTGTCCTGTACAGTAACCATCACTTTTCAGAAGAAAAAGCACAGCCCCGGCTCAACTCATAGGTAAAACTATGAACCCCAGCAAACACCAGCCAATAAATAACAGCTATAAATTCCTATATGAATTATGACTGTGCCTGCTCATTTATGATTGTGCGATAAGTCAACTTTTCATGCACTTTAAAGGCAGTATTCCTTTGAGAGGCAAAAGATATAAGGGCCATGTTAAAGGTAACTTGAGTGTGTGCTTACTGTGTCTGAGTGTCTACATGTGTACGCCTTTTGATGTGTGTGTTCTTGTGTATGTGTGTCTGTGCGTGCTCATACATACACTCCCACTCTCACGCACTCAGACTCTGGTTAGTCCAAGCTAGCGCCACATCAGTCCATCATCACAGATATGGCTTGTGGTCAGATAGCAGGTCTGGCGGCGCACAAGACATTTTGTCCACTCTGTCATGTTTACTTATAATGATAAGCTTTGATGGATTCCTCACAAGCTATAGACGCCACGGTACACACTCACACACATACTCAACCTCACAGATTCAAACATATGTGCTTGTGCACACACGCACAGCATCAGAGAAGCTCAAAAAACAAGTAGATTTAAAAAAAAAAAAATCCAAATATTAGCAAGTTCAAGCTAGTTCAAAAATGCATCCTATCTTTAACAAAGAACATACACTACACGCCCCAGAAGGCTGGATAACCCCCACAGATGCATCATCTCCTTTCTGAGGGGGTCCTAAAATGTGAAACTTTGGCTACATTCACACTGTTAGCCATAGCGCTCAATTCTTATTTATTGTACAGATCAGATTTTTTGGTTTGGCTGTTCCATATCTGATTCCAGTGTGAACAGGTCACAGACCTAAAGTGACCTGGATGAGAAATGTCGCTCTAGAGTGGCATAAATGTCATATGAATTCCAATATGACTGTTCACACTGAGGCATGTATCTGTATCTGATATGGATCACATATGAAAGTGTCCCAAATCAGAATTGGAAACAATAGCTTACATGTGATTTGTGCTGTTCACAAAAAAAAACAAAAAACTACAAAACAGATAACAAAGAAAAAATCTGATTTGGCCCGTTTTTGTCTGCAGTGTGAACATAGCCTTAGATGTTGTCCTGTTTTGCACTCATCTAGGGAAGAAAAATATCTTTTGATATAGCGCTATGGAGACTGGTCAGTTTTGTGGGCACAAGAGAAGGCCAACAAGCTGTCAAGTGAAGGGAGTAGATGTGTTTGTAAATGGATTCCTTGTGTGATTATTAAGATTTAACAAAGCAGGTCCATGAGAAACATGTCATAAGCTCAAATGTGTAATTTCTTTCAGCGTCAAACTGAATTTGGCATGTGTTAATTAAAGAACTCCGACTATGAATGTCCCATTTGGTTGAGTCATCAAAAGCTGTCTTTGTCAGGCGCCACATTGCACTCTGTGATCTGTTGGTTGGCCTGTACAGTGTTTCCATTAGGTCAGTTTACTTTAGTCTGGCATGTGACCAGACTACAGACAGACTCACTACAACTGTTCTGGACCAATTAAAAAGACTAATGAGGCTCGTGCTTATCGTGTCATCCAGAGGGTCGATAGGGGGGCACTGAGACAGGCAGTGGCAGACTACCAAGCAGGAGACGATACACTGTTGGTTGGAAGGTGAACACATGATTCATTTACTATCTGTGTTAACGAATCAATCTTCTGTTCAAACACAATCTTCCCGATAAGCACTCACATACAGTATACAGTAGGCTGTGTACATAAAAACCTTGACTATAAAGAACAAAGATGTCCCCCCGAAATGTTTTAAGTGGTTTACTGTTACTCTGCTATCTTGACACTTGACACTCTTTTAGATGGAAAATACAAATTTGTATTACAGTGTAGAGTTGTGGGTGAGTGCTGAATGACTGAGAGACCAGGCAGTCCAGCAAATATGCACAAATGTACCCTTCTTTAAAGATCCCCTCCAGACATGTATTATAACAAATAGAATAGTCTACTCAGAACAATAATGTGTGTCTGTTTTTTCCACAGAAGAAGTATAATTTCCACATTAAAATCTTTAAAAAGACATCTTCTCCTTCTACCTCATTAAGAATCTATGAATATGCAAATTGTGTTCATTTCTAAAGTCCATTCTTGTATGTGCACTGGTTTCTACATCACACTTGTATAAGTTGCATACTGGACCAGGATTTAACTTCCGACTCCTTTCAGCAGATAAATGTAAAAACGTCCCTCTAATGTCAAACTGCACAAACATCATTCT
Organism: Morone saxatilis; assembly: GCF_004916995.1. NCBI lineage: Eukaryota > Metazoa > Chordata > Actinopteri > Moronidae > Morone > Morone saxatilis. The sequence continues at coordinate 11,497,786 of NW_023340246.1, forward strand.
GCACAGTGACGCTTAAACATCGAATTATAGGAACAAAAAACAACAACATATTTTTGAGTGGGGTCTTTAATATTCTCAGAATGGAAACTGCCACCAAGAACACAATCAAATAAGTTCCATTTGTTATCTACATTGGTATCTTTTCCTTTAAAATACATTAAATTGAGTTCCATTTATTCACTACATTACACTCATAACTTGTTTGTTATTTCTGGACATATTAGTTAGAATGCAGGTTGGTGACTGAGGCCGCTGCCACTAACTGTGTCCACTTAACATATACATAAGTTGCCCACTGGACAGCAGCTGCATGGTTTTCCAGACATTGAGCAATGTTATATACACAGGTGGTGTTTAGCACATGCACGTGTGTCTATACATTTATGTCAGCAAGCTGCACTACAAAAGCTACTTATAGCTCAGGCTGATTCATGCACTCAAATGTATGATGTAGTTAGAGATATCTGTGTTTTTATCTTTTAAAACCCAAAAGTATTTATTGAGAATAGTTTTGGTGCAGACTCAAAAGTCTGGTTCAGCAATGTTTTTGGTTCCAATTGCATCAGGTGCTTGGACCCCAGTATACTTGCTTTCAATTCTAGTTTACAGTTGTTTTTCTTAGGACATTTGGGATTTGTTTTCCCATGCAGTTTTGGTGCCAGGCCCTACACAGACCTTTAGAATAACTGCATCTTTTCTCACTCGTGCACTGACTTCAGCATCCAGCAAAAACTGCCTGATTAATCAAATCAAAATAATTTCTTTAAAATGTCCTGTACACTTGCTGATAATGCGGCAAAATCATTTGTGTTGAAGGACCAGTGTGTAAGATTTAGTGGCATCTACTGTTGACGTTGCAGACTGTAACTAACTGAAGTGTTGGTATTTGATTACCTGGGAATAAGAAGGGGCTGTGAAGTGTGTAGGAGAAACTACGGTGGCTGCAAAACTCACAAAAGGCCCTATCTAGAGCATTCTGGGCCACTGTAGAAACATGATGGTTCAACTGAAGGGGACCCCCTGCCTATGTAGATAAAAATGGCTCAT
>NW_023340246.1:11498877-11499684 GCF_004916995.1 Morone saxatilis
ATTTTCAGGTGATTATACGCTTATAAAAACATTCCTATGAATTTTATATTCTATTTCTGCCAATAGATCCTCCTAAATGTTACACACTGGATCTTTAAATCCACAGAGTATCCATATCCCAAGCTGTAAACTGCTGCCAAGTTGCATTTTTGATTCTTTTCCCCATGCACTAAAGTATTTTTAGTTCACCTTTCATTTCCCAGCTCTTGCTTACACTCATCTCTACTTCCAGTCCCTTGCTTATTTTATAGCTACACCCAAGGACACAGCGGCCACTGGTGAAATTTAGGGAGTATGTGTCAGACAAAGAGAGTGCGAGAAAACGACAGCAAGAGGTGGAGGAGAAGAAATAAGCAACTCAGAATACAACAGTCTCCTTCTTTCACCGATTACATCTCACCCCCTCCTCTCGCTCTGTCAAGGCCACTCTTTTCTTCCTCCTACTTGCACGGCTGAGAAGAGGTCAGAGTAAGAGAGAGAAAGCAAAAGACACACACACACTGCAACCGTTACAAATCTTCTCCGCCTTATCGGGGACAACACACTGATAAGTGTGTCTCCACTCCCCATCCGACAGATCCATCTCCGAAAACATCTGAGACACACGTAGGAAGATGTGGAAATATATGTGTGTGGAACTGGCAGATTGATGGTTCAATTCACTCCCATTGCTGTAAATGAGTCAAACCACAGTTGAATAGAGTTGAGATGGATTGTTTCAGTGGTTGTACTGATGCTGAGGGATGATAATTAACAACGTTTAGATGACATGAGTTGTGTGTGTGTGTGAGAGAGAGAGTGTGAGTG
>NW_023340246.1:11499702-11499858 GCF_004916995.1 Morone saxatilis
GAGTGTGAGTGTGTGTGTGTTTGCACATTTTGGGAGTGCTGCACCTGCAACTAATGATGTGAAACTCACCAACTTCATCTGCTGCAGCCCCCCCATGCTCCACACACTCCCCTCAGATCAAACTTGCACCTGTTGACCCGTACCAACACACACACA
>NW_023340246.1:11499958-11503725 GCF_004916995.1 Morone saxatilis
ACACACACACACACCTTTCACAGATTTTTTGGCATGACAATAGCCATTCCACCACTCAGGGCTAAGTGCCTCCTTAACCTAGTCTCTGGCAATTAATTCCCAGATTTTTCCTCCAGTGAATTCATGTTTCATGGACTAATATCAACCCTGACATCATCTTTTATGGAGATACACGGGATGAAGGGTGTCACGTAACCTCGGCTTTATCTTCAACCTAAATGACAGTTTCCTTCTTCACATAATAATGTCTTATACAGTTTTATCGGGCTGACAAGGTGCCTGGGGAATTGATTTCTAAAGAGTGAGCTTGAGATGGTGTAACTGTACACATAACACATAAAGTGATTCCCTGAACCTGTGAACTTTATCAGTCACTGCTGAAATGTTGTGACAAAAATTGCAGGAGATAAGAAATTACAAAATATTGCTACCTTGGGAGATATTTGATGCAAAAAGACATGCTATTTTTATATAAGTGGCTGAGAAGAGACGTTCAGCAGTTGGGGATATTGATAAGAAACAGATCATTAACTGCATAATTTATATCTGCTGCTGGATGAGACTCTTGTGTTTATTTTAGGCTAAAGAAGAGGCTGCAGTCTGTGAGAGTGTACAATAGCAAGATGTGGACACAAGCACAACTTCACAGGCATTAAAATATCTATTTGTTCCTCCTTTTTTATGCAATGTTTATCTTCTCTGCTGTAGATAGATGCACATGGATCAGTGTCAGGGCCGTAGACAGGATTTTAGAAATATTCAGGTCATGAGTCACCCTGTACGTCTTTTATTTATTCGGATAACCGTTCATTTATAATTTTTGTCGATTCACCTCCCTCCCCAACCAGAACATTGTGTTTCCAAGCAATCTCCACACTGGCAAAAATTAAATTAGGAGGAGAAATGCTGAAGCCTTGATTGATTTATTATGTATTTTATTATTGTTGGCCTAGAGGGAGTCAGATTTAACCGTTTTGAGTGTAACAATCATCTTCTCAGCCTAATTTTTAATTGTTGGAACTATCCCTTCTATTTCATTTACAAAAAGGGTGTGTGCCTTAATGAATTAACTGCATATCCTCATCTCTGTGTGTGTTTTCGTGGTGGACGTGCGGGGCCACTGGGTCGAGGTGGGCTGGGTCCGTGGTTCCCACAGCCTGTGTGGAGGCAGCCTCTGCCGTGCTATCAGCCTCCGTCTCCGGCCCCCCAGCACCAGCGGGCCCCCCTGACGTCAGCCCTGGCCAGATAACAGGGTCCACAGCAAGCAGTAGATGGGAGGAAGGAGGGGGGGGATGGAGGGATGAGGTTGAGGGAGAACGGCCAGCAAGGAGGGAGGGAGGGAGGGAAGGGAATGGGGTTACACTAACAGAGCCGGTGGTGGATAAGACCCTCAGACAGATAAGACAGTCAGAGTGTGGAGCCTCTTTTGTTTTCCACTGCTCCTCCTGTCTGGTGGCATCTCCCTTCTCCTCCTCTCCGACATTCCCTCTTTTTCTATCCACTTTCAACTTCAATTTTTTTTAAACGTAACCAATTTGTTAAACTTTTATCCTCCACCAACCCTCCTCTCTTTGTCCAAACAGAAATATTCCTGCTGTTATCGGGCCATGTGAGCTATGGCCGTCCCTGGATTGAGGAACCTTTTCTCCTCTGGCTTCCTCATTGTGTTTTTGTTTTCTCTCACAGTGTTTTGACAGACCAAGGAGACTGCTTCTGATTGACAGCGGAAGAACGTTTTTGACACTGATGAAAAGTTTGCACACTTCTCCTATTGCTCCTCCATCACACTCCGCATCTTCTTACACCGCTGTAGCCACCTCTTTAAGCTTCTCTGCATGAACTCTGCATGAACCCTTCAATGCATCAGAATCCATTGTTTTGATGATGTCACCTCACCTTTACCTAACCTGAGTCTTACCCCTAACTTGCCCCTCCACGTACAAACAAACAGCTTTCCCTCTGCCTGCCACATCACTGCAGCTAAGCCCCATGTATCAGCATATTAAACACTGTCTTTGCATTTGTGTGTGTGTGTGTGTGTGTTCCCTGTTTGCTCTTCAGGCCTTCACTAGCCTGCGGACTTTGGCCACTGCTTATCACAGGGAGAGGTCCTGGGATCCCTGAGTCTTCACTGCTAAAAATACACTCTCTATAGCTCACATACACACACACACACATGCTCACACACTCTAGGTATCATGGGGCACCCCGCTCTGAGGCTGTCAGTCAGATATCAGGCCAATAGGATTGGTCAGTGGTGGGTTTTGCGCGCGTTCACCTGATTACAACGAGTCACTCACAGAACCTCCTTCGGATTTTGCTCAATTTTATAGCTGGCATTAGGAGCAAGCAACACCCAGGAGTGGAATTTCAAATATTAACATACAAGCGTCAAAGAAATATTCAAACGTTTGTGTGAGTTGGTTAAGTAGCTTTACAAACAGTGGAGACCATCCGAACAAAAGAGGTTTTGATAATTGAATTCTTATCATCTGTAATTGAGTGTTGTGTGATGTGTTTGCGCTGCTCTTCAAACAGTGTGAACCAAGAGTCAAATTCAGCACTTGAGCTCAACACATATGAGAACCTGCAACTGAGGAGTTAATAATTTATTCAAAAACAAAAAAAAAACACACTCCTGGTTAACGGTGTGTGTGTGTGTGTTAGTCAGAAAGACAGAGAGATGATCAGTGCTGCTGATGCCCAGGTGTCTCCCCAGTGTGACTCCCTGACCTTACCTGGTCAAACACACTTAATCCGCAAGCATAACATACAGATACCTTAGAATAACACACAAATCCCCACACTAACATACACACACACACACACACTGACATGATCCCACAATTTCGCTTTACTTATTTGAAGTAAAATAAACAATGAGTGGATTATGTGGATACAACAAGAATCTTTTTTGTACGATAAACTGAAACCCTGATAAAAATCTACAGCCCCCCCCCCCCCCCCCAAAAAAAACTCAACTAAACTAGAACTTGTGCACCGTAGGATGACCACACACATACATTAATTTATTAAGAAAATTCTGATATTTTAACACAAGAATGTGAGCAGTATGTGGTAATCAGAGAGAGACCTATTTTGCGGAGAGATGAGAGTAGAGCTTTAACGTCCCTGTGGGGCAATTTGGTTTACAGACAGCAATCAAAAGAACGACACTGTCAAAATAAAAACAGCAATAGAAAAAAAGAAAGTTAACACCAATGCCTCTTCTTGCCAAGACCATTTAGAGAAACAGAGTGAAGCCGGAGAACAGGGGATAGCCAAAATAGTTAATGGAATAATTTATATTTCTTTTAGTGTAAAAAAACTGAAATCACATGTTATGTGCACATGCTGTTGTCGAAATATGAAAGTCTCACTCAATAAAGCAAAATCAATCAAAGTATCAAATAAAAGTCAGTTGAGGTTCATCAAATAATTTTCAATCAAGGAAATTGAATGAATAGACAACACAAAAAGGACAGAAATTTGAGAGTCCGTCAGATGTAATCAGAGGTCTTTATGAGCCCATTTGACAGACAGTGAGTTAACATTGATTAGCACTGTTTAATCATTATCACTATCACATGAGTGGATCCATGATGATCAATCTGATCAGATAAAACAAGACAAACTGGTGAAGTCAGCAGGAACAGATGCAGACAAGATGAAAGGTCTTTTTGTAAATATATACTTTCTGCTTACTATGCAAAACAACATGCCAATGAAGAATACCAATGAGTACCACGGTGTGTGTGTGTGTGTGT
>NW_023340246.1:11503825-11505209 GCF_004916995.1 Morone saxatilis
CACACACACACACACACTGGACTATATTGGCAGCAGAGCCACATAATTCAGTGTCTGTGGGAAGTGGCTGCACAATGAAATGGCCTCGTGTGTTTACGTTTGCGGGTGTTGATGACAGGTATAAATCTGTCCTCATGAGGACAACAACCGCCGGAGACTTCCGACTGAAGGTGCGTCAAGCATCCAGCACGATACATCATAAATGTCATTAATAAAAAAAAACGAAGACAAAGACACAGGCCTTAATGATGCTCATGGATGCAGGCTAAATGTCCGTTAAGCACATGTATGAAAGTCAAGAAGTCATGTGACAAATAAATCAAAGACCTTTTTATAGACCCTCCAGCTTACAGCTAATTTATGTATAGTTCTTTCTTTCTTTCTTTCTTTCTTTCTTTCTTTCTTTTGGCCTTCTATCGGATAATAGGGGAACTTATTCTTACCCCTGCGCACTGTTGATATATCGGTAATAATGGCCACCGCGTGTTTATAAACTGGATAATAGAATAATTAATAATTGCCAGAATAATCAAGCGTTCGTTCATAGCATATTTTTTAGCTTGTAAAGCACCACGCTGTCCTTAATTATTTAACAAATACCACTGGGCTTATAAGCTTTTATTCTAATTCAGATCAAACAGGGCAGATAATTATTTATCAGAGAAATAATACAAAAATAGCCTAATAGATATAGAGATCACAACAAATATCAATATAAATATAACTACACAGAAATCACCATTTAGAGAAAAACTGAGGTCGTTTCAATGGACAACTTATTACAGATTTTAGACCTATAGCGGAGATCCGATGAGTGTGATTAACAGAAGGTAAAAGGGAGTTGGTTTTGAGTGAATGAACCTTCAGCTGTGATTTGTTTGGAAGAAATTCAAACACACTAAACGGGAACTTAAACACCAACAAATAACAGTTGCTTTTAATGTTCAACGTTCAATATTATGATTATTACAGCTCATTTTAAATGTTTTATGACATGAATAGAACCTCATCTGTTACTCTGAAATAGTTAAGAGGCCAACAACTCTACCGAAAACGTTTTTATGCGTTGGTTTAATTCACGAGTATTATTATTATATTATAATGATTATTATATTATTTAAATGTTTACCTAAATCCACACACAGGAGGAAAAAACACAATATTGTTTTAATCGAACTTAGAAGGAAGGACATACTGAGCACAAAAGTAAAGATAATTTTTGAAATCTCTGGTTATTATTACACAGAGCCGCGGAACGTCTCATATCTAATATATTAATAAATATTAAAGGTCATTTGTTTGGTCAAATTTTTGTAAAATTAAGTTTCACTAAAATAATTTTCCACGTTTGTTTTTGGTTTGGAGAGAGAGAGCGAGAGAGAGA
>NW_023340246.1:11505245-11520501 GCF_004916995.1 Morone saxatilis
AGAGAGAGAGAGAGAGAGATCATAACAGCTGGATCTTGATCATAGTCTCTCACTCCTCCTCCTCTCTGTCGTGTCTCCTCTTCTAGTAGTTTATTCTTCATTTTCTGAGAGCCTCAGTGCCTTTGCTTCACTTCTCACCAGCAGATCTGATTTGAATAAGGACCAGAGATCTTTGCGGATTGTATTGAATCAAATATTTTTGCGTGAACACCCAGCAATCCTATGCGTAACTGCATCCACACTATCATTATCCCTTCTATCAACACGGATGTCCAGCTTCAGGGAGAGGATATGTATCAGGGCATAATGACAACCAACCACGGACCCGCTTCCTATGAGGCCGGATTTCTCCACAACGCCTCGGCGGGAACCTCTCCGGTTTATGTGCCCACCACCCGGGTCGTCACCCCCATGATTCCGGCGCTGCCTTACCTCCAGACGCCCGGCGCGTCGCAGCAGAGCAGCCCCGTGTCGAGCCATTCTGCCTGGGCGCAGCCGGGCGCCGACTCTGTGCCCTCGTACAATCACTCCCCGGTGTCTCCGCGCTTCGCCTTCTCCACCAGCCCGCCTCTGTCCTCCGGGGTGGCAACGGCCCGAGAGACGGCCGCTTCTTACAACAGTCCGCTAAACATTTCTGCCAACGGGAGGGAGCACTACGGGGCCCGGAGCCTTGGCGGGTCGTATCACAGTCCTTACCCGGCCTACATGAGCCCCAACGTGGGTGGAACGTGGTCGGCGTCCCCCTTTGATAGCCCGGTCCTCCACGGTCTCCAAACCGGCGCTCACCCTGGCGCAACACGGCACCCAAACATAGGTGAGCAACAGGAAACTATGCATTTTTTAGATTTTATTTTATCATTTAAATATTTTCTTTAGGTGTCATGAACAATAAAGGGTTTGGATTTTTTGAAAGTTATCCAGACAGAAAACTATCAGCTTTAATATCACCACTAAAAGTGTCGATGCTGTTGATAAAAAGAGAGAGCAGCATGTCTGTTTTATTTATGTATATTTGTCAGGGTTTAATGAAGGGTTAATGGCCACAATAACACACACACAGAACAAGGTGAGGGGGTTGCAAGGCCAATTTCTATTTTTATTCTTTATATAAAAACATATATTTATTTTGTAGGCCTATATATATATAAGTCCAGGATTATCTTAAAAAAATAAATAGCATGTTAGCATGCTGCAGGACAAGTCTTAAAAATATGTCTGCACGTAAAGCAGAAATCATCTCTTAATTAACACCCATCAAGATTAAAGCAGTTTTAATTGACACACTAAACACACCATTGCACTCATTTAAAAGGCCTGAAATAGGATTTAAAAATGACTCGTAAATCAATTTAATAATAATACAATAGATCTCTCACAATATCTCACAGAATTATAAATTATAAGCGGTTATAATTACATTTTAAAAAGGTATGACATGGAATTTCCGCAGAACGAAATATGAAGACAAATTTAAATGAATATATAAATAATTTTTTTTTTTTAATCCTTACATTTCATATTAAAAAAAAAACACACCAACTAAAACATTAACGAATTTTAGAAAGTTATAGCAGCCACATGAGATATGATAATAAATTCACCACAGACACAGTGCGTCCCAGGTGACTGCTGATTGTGACCTTTGAACCCTTTTTTCTTTACGTTACATTATTATTACTAACAGTAATAATATAACAACACCAACGTATTTTTTAAGGCAGTTAATATCATATAGAAACCACATTTTATTTTATCATAAAATGTAACTTATATCTTTATTCCTAAAATATCAGAGTCGTTTGATCATGTTTACGGTTGGTTGAGAGTCTGTACTGGCTGCTCCGCTGCATTATATTTGTGTTACTATCAAACGTGTCAGGTATATTACTTTATTAGGTATAGCTTACATTACCTGTTACTTTCATGTGTCTGGAAGTGAGATTTTACACGTTAAAACAACATAAAATAATTGAATGATATTATGCACAAGAAAAAAAGGCAGGAGTTCTATTTCATAAATTTTTTATAAGGCTTCTCTTTTATAATGATTTTCCTTCATTGATAAGAATAAATAGGCCAGGCTGAGTTAATTAATGTAGCCTAACATTTACTCAGATGGCTATTTTTACACACAACTGCCAGGCCTGTGATATAAATATGTTTTGTATATTTTTATGAATCAAAGACACATTATTGGAGTGATAGAAATTAATATTTAACTGAGCCTGAATTGATAACACAGTTTATGGGGATTATGGTTTATGAGTTGTGTTTGACTGTGGCCTCATAAGGTCAGATCTGATTTGATATAAAGTGTGTTTGAGCCGGATCCTGATCAGCAGCACAAGACTAACTGAGTCCTTTCTGTCAGTGAGGATACAGCGAATCCTTTTTCATTATAAAAAACATGAATATTTGGAGTAATTTGAACCCTAACAGTCGGCTTCAGCTTGGCTCAGAGTGGATTTGGTCTCTATAGCTGCATGTTGCCCTCTGGACCATATCAACGCAGTGATTTTGCTTAGCTTGTCAGTCCTTCAATGGCCACAACTTGTACCTTGTATAGTCTACTTTACTAATCAGCGTTGTGTTTATTTGACCTAAAGTTCTTCCATTATCTGCATTTTCTGCACTGCTGGCAGCTACAGGGTGATGGACGTCTAAAGCATTTCATTTGAATATATTCCCATTTCATTATCATGTAATTTACAACTTAATCTGACAGGCTGGATCATTATTAGACGTATCACTTATTATTAGTATCAACAGTTGATTAACAGCTGATAATTTCCTCTTTTATATATATATATATATGCCACTCCATCCGCCTGCAAATTAAATACCTGACTGGCCGATGTTTCAACCTAAATGTTCCCATCAAGACAAACTCTCCTATTTGATGAAGAAAGAAAAAGATCAGCTGTCAGAGTGTAGATAACAGCATTGATCCGCTCTGACCTCTTCATCTGATTACAGTCACACTCAACTCACAGGCTGTTTACACTGATGGATAAACTGCTAACAGGCTTCAGCTCACTGTTTTATAATCACATCTAATTTAATGAGATCTCAGTGTTTGATTAATAGGCCGTTCAGTGAAAGTCTCTGTTCTTCTGTTGGTGAAGAGGAGAAAGAGAAACTCCCTCAGCTGTAAGGTCACTTATCTTCAAGAGAAATGAGGGGAGAAATGAATCACATTGGGAATCTTTTAATGATCATCACATAAAAATATGTAAATATTTAAGAAAACAACTCATGAACATGTTTGTTAAATACAGAAGTTAAGCATCAGATGTTTAGCACATCATGCCTTGATATGATAATTCTTTCTTAAATCTGATCTTGCTTAGGTTGGAAAATGATTTAATGTAAACATAGATATCATCCTCCTACAAGAGAACCTTTTTATGAAATATGTTTTGTTTATGTTTTGGACAAATACCATGATTTTATTTTTTATTATCACTCTGATGGGATTCTGGCAGTACTAAAAAGTTAAACATGTTTCCGTCACATACAACAAGCCTTTCTTAGCCTTTGAATATAATATAAAAAGACATTAACACTTTAATATTCTCTCCCTTTGTGTCATGTTGGCAATTAACATACACAAATCTTTCTGCAGGTCGCTCTGCTTTTGAGTGAACAGTGGAGGAACAAATGTTACAGTAAAGTCAAATATAAAAAGCAACAAATATATAAAATGCATAAAATATCAAAAGAATAGTAAGAATGAACAAGTTAATTCATGCAATAAAACTCCTGTACTGAAATTTATTGATTTTTAATACCATCTATTTTGTGCCACAATAAATTATAATTTGGGGGCTTTTCCAAGCACATGTTGATATATGTGATGTCATTGTTTGCGATTCGCGATTAAATCAGCTAATATTTTTCTGCCACCCTTTTGCCCCTCCATGAATATTTCTCTGGATCCAACCTTGTTTTTATAATGTTTTTATAATTTTGTGTTTTTTTTTCTGTAAAACAGAGTAATAAGTATAAAGTAGCATAAAATACAAATTATCAAGTAAAGTACCTTAAATTTGTACTTGTACTTGTAGGTTGTTGGGCTTCACCATTTCATATAGCAAATGTTGACTGACCATATTTACATCAAATGTTAATAATTTGATTATGTTTTTCATATAAAGTCTCTAAGTAAGACAGCATTAAAAGTATAAAGGAGTAAAAAAAGGAAGTATTCATGTGAAAGTAGCCCAGAACTGTATTTAGATAAAGCTGAGTAAATGAACTTCGTCACTGTAGTCCCTCATTAACTTCACATATTTCACAGTAGATTGAGTCTTTTATTTATTTTATCACTTTTGTCCTCTAATAGTGTTACTGTGGTTGTTTTTAAAATGCACCCTGATAGAAACACACTGACATTTCTCCAGCGGAAAAAATAAACCTGCATTGAGATGCAGTATTTCTCTGGTGTATTGTCTTGTGTTACTGCGTTGTGTTGGCTACAATTGCTGCCTGGCTCAAGGTTAGCTTGCCCTGCGGTCTTTGTTTTGCTCTTAGCCTTGGAGGAGGCCAGCATATGTATCAGTGCCATTCCTGTAACCCTCTGCAGCGAGGGAGGAACAGATGGAGGCCAGATTTGAACTATGTGAAGAAGAAGAATTATGCACAGTGGAGCGTACATTTCAAAATGGAACATGGGCTGATTTAAATGTGACTTTTACACTTAAGTTATTTTTTCCCCCACAATTCTATTTCTATTCTCGGCATAAACTCACATATCTGATAAATGTTGTAACCTGTAACTGTTGGTATCAATGCTAAATGAAGCCTAGCTGTCACTTCCACACTACAGATTGATGTCTCCTTCCCCTTAATGGCTAAGTGGTTCTTTGGAGATACTCTGTTATGTGCCAGATGAGAGAGTGAAGATCGCACTCATCAGATGTCATGCTATCTGACAGAGAGGCAGAAAGAGATGTGATAGACACAGAGTTTCTATCTGAATATGATGGAGCTCTACTCCATCTCTATTTCTAGCCGACTCTTTATCTCATGAGGAGCAGTGAGATAAGGAAGGATTCCAGGCTGCTGTTGTGTGGGGCTGTAGGACCTGAGCCTGCACCTCCTGCTGGTGTAGAAATGCCACAGCAGTTGATAATCACCCTGTCAGGATCTGACAGAGCAGGAAACTGTTTATTAAAGGAGAGTGGAAAGATTTTTTTGTGGCATGAGGCCAGCTGGAAGTTAATTTCTCTAAGAATCACAGAAATGAGCTCAGGTTGGGCCAATAATATGAGCTGCACGTGTACGATGTGGTAATTATGGCTGACAGACATGAATTGTCACTTACTGCCAAAACACATTAGTAAAACAACTTTTCAGAAAAACTGCCATGACTTCAATTTGATCATTTTAGTTTATCCAATGAAGTTTTAAAAGAGTTTTAATAATAAAAAATATCATTATATTGTTATCATTAATTTATTTTTAAATTCTTAGCTAACATTGTACAATAGTGGGAGAAATACATAATTTACTTAAATAAAAGTAGTAAAAATGTTTTACTTAAGTAATCACTCACTATACTAAATGGTTCATTTCAAAATAATGCCAATAATGTATATTGTTATGTTATTGGATTATGATTATTAATGTATGTATCACTTTAATGTTGCAGCTGGTGAAGGTGGAGTTAATTTTAATGACTTTATATACTGCTGGGTAGCTTAATATAAAAAATCTAATATTTTATTTGTTGATAATAATATAATAATATTTTGTATTAATTATGTGAATCTGTAAATTAATCAGTAACTCAGTGACTCAGATAAATGTAAGAGAGTAAAAAGGTATGAGGTAACTTAAATTTAAATACTCTAGTAAAGTAATTAAACATTGTTGTTAAGTACTTGAGTAAATGTACTTTCTCCATCGCTGGCACTGTGTGATAGTTGAACTGATAAACTGTTAAAAAAGAAGCTATTAAAGTTACAGTTCTTATACGCAGATCACTGTAAGAAAAATTAGATTATTATATTTCTTTCTTGTCTTCCTTCTTCAGACCTGTTTGATGACTTTGCTGAGGGGCGAGAGTGTGTGAACTGTGGGGCGATGTCAACCCCCCTCTGGAGGCGGGATGGTACCGGCCACTACCTGTGTAACGCCTGCGGACTGTACCACAAGATGAACGGCATCAACAGACCTCTTATCAAACCTCAAAGACGGCTGGTGGGTGACAGCAGAGCACTTTTCACACGTGTTATACTGTGAAGTAATACAGTGTGTTACATGGACGATAGATTTACCTGCAGTGGAAACATTTGAGTATTTTTTCATAAATAAAAATTAAACAAATATCCTTTTTTAACTGATGCAGTCTGCCTCGAGGAGGGTGGGCCTCTCCTGCACCAACTGTCACACCACCACCACCACCCTGTGGCGACGAAACGCAGAGGGAGAACCAGTCTGCAATGCCTGTGGCCTCTACATGAAACTCCATGGGGTGAGAGAGAAAGTGCATCTCTGATACTGCTGAAATCTTGTATATAACCAGTTTAAACACTTATTTACTTGAACCTCAAACTGGAATTTGCAAAGAGTAAAAAGAGTAAAAACAGAAGATCTAAATATATATACATCAAGAAAGTGAATACACATTTATGCACAATATTGGTAGTGGAGTTCATAACATCCAATAATAATGTCATTCTGACCTAAACTTACAGATGTCTGAGCAGGTTTTTATTTTTTACCTGTATCCAAATGAACTTAAACCACTGACTGCCTAAATGGTAGCAAATCCTTCATAAAGGAACTAAAAATTACGACAATCCCCGCAGTTTTTGAAAATGTATTTTTAGAAATTTAAAGGTTATTCCTTTTTTCTTGGTGTCTTGACAGGTACCACGACCCCTGGCTATGAAGAAAGAGGGGATCCAGACCCGCAAACGCAAACCCAAGAATCTCAACAAGTCCCAATCTGGTGAGCTTCAAAACCGAAAAAGTTCTTCTGCTTGTGTGTACTGTATGTAGATACAGATAGATAAACAGGTGACGGCACATAGAAGAGTTAAATTAGGGCTCCCCTCCCTAAAACCCCTGACCATCATTATTGTATGTACGATAAAACAAACTGGGAGTAGGGAAAACATTTATTTGAATAGAAACTAAGTAATTTGTAGCCTCATTGTCCTACTTTCCCCTCAGCTTTTGCATCCCATGAATGAGCAAGTATATGTATTTTTCTATATGTCATGTGAATATGTTACAATACCCATTTACCCATTCACATGCGTATACTATCTTTGAATGTGTATTGACCTCAGTTCTGTGCTCCACAGGGACCCCTGGCAGTGAGGGGACTCCAGTCACACCGAGCAGCACTCCCCGTGCCTCCACCGCTTCGGAGGAGCCTCGCCAGATAAAGACAGAGCCGGACACTCACAGCTTGTACACACACCACAGCGCACATGCACAGGTTGGACACCTTTTCAGTTGAGTTATACAAAGTATTCATATCTAAAAATTTCTTTTAGAAATTTTAGTTATGATGAAAAAACTGGTAGAGGCGCACATTGATCATTACATTCAGCATTATTCAACATTAGAATAGTATAAACACAGAAAATTGTGTTTCCTGAAGGGACAGATAACAGTTAAACTGCTGTTTAGAAATGCTTATTATAAGCCAAATTCTACAATATGGAGGAACAAGAAAAGGGGAAAAGAGGAAAATCTATTATCTCAATGTAAGTGTAATTCCTGTACTCACCATCTCCATCTGTATCGCTCTAGATTTCAGCCCTGCCAGCCTACATGGCAGCTCAAAGTGGGGCCATTCCTCTCAAGATGTCCCCTGGGGGCCACGGCGGGTCTTCTGGCTCCAAACCTGAGCCCTGGAACAACCTAATCCTGGCCTAGAAGATCTGCAACCCGGCATCTCAAACCAAGCTATCTACATAGATTAAACTCTCCACAGAGACGAGGGTCTGCAGACAGCAGACTGCCGCTCTGGATGCAGACGTTCCCACAGCCTGCACACCTCTCAGTGCCTTCAGTATAGCGCTCTGGGACAAATACGTGGGTGCCACAAAAGACATGGAGATCTTAAACAGAACTGCACAGATGCTGCATGTTCAATCACAGCAACCGAGGACTGAATGGAGTTTGTGTTAGACAATCATGAAAGAGCAGCACTGTGATTAGACACACTACAACTCCTGATATGGAAACTACGCTCTCACCTTTTCTACCAGCGGAGAGGCATTAAGTGTTTGATAAATACTGTAACATAAACCAGTGACACATAACAGTAATGGTCAGACTTTTTGTCCCTGAGTTATTTTTATTTCAGTGTATTTGTCTTCAGTTTCATATTATTATAGACAATTTACCATAAAATGAAATGAAATCATTAAACATGTAAAGAACCACACCTTAATGTCAAAAGTTGTACCATGGAGGAGTTGTAGCAAGTGTAGTTAAAGGGTTTCTTCACATAATAAGAAAAACTATATACTTTAACACTCACAAGTAGTATTTACTTGTAGATATGCCACCACAATGCAATGGAGGGAAATGGCATTTTGTTTGTGGTGCTGAAAGTTTTTTCAAAAAGCTCTTTCCAGAACAAATGTGTTGGTTAGGTAACATCCACAAACCTCAGTGTGGTCAGTTTTCAGTATTTTGTATGTTCGGTAAATGATTAAACTTTTCAGAGGTAGTGAGGTCTGTGGATTATCCTATAAAGCACTTTGCTATTGAGTTTTTCAAAGGGTTTAAATTAATTGAGCACCACAAACAAACATCCAGTCATTATAGTTTTAGTAGGGTGGCTCAGTCTCAGCAGCAATGTCTCAAAACTTAACGTAAGGACAGGAAAACTATCTTGGTATAGTCGCTTATTTGCAATGAGTGTAATATCACACTGCATCTAATTCTAATCTAATCTAATTCTACAAAGACAATCTGATTGGGAGCGTTCCTAATAAACTTACTGTAACGAGAATTGCTCAAGACATCCATCACTCCTCAACACCAGTGATAAACATGATCTCCTTCTCAGTGCAATAGAAACAGCTCCCTGGTGGCATGTTGTTTCTGGATCTGTTGCCTGAATTGTGTACTTTTGTCCGTTTGATTGAAAGTGTTAAAAAAAAAAAAGAAGAAAACATGTCAGTGTTGACACCTCTATGGAAAAATAATGTTTGATAAACTACCTATGCAGCAAGTAAGTTGGACATGATGAATGTGGATGGAGGTGATAGCAAGCAGCTCCCTCTGCTGACAGAAGCGCAAATGTGTGCACCCATAAGAAAACTTTTTTTTTCTTTAATGCTTGAGGGCCTTTCAAAAAAAGAATCCTGTTAGTATTTATTATTGACAGCACAACTCCAAACCACACATTTATCACCTTTCAGCTGAAGGTTGTTTAATAAACTTTATGAAGCAATGCTTTAATTTACTTGTGACAAGCAACATGTGTAAATGTGGGATATCGCCACGTGTAATTATTACCAAAATAACAAATATATGAGCATATATGTAAAAATCCACTCTAGTATAATTGTAATACACCATTTGTGATATATTGTGAGTAAAGACACAGTGAGAGATGGGCATTTCTCAGTGTGCGCTAACACTACCTGATGCCCTTTCCCCTGTGTGCAACTGTAGCTCTACTGAGGAAACTAATAAAGACAAAACATTTCAATGTAAATGGTATTTATGATGTAAAGGTTTGGTGTCATTCATTCCACTTCAAATGCATACCCAACACTTGTGAACTATTTAAAGAGTTTAGTTATCGGACAACTTTTGAATCTTCCTCTGAAAACTGTATCCTTCCAATTTGTAAGTACTCTTTTGTGAACTTCACAACATCTTTGATAAAAAGCTGGACGGTGGATTGATTGAAATCTTCAGTCAGCTTCTCCCTGATGGACTCGGCATATCTATCCTGCACCATCTCCCTCCAACACTGTTGAAATGTGAGTCTTATTTGATCCTGGATGGGGTCAGATACTGGTGAACTAAAAGTGTAATCGAATGCAAATGCCCATCCTTTTTCTAAACATTCCTCAAAACTTCCACTTTTTTCTGAAAGCAGAGCTCGTGCAGCTTCAACCACGGTGTTCACCTCCTGGCTGAAGATATTTTTCTCATCTTCTGTTATAATACTATGCATTCTTTTGAAGTAACTCTTCCAGTCCTGGCCCTGCACAATGTTTATCGAAGGGAAACTCACAGATCTCGGGAGGTGTTTCACAGCAGAAAACAGGTTTTCACATAAAGGAGTAACATCTGTGCTCTTTTCAGCTGCTTTAATGTAGCTCTCATGATCATCAGTCTGATCTATAAAGTCCACTTGGCTATAGTTAACGTCCCTGAACAGATTTTCTTTAGTTCCTTTGAAGCCCCAGCATTTTACATAACCTACATGAGTCTTGACTCCATACACACTCCACCACTCCTGAGCTTTCTGAACCAGGTTCAGCATGCATGGACCAGTGTTTCTAGCCAAACATGGGCTGTTCATGGTGAAAACATACACCTTCCAGCCTTGTGAGACAACCTCCGACTCTAGAAGTTCCTCGGTTTGTTTAATAATGATGTCCTCGCTGTGCTCTCCGTTGTTGTAATTTGGATAATAAGGTCCATACATGACGATCTCCTCCTGTTTCTCAAGAACGGCCCATGAATGCTGCTTATCTTCTGCGCCACATTCCTCAGTGAAGTCATGGTGAAACTCCAAAAATTTCTTGTTTACCGAGTCATTAAGGAAAATGTCATTGGAGGCTTGTCTGAGCTTGAGATGCTCCAGTACTTTCCGTACAGAGTACTGTGTGTCAGTCCAGGACGATATCTGCTCAAAGAAGCTCTGAGTGTCAGTCAGGTGTTTGGTGGCTTCTGGTG
Organism: Morone saxatilis; assembly: GCF_004916995.1. NCBI lineage: Eukaryota > Metazoa > Chordata > Actinopteri > Moronidae > Morone > Morone saxatilis. The sequence continues at coordinate 11,516,136 of NW_023340246.1, forward strand.
TGCAGAAGTGACCACAGGTTGTCCTGTAACATAAAGACATCTCACTGTAAGGCATAAAAGGCTTGGGTGAATAAAGCACAAAACACTGCTTCTCATCTGTAAATATACACAAAAATAAAATGTATGAATATAGTCAAATTACTTATTTAATTGCGGGAAACAAATAGCCTGGCTCCACCTACCAGCACAATTAAAGGTCAGTAATTAGATTGTGATATGTAGTTTGTTCAGTCTGTACAAATACTGAAGCAAGAAAAACAACTTTGGTTTTGACTCCAGGCAGGGACTGGAAGAAGTACACCAAGATGGCCAAGAAATAGTTAATAGAAATAAGTTGCCCCCTGTTTCCAGTCTTTGTGCTAAACTAAGCTAACCGGTTGCTAGCTGTAAATCATTTTTAATAGACAGACATTAAAGTGGTATTTAACTGTGCAAGAAAGGCTATACGTGTATTTCCTATAACTAAATACTGTCTGACTTGTGTAATGTAAATAAGATTTCTTCATATTTCATGAAATGGTTTCAGAAAATATGTCTTAAAAAACATTTACAGACCAAGAGAGCTAATTATAGATCATTGTTTCATTAAATGAAAAACAAATGTGCTGAGAACTGTTTGACACAGTGAAAAGTGTCTTTTCTATAAGCACATTTCTAGGGTTGGGTTGAAATATACATAATTTTAAAACTAGGATATGGCTGGTTATATTGGAAAATACACATTTGAAACATAATGATACCAACAGAACTAAAAATGAGATACCTGAAATTCCCTCTGACCTTATACAACTCAGGCACTTAAATAAACCTGTGGTTTCCTGTTGCAGCACACTGGTACCTGTTTCATATCCATTATGAACATATACTGGAATTCTTCTTCAGTCAGTACTTACTTCAGTCTGACTTTGTCTGACCTGTCAGTGTGATAACCCTCCAGCAGAGTTTCCAGGCTGGCCAAACATTTCTTTGAGTAGAGCGGAGGCTCCTTTTCGTATCCATTAAACAGTGGACGCTTACGGCTCAACCTGAATAAAAACAGACGGATTAACATAGGATCAGAGGACAGTGTCTGTACAGTTTCTGTTAGAAATGAACAAAAATTCTGTAGGCTTCATGGGCCATCGGTGGACAACATTTTGATGGGGACAAATGAATTTAAAAGCCTATCCAATGCCTTCAGCTGTTCAAGCACAGACAAATGTCCAATAAAAGTCACACACATTTTAGGATGCAAGGAAACGTCTCTTAGCCTCTCTTTGAGGTTTTTGTCAAAGTAATAACTAAGTTCTCTACTCACATGGGAAGTGCCATCCAGACTCCTCAGCCCAGGTAAAATATGTTCCTCTTGTAGGGTGAGTCATGTATATGACCGATTTGATTTCAAAAGAGACAGTTCTGACAAACTAAGCAACAGCAAAAAGGTTACATTCTCAATACGTTTGCTCAGACAACTGCTGGGTAGTTTGTGACTGTCAACACTAAGCTCCTCCCATTGGTAATGCTCTCGCCCATACAGATATTACCTCACCTGCTACTGTTGAGGTACATTATTGCCTCTAGCAGCCAAGCTGCACAATGTGTGTTTGTGTCATCAACAGGCATCCTCAGTGCTTTTTCTTTTTTCCAGTTTAGCAAGTTCCCAGAAGTATGCAAAAGAAAGTCCACTTTTCTTCTGAAGTGCAACAGTTTTTGCCTTATGAAGTGAAAGAAAATGTGGACAAATGTCTGAGATGCTTCTGGTTCATTTTATTGGTTAAAGTGATTCATGGAAGCTTTCAAGTGATACATACTTGGCTTCAGTTCACAGCTGTGTTGCCCTGAAGCAAAATCTATTCAATCATAATTACAAAATTAGTCCTGCATTTACATGGCTGAAAAAGTCCTGCTATGATCCCAAATGTCGTGCGTATGTGTAAAGCCTACCCTGTGAGGAAGAAATTATTATAAAGCAATTTTTTTGTTACTCTGTATTGGAATTTTAAACTTTATTTATGTAGTGTGTTATTATTTTTATAAACACACTTGACCCCTTTGTGTTAAAAAAAGGATTTAGTTTATTATTATTGTTAAGACAGGCCTGTACTATCACTCTGATGAATGAAGTATGAGTACAATAATCAAACTGACGCAGTTTATCTACCCTTGTAAGGCTGTTTGAAACTGAAGTTGTTGTTTTCTTTTCTGTCTGTCCAACAATTACCTAAAACAAAAAAACAAAACAAAAAAAAAAGACAAACAAATGTTATGGTACACTGAAATAAGAGTGTGATATATTAAAACCATTTTGACCTCATCAAAACAACAACTATGGAAGTCTGGCGCCTTTGGCTTTTTATCATCATCATTGCCGGGTTTTTATATGTTTGCAACACCACAGCAAACTGTACTGACATCAATCTCCTTTGTGTTTTCTTTTGGCTTTTGTGAAATGTTGTTGTAGCTGATTGAGGTAATCATGAAGAGACAGTGTAAAATTTAAAACAAGGCGTGTGAATACATGAGAGAAGACTGTCGCTATAAACAGAGCCAGAGTAACAAGTTAGACAGGATGTGGGTTTTAACATGCTGAGAGTGTTTCGTTTTTTGACAAAGTAAATGTGGAGGAACTATTTAGATATTTTACTGAAATAAAAGTAAACATTTTCAAAAAAGTATAATCTATTTGATCAATTGATTGTTTGGTTGGTAAAAAATCAGGAAGATAGGGACACTGAGTGACACCTTCACAAAGCTTGTTTTGTTCAACCAATAGTCCCAACCTTAAAATTATTAAAAATACATTCAAATTACTGAAATAATTCAAAGGTAAATCAGCAAATCGTCAAATATGTGAAGCTGGAACCACTGAAACAATTATCAAAATAATTTTTTGTCAATTGAGTAGCCAATTGATTGACTAATCATTTCAGCTGTTCTACTGTTGGCTAGCTTAATTTATAAGAAAACATCATATTTTATAATCTCTTCATATGTTTTGTAAGCAAAAATAATTAAATTGTAAAGTAGTAACTAAAGCTGTCAAACAAATGTGGTTGAGTATAATATTATATACGTATTATGTCTGTCTGTCTTTTGACCACTTTGGTTACGATTGAAATATCTCAATAACTATTAGATGGACTGCCATGAAAATGATGGTGCAACAGAGTGGGTAAAATAAACTTTTGAATTACCATGTGGGAATTGCCCCCTCTAGTGGTGACTTTATCTCCACTTCTCCCCTATTATCTCTCCCCCCACCTGAACTCTGCCTCACCTCACACTGACTTTGGGGCAATCAGCCCAGATTTGCCCTTTTTTGCAGTCCGACACACATCATCATAGAAACAGAAGGGAAGCTACAACTCCCTTAAAACCGGTGAGTGAGATTTAGATTTTTGATAACAGTATCCACTTATCTTCATGTAGTATAACCATACAGTTATAATAATCTCCAAACAATTACATAAGTGAAATTAAAATGTGCAAGACTCCTTCATTAATTTACCTCTATACAAAATATACAAAAATCCTCTGGTGTAAGATGCTACCAAAGTCATTCCCGAAGGTTACTTGTGGCTTCATCAACCCTGCCAGACACAAAGGTTTTACAGTGTATTAATCCTGCAACAAACAAGGGTGTCGGCCCTAATCAGAATTGCTGTCATCAGTTTACCGTCAGCACTCAAAAGACCAGTAGGCTATTTCCTGTTTTGTAAAGGAGCCGAGGCCTGAAATTGAAGAAACCGACTACCTGTAGCTCTCTTCCCTGCTCCACTCTGTCCACTTTGTGAAGGATAAGGTTGAGGGAGCTGAATCCTCATGGCTTTCATCCAAATTCCACCTCGGCCTCTTAGCACTTGCTCTGTGTCGCTCTCTTCCATGCTCCTTCTTGTGGAGGAGCTGAGGCCTGACGTTGAGGGAAACTGAAGGTAGACTTTCTTCAGGTTGCTCCACTCGCTGCCCACAAAGCCCCTGATGCGGAGATACCTGTGGGTTATGGACAGTCAGCTGCAGAGGAACAGCAACAGGAACACAAATGGGAACAACACCGCCAGGGACAGCCGGACGAGCAGGAACAGGAGGCTATCACAAGCAAGTCTTCATTCTCCTCCTTGTCGTTCTTTGAAAGTAAAAGGACTAGATGTTTCAACCTCAGCTCCAGATACAATCAGTCAAGCTTCCACAATCAAAACCAACAAACTCAGTGCCGCACATAGAGAAATGTGCTTTGATTTGATTACATCTGCACTTCCTGACATCATGACATTTAGAGCCAGTAGGTTTTACAGTATTTTTGGCCCAGCTGATATATTTTTCCTACAATTTCAATGCAAAATGTGTACAAATTGATGCCTTCACACCAAAATAACAATGTTTTTTTAAA
>NW_023340246.1:11520522-11523085 GCF_004916995.1 Morone saxatilis
AGATAGAAATGGCTCATTCTAAGATAACAAAAGCACAAAATTCTTACTTTCAGGTGATGAACACAAATAAAAACATACCTTCAAATATTATATTCAACTTCTGCCAATAGATCCTCCTAAATGTTACACACCCCCTGACCTTTAAGGGACATTTTTAGGCTCTTTCGCTTTCCGCAATAACCAGTGATCCACTAGTTTGCATGTGTGTGCTTGTGAGCAAGTCACAGAAAGAAAGACATATATTGAAATGTTTTATCATATTTGTTAAATACATTTTAATTGTTTTCCTTTCATTATAGTAGACCCGCTATGGAGCATTACATACATTCGTTCTGTTTCTTTTTCTCACATTCAGAGTTATAATTACATTGTGAACCTTGTAATACCAGCTTCAGCAATACTCACACCAGTCCAAAAAATATGGACTTAAAACTAAAAACACAATTGAGAGAGAGAGAGAGAGAGCGAGAGAGTGCTCGGAGAGATTACTTCATCATCATCATAGATCATCAGTTCCATCTATTGACTGTCAGAAGTGACTCAGTCTCCCTCAGCACCTGATGTGTACATAATAATCAAACACACAGACATAAATGGTACAGACCTAACACAGTAAGGGAAAATGCTGTTAGATGTCCAGAAAGTCCAGTTTTGGGGATGTTGTGATGAGATAGTTTAGTGTAAAAACTTGCAACTTTAGAAATAACAAAGAGGAAACAAACAAATTTTAATATTGTCAGTCAGGTCTGAATCATTTAGTTTATGTTTGTTTGATGTTTAATATAACTCACTCTTCTTCTCTCTTTCTATGTGGGTGTGTGCACCCGTTGCTACAAGCTGTATATATATGTATGTATGTATGTTAGTAGCTATTTTGACTTGAAACTGTTCATTGATGTCTGCACATGTGTGTATGTGTGTGAAGATAGAAGAAAGTAAGAGAGAAAGACAAAGATATATGTTAAATAGGGGGAAATGGAGCTGACCGTGCTCTCCATGCTTGGACTGGATCTTGGAGATCTCTTCTTGGTGATGAGCTACCTGGCAATGAAACAGCTCAGCTTAACTCAGACTCAGCAGGCTTTACTCCACAGGTAGCTGTGTATGAGCTAACTGTGGGCTAATTTTAACTTTTAAAAATGAATACATTAAATTAAATATATTTTGAAAAGGTAATTCATACATCAAGTTGTACTTAATTTTTTATTGCAAACTCCTGGTCTCCTCAATTTATTTGTGACTATTTTCTTTCTAAATAATCAGTTAATAGTATAGTAGTATAGTATTAAAAGTATATAGTATTTAAAGCCTCTTTTTGTGTATAGTAGATGGGATAATATGTATAGTAGTCTAGTTTACTGTACTATACTATGCATTCTTGAGTTTCTGCTGCTGTGACTCTTAAATTTCCTTAAGTGGGATCAGAAAAGTTGTTCCTATCTTAAAAATGAACAATGTGTGCAATCAGTGAATTCTTAATATACCATGGAGAGTTTAATAAGTAACCTAATAATAATAATAATAACAACCTTAATATAACACATTGCTTCAGTCAGACAGAACCATAGAAAACCAAGACTAAAAACATACCAGCACAATAAACAACAAAGAAAAGTTCATAAATTTAGATTTAAAAACAAAAATAAAAAATAAAAAGAGATAAAGCTCAGAAATATTTAAGTATGAATTCATTTTCATACTTTTCGACTATAACATACATAACAAACATAACAAACACTGTGTCTTAGTGTGTGAACACCTATGATGATCACAGCCAACAGGTATCTGTCCTCAGATATTATTATAATGGAGCAAGTATGGTTTCCCCTTTGGATAAATAAGTGACCAATCAGGAGCCGCGCTGCGCTGACAGTCCGCTGAGGCGGGGCATCACACCAGACGCTCTGGGCTCTCATTGGACGCTGCGCGCTAAGCCCATGACTCGCCAGCCAATCGGAGGCGTCAGTCGATCTGACGACGCATGTGACTGAAAGCTGTTTTCTCTCTTCATGCTGCCGGTGCTGCATCTCAACGAGGCATCCCTTTGATGGGGAACATCTCTCCGGGCTCACGCATCAGTCTGTCAGAGTAGCAGCTGAACACCTGATCAGCATGGACATCCTGAAGTCACTGGGCCACCCGGAGGAGATATTCAACCTCTTTAAGTTTAAAATGGGGGGTTGCAGTACCGTCATGCCAAAGTTGGATTATGTGAGTAAATCCGCTTTTTCTTTTTTCTTTTAAACATGTACAGGCTACTGGGAGCGCATTGGCCTTGTGAATGGAGACAGCAGCCGCATGAAGGCTGGATGCACGGTTGCATTTGCGGATCAGCCCCACGGATCGAGCACATAATGTTCCCCTTTCCATAGCATCTGCACGGACTCGCAACACGGAAACCCGCATTGGCCTATTAATAAGTAGGTCTGTACACGCTTAGTGGAGACAACCTGCATTGTAATGGATTGACCTATATGGTGGTCAGTTTTGCTCCTTCATGAGCCGATGGAAACAGACTCAGCTAGTTGGACTAATTAGATCTGTGCTCTCTCTCTCTCTCTCT
>NW_023340246.1:11523130-11523314 GCF_004916995.1 Morone saxatilis
TCTCTCTCTCTCTCTCCGTCCTGTGTTGGCTCGGATGCACACGGGCAGATATGACCATTGACTCGGGATTTACGTTACATAATGAGCTTGGAGGGTTCAGCGGCGGGGAGAGATGCTGTGCGCATGTTTGACTGATAATCCCACTGTTTTAACACCAATGTGACCCAGAGAGAGAGAGAGAGAG
>NW_023340246.1:11523414-11526801 GCF_004916995.1 Morone saxatilis
GGTGATACCAGCTGTTGAACAGGTGTTACATCTTTTCCTCTGACCAGTCAGATTTTGTGACACCATCAGGAATATGGGCTAAACAATGTTTCCTTGTTCCAGACCTCTGACCGCCCAACACACTATTGTTCAAACACTGTTTTTTTTTAGGATACTTAAAGGCCAGTGTGGAGGATTTAGTGGTATCTAACAGTGAAGTTGCGGATTGCAGACCATCTGAATACAGCTCAGCCTTCCAAGCGTGCAGGAGAGAGTACGGTGGCTGCGAAAACTCATGAAAAAGCACAAGGCCCTATCTAAAGCCAGTGTTTGGTTTGTCTCTGTTGGGCTACTGTACAGTAGAAACTCTGTAGTAGCCCGCTCCCTCTGTAGGTACAAAATGTTCATTCTAGGACAATAAAAACCCAACAAGTCATATTTTCAGGTGATTATACACTAATGAAAACATATCTATGAATATTTTATTCCATTTCTGCCAGTAGATCCTTCTAAATGTGACACACTGGACCTTTTAAAGTAAAAACAAAATGGCAATTCAGTTCGACTATCAGGCTAATTTAAAGGTTTTTGCAGTGATTATTTAAAATATATCTTACCACAAATCACAAATGTAGATTATATTGATAAAGCAACTTATCTGTTAATATTTCCTGTTAATATTTAGTCAAAGCATCAGTTACAGGTTACAGATTTTACTGTAACAGGTGTACCTACACCAACATCTTACTGCTCTTCTCACAGTGGGCTAAAGTTGAAACATGATCAGCCTATGTGATTGGCTGAGTGCTGATCATGTGACTGCAGTTACAGGAGGTGTGTTGGGAACCCTCCCAACATGCACTGGGGCATGTTCATGTATTTCTATGGGTGTCATGTTTCCACTGTTGCATAACCCTTAAACAATTAGATATTACCAGTGAACGTGGTTCCATAATGGATGATGTTGAGTGCATGATTCTTCCCAATGGACATTTTAGAGACTTTTAAATTGTATCATAAGCCTGCTATGAGAATGAAATCTTACTAAAATCTCTTAAAAAGCTGTTTTAATTGCATTAACAATCTCCAGCAAAGTGAGTTATGAAGTTAATCATCAGTTAATCACAAGTTTTAGTGTTCAAATGACACATTTCCATTTGAATGTCAGATTAAATACATTTTGGCTTGGTTCTCTTTTAGTGTACACACTTTAATTTTGTTTTATATTCTATCATGTATAAGTGTATAAACTCTAAAAGATTTAATTGTTATAATTACACCAACAAATTATAGTGACTTCTTAGTTACCTGCATGTTCTCATCTAAAATCATAAATATATCAATGCTCTTTCATTGGCATAAATCAATTTGTACGTTATATATTATTCATGAACATCTGGATCATGATCCAGCAAGCTTTCAATAACCAACAGGTTCGTTGCTCTGACAACAGTTTAAAATCAATTTTAAGAAGCTTTAAAGCAACAATTGTCTATTCTAATCTGGACATTTATGCATGCATGCAAACAGTGCCCTGCACTTTTTGTTATGATATATTAATCCTAAAAAAGATGGAAGTAAAAAGCTTTTATGCATGCGAGCACAGGCGACTTAAACCAAAACATACAGGAGTCCCTCAGTCAAGACTGAAGAAAAAACCTGTTTTGTTTTTCACCCTTTTTACATGCGTGTGTGGTAACAACCACCAAGAGCCAAGATAAGCTCATCGCAAACGCAGACATTAAGACTCGTGTGTGTTTTTAATGCCACTCTCTGCTCTGATACGGTAGCCTACTGTGTGTTCACACTGCCCCACTTCCTCGCTGCAGGCGCAGATTAGGAAACACGCTGTGTGTTGTTTTGGGAGGTGGGAGGAGCGGCGCGGTCACAACAGCAGATCTCCAAACGCTGTGCGCAGACCTCGCTCACCTACATGCGGAGGTCGGGCTGTTTGGAGATCAGCGGAGCGCTTGTTTTGACGCTCACAGACGTCCTCCTAAAAGTTGTTTCCCCTCGCTCGACCTCTCCGCTCGCGTGTCCTCTACATGGACTGCGTGTTTCAAACGTCGACATGGACGGGGTCGGATTATAGCTGCAGGGTTCGGTCGTGCTGTCAGGTTATTCGTATGGCCGGAGCTTGTTGCAAGTGTCCGGTCTCTCTGTCCGTGTTCAAGCGCTCTCTCTCGGTGGCTCCGCGGGGCTGCGGATCCGCTCCTCGGTCCCTCCTTCTGGGCTGGAGGCTTGGGGAGCGGGGCCTGCAGGAGGCCGCCCGACCCTCCAGCGCCCTCAGACCCGCAGGCTTTTACCGACACACCACCTTCCTCTGTCTCTCCTGCCAGGAGTCCATGAGTGAGAGTCTGCGGACCTGCTACCTGTACCTGAACCAGACCAGCCGGAGTTTTGCAGCTGTGATTCAAGCGCTGGACGGGGAGTTGAGGTGAGTAACTGGGAGCTCCATGTGAGGAGGGGTGTGTCTGCTCTGTGGGCATGTTTTCTTTCCTGAGCGCAAGGGGCGTTGGCTGGGGCACTTCTCTTTTCCTCTCCAGTAATGTTCTGTGTGACATGTGCCAAGCAAAAAGATGCATTCAAAAATATGTACACAGCTCAGACTGCAGTCCACTTTAAGCCCACTGTGCGCTTTGGTGTTGCATTTGTCTTATTACTCCATTAAAAACTCAAACTCAACTCAAATGATGGTGTGTGTATAAATAAATATTTGTTCTCAGGCACCCAGAATGAACAAACGTTGCATTATTTTAGGCAGCAGCCTCAATAAACCAAAATGCGCTCCAGTTGGAGCCTTTTGTGTGGACTTGAGTAGTGACAGCTCCACTGATTTCGAGATTCAAGAGGTTTATTGTCATATGCACAGTAAGAAACAGTGGTTTATATCATACAATGAAAATCTTACTTTGCCCGACTCCCTTTACACAACGGTAAAAAAAATAAGACAAATACACAACACAAATAGAAAAACAGAATAAAGTTAAAATCTAAAATATAACTTAAAGTGCAGAACAGTGTAGCATTTATGTAGCTGAAGACATTTCGGTTGATTTGCTAACCGGCTCAGCTCACTCAGTGTCACTCATAATAATAATAATGATAATAAAAATAACCAGGTACAGTGTAGAAACAAATGCTTTTGATGCAGAAGGAGATTTAACGTGTCTATTAACATTAAACCACCAGTAACAAAAGTCTGAATGTGGTCAGATTCTCTGGGGAATGTGTGATGACCTACAGCAGGAACTGCTAATATTACACACAGGCTGTAAATACATATCTAAAGTGTGTGTGTGTGTGTGTGTGCATATATCCCTGGTCAGAGGGAGTCTTCAACATATAGACTTACCTGATGTGACTATTTTTGTCCTCTTGTGAATCAGTGATGAGGCAGCTTTTCAG
>NW_023340246.1:11526901-11546378 GCF_004916995.1 Morone saxatilis
CTCAAATTATTCTCAAGATTTTCCAGTTGCCTTTTAAAAGCCGTCTCTTGTCCCTCCCTCCTGTCTTTATGATGCAGACATGCAGTTTGTATTTTCTACCTGGTACTGCGAGCGCTGGACACAGTGGAGGACGACATGAGCATTCCTCTGGATAAGAAGGTCCCCATGCTGAACGATTTCCACACCTACCTGTACCAGGACGAGTGGTGCTTCACTGAGAGCCAGGAGAAAGACCGGCAGGTTCTGGAGGATTTCCCCACGGTCAGTAGCACTGCATGCTGGTACATAGAAGGGCAGTAAGCAGGTTCATTAGGCTCTCCAGGCTTAATTTACTGACGTAGTCCCTTTTTAAATGACAGATTTACACAATAAAATGCCATTTTAATTACAAAGTTTAGTACATTTCTATGTGATAGAAAAGTCTTCAATAAAATCTTCGTCACTCAAATTGAAGATTGTCATAAATCATTAACTGTAATCTTCATGTGTGCCAATCCAGATATCCTTGGAATTCAGAAACCTCGCTCAGGAGTACAGAGACGTCATCTCAGACATCTGCCACCGTATGGGAGTGGGAATGGCTGAATTCCTGGAAAAGAAAGTGGGATCCATGAAGGAGTGGGACCTGGTAAACAATAGCCCTGTGTTACCATTATGTGAGGATAACAGCAGAAATGTTAGACATATTAGGAGTATAACAGGAGCATGTGTTTAAATGGCAACTAGAAATGGATTTAGACTTAAATTTGTAAAAACACAAACAGATGTGTGGCAGTGTTTATAGTGCCTTATACTGAACATAATATTAGAGATGACCAAACAGATTGAAGCAGAGACAGTATTGTTTTGTCTTTGGCTTGGAGGAAAATGATCTTATTGACGTGTATCTTTGCCTGTGACAGTTTGGAAGTTATGTGAGTTTTGAAAACCAGAAATATTAGCAAACAGCAAGCTAACCTTTGACTTATTGGTACTGATTGTCAACCTTGTGCACAGTAATCATGTGACAATTTCACTTAAGTTGCAGTTTCATTCTCTCTTAATATTTTCAGTCATTCTGGTAGCTTAATTTTTATGAAGTCTTACCACACAACTTCAAAATCAAACCTTTGGATATTACAGTGACATTCTATAAAGTCTTGTTTTATCTTCTGTGCAGTATTGCCACTTTGTGGCCGGGCTTGTCGGTATCGGTCTGTCTCAGCTGTTCTCTGCGTCCAAGCTGGAGGACCCCGAGGTGGGCCGGGACACGGAGCTGGCCAACTCCATGGGCCTGTTCCTCCAGAAGACTAACATCATCCGAGACTATCTAGAGGACACACAAGAGGGACGTGCCTTCTGGCCACAAGAGGTAATATCGCGCTGTGAGCTTATTTGTTTTACCTCGTTTGCTTGTGTGTCTGACCCACAGTTACAGAGTATGATAGTTCAAGAAAATACTGAACTTTAACATTTACTCACATTTTATCAGCAGAATATTTAGATTTTGCACACAGACTTTATGCAGCATGGAGACTTGTGTCACACAAGTCTAACATAGATAGTGTCTCTTTAAAACAGTTAAAATATATATAGATTTTTGTTGTCATAGTTATTGTTTGCTATTTGAGTAATCATCCAAGTTATGCGTCTTTTACAATTGCCATTTTGTTACTGTTGACGAGGGAGACATTTCGACATGCATTGCTCATATTGCTGAATAAATAACGACATATGTGATGTGTTAATATCTTGTGTCCTCTGTGTGCCTGCGCAGGCTTGGAGTCAGTTTGCCGGTCGTCTGGAGGACTTGGCCCAGCCAGAGAAGCTGGAGTCGGCTCTCTCCTGTCTCAACCTGCTCGTCACCGATGCTCTGCGACACGTCCCGGATGTTATCGCCTACCTGTCCCGCCTGCGCAACCAGAGCGTCTTCAATTTCTGTGCCATTCCACAGGTACACACTGATTTATTACTTACTGGATTCCAGCGATTTAGGGTTTTAATGTGATTTGTATGACATGGTATTTGAACAGCACAGATTTTAGTGTAATGTTCAGATTTTTTCCACTTGACCTACATGTTAATCTTCTCTTGGCCAGGTGATGGCTATAGCTACACTATCGACATGCTACAACAACCCCATGGTGTTCCAGGGAGTAGTGAAGATCAGAAAGGGACAGGCGGTCACACTCATGATGGAAGCCACCAACATGAGAGCAGTGCAAACCATCATCGGCCAGTACAGCCAGGAGGTGGGTGTATTTTTGTGTTCGCTCTCTTACTTCCACCACATTGCCGCACTTTAACACAAAACAATCTCCCTCTCTGCAGATTTTACAGAAGGTCTCCCTCACTGACCCTTCACGGGACAAGACCCTGCACATCCTGGCTCTGATCCGAGAGAAGTCCGCCCTGTCACAGTCCAGCCTCCCCTCTAGAACCCACCACCTGTCGCCCATGTACCTGTCTGCCGCCATGCTGCTCGCCGCCCTAAGCTGGCAGTACCTCAGCACCACTGCAGCGCAGGCACAGGGCACAGGCGACATGCAGGGACAGTGAACCCATTTAAGCTAACCTTTCCTGGGGCCCACAGACTCAGAAAAAGCCTCTCTGCTTGCTCTGGAGGTCCGGTTCTCCTCTGACTAAAGGAATCTGAAACACTTCTTCCCACTTTACCCTCTTACCCTCTGGCCATTACAGGACCATGGACATATTTAGACTGTGGAGGGGTTCTGGTAGCAGGTTGATCTCATTAGGTTGTTTGATTGTGATTTTTAGTCCATCCTGCATCTGGATCAGTTATTTACACACAGTGTTGTGTGGTTTTATTCACCAGCATAAATGGCAAATTGAAACAATTCAGGGCGTTTTGTTGTTTGACGTTTATGTTGATTGTGTTCTTTTTTTTGTTTTTAGTTTGATTTGTTTTAAACATTTTGACCCTTTGAATTGAGTGAAATTATTCAGCATATTTGAATATTTCAAGAGAGAAATTGATCAAATTAATTCATTATTTTGTCATTAAAATTAATAATAACTGTCTTCCTTAAAGTGTGTTAATATAGTGAAATGCACAATATGTGACTACCCATTTCAGGATTTGAGGGGAACATTGTCACCAAACTCAATTAAAGGGGACCTATTATTTCCAGCTCTATTTTTATTCTAGGACACCACTTGAGTAGCTTTAATAGTTTCTGGTCTTCCCTCTGGCCTTCGGGCTGCCCTGCTTCAATTTTTCGTTATTTACAGTTTCCTGATGGATTGATAGCAGTGAGCTACTTAAGCCGCTAACTGCTGCTAACTGTACCTGCTGTTCAGTAGTTAATTGTGCAACTAGTAGTCTTATTAGCTGACTCAGACTGCCCAGACTGGAAGCTCAGAGCACCAGGGGAGTGTTTAACGTTACGTCTCTAGCACAGGAACTTTGAACCGCCTGCGGTGGTGCCTCAAGCTCCAAGTACGTTAGCAGTTAGCAGCAGTTAGCAGTTGGCTACTTTAGCAGTAAGTAATGCTAAATGTCCATCAGTAAACAACGTAAATCACAGAGTAACCAGAGGACATCGGAGAGAGAAACAGAAAACATTGAACTTTCCCTCACAACCAAAAAAGCATTTTCTGCAAGACAAAAACTTGATATGCGGCTAGCTGACATCAGCCTGTTGCACAGTGGAAAAAATAGTTTTCGCTCAATCTGTTTGCTCACAGGGAATAACTTAACATATTAACCTCATTATCTGACATTCTAACATGATATATATATATAACAGAAAATAAGGGAAATCATATAATAGGAAGCATAATAGGACCCCTTTAAGTTTGTATTTGATTTTGTAGCAAATTTTCTTTTTTTTTTTTTCCATGTCTAGCTTACAGGAGAAACTCAAATGAACTGTTACACCAGTGTACTTTCCAGTAGACACACTGTCTGTTAGCATAGACGACAGCATCCACTCACACTTTATGTCTATTTTCTATTTCAACTCTGTGTCCTTAGGAAAATAAATAGGACAAAAAGAACAGACAGTGCAATTTCAAGGTAGTTTTGACTATTTAAATGATTATGGGAGAGAAAATGTAATTTCTAATACATTTGATGTCTGAAAGAAATGCATATTGAGACTGCTAGCTAAAGTGTCCTTAATGCAGCTTTGGTGAGTAGAAAGGCTAGCACAGAGTAACCTTGTACAGAACCAAAGGAGAGCTACAAACATTGCTATGTAATGTGAAAGTTTGATTTGTACATATTTGAACAAATAAACAGATGAAGTAAAAGAATGTAAACAATCTCAATGGTGATTGTGCCTATAACACACATTTTTTAAAGCCTGTTGATAAAAGAGATTCCAGACTGTAAAGTTATATTCTTATATTTTCCAGCAGAGGTTCATATATTGTGCCGGCTTTGTTTTTGTTTATATTTCTGAATATGTGTACATCATATTTATTAAGCATAATAATCAAAAAGAAAGATTTTTATCTAAGTTAATAATAATGGTAAGTTGCTTTCTCTTAATCATTGCCAGGTCATAATTTTAAGACCTGTCAACCTTTGGAAAGCCATTTTGTTAGTCACATGAGATTTGTACTGACGATGCATTCGTTACACAGACATGTGATTCCATAACTTGCAGCTTGTAAAAAGGAGAGTACAGTAGAAGAAGTTGAAATTACTGGTGTTTTGTTCATTAGGAGGAAGGAGTTGCTCAGAATAAACGTCCATCGAAACAACTGCAACACAGGTAAAAGCCAACAGAGATTCAGCTGAAATTCTATTTTTAAATATAAATATAGACAATATATAATCTAAATAATTAAATCTATATTTTTAAAGTTTTATAATTATAGTTGTTGTTCGCAGTTTTAATCCTTTTAAAGTGGTTTTAACTAGGCAGTTGTCAAAATTAAAATATTTGATCATGTATGTATTCGAAAAAGTAGTTAGTAGTTAAAAAACAACTATATTTAGTTAATTCAGATGTCAGTCAAGAAATGTAGGCTAAAATAATTTCAACATTTTGAGAAGATGCTGCAGTAGGATTACAGAAATGATGAATTACACTGTCATTGTCTCGTCATCTGTTTTGCAGGATGCATCCACTCGCCCTCCTCTGTGTAATTGTGACAGTCTCTGTCACCTGGGCCCGGCCTCACCTCCCTCTGCTCTCCTCAGAGATGATCGACTTTATTAACAAGGCCAACACCACTTGGACGGTGAGCCCATCTTAATTGTCCAGTCTATATTTTTGGGTATTTACTGGTCAGATTGCTGATGTGGTTGTGAATGTTGTGATTCTTGTAATTTTAACTTCCCTACTTTTGCTCCAGGCTGGGCAGAACTTCCATAATGTTGATATCAGCTATGTGAAGGGACTATGTGGGACTATACTGAAGGGACCCAAGCTTCCAGAGGTGTAAGTTTAAACAGTGCACCGGCCCTTCCATATAAGGGTGTGTTTGCATGGATTTATGTGTGTGTGACAGGTGACAGTCAGCAGGTTTATCTTATCTGCAGTGCTCAGTGACTGTCTTCTCTTGTCCAGGGTTCACAATATTGAAGGCATAAAGCTTCCAGACAGCTTTGACCCACGCCAGCAGTGGCCCAACTGTCCCACAATCCAACAGATCAGAGATCAAGGATCCTGTGGGTCCTGCTGGGTAAGACAGACCAACAACATATAGTAGTAATAGAATCAGCACTCTTTCCTCAATTAGGGAAATGTTGCTCAGTCGGGGGGAACCAAAAGATAAATTAAGTGGATTTTAGAAACCACAACCTTGTTCTCAATCCACTGTCCCCTTTTTTATTTCCCACAGGCCTTTGGGGCAGCTGAGGCGATATCTGACAGGTTGTGTATACACAACGGTGGTAAGATCTCTTTGGAGATCTCCGCTGAAGATCTACTGTCCTGCTGTGATGAATGTGGCATGGGGTGAGCATCTGTGCAGCAAAATGAGTGTACTCCGAATCTGTTAAAAGGACACTGAACAACACTTGTGTTTTTATTTTTCTGTGGATGCAGCTGCTTTGGTGGTTTTCCCTCTGCTGCCTGGGAGTTCTGGGCAAAGAAAGGGCTTGTGACAGGAGGCCTGTATGGCTCCAAAGTCGGTAAGTGTGAACTGAAATGGGTTCATAAAGCTTTTCATGAAGCTATTAAAGGAAGTATTTAAGGTGTGAACTGAGACTGACGGTGTGTGTGACAGGCTGCCGACCCTACAGCATCGCTCCCTGTGAGCATCACGTAAATGGTACTCGTCCTCCGTGTCAGGGTGAACAGGACACTCCAAAGTGTGAGGAGCAGTGCATTGATGGATACTCACCATCCTATCAGAAGGACAAACACTTTGGTACAGACCTCTAAAATGATCTATTCTCCTCCCTACTTTTCTGATATGCCTTGTCTTGCTTCTAGCTGTGATGTTAATGCGTTGATGTTCTGTGTCTCCCTCTGCAGGTAGACGCACGTACAATGTCCCGTCCCAGCAGGAGCAAATCATGACCGAGCTGTACAAGAACGGGCCTGTGGAGGCAGCTTTCTCTGTATATGCAGATTTTCTGCAGTACAAGACTGGTGAGGCTACAACTCTGCTGTATATTAAACACTTTAAATGTACTACAAGGAGTTCTTAACTCAATGTTTAATACTGATACCTCTATATAACCTACATGAGCACACAAAAACATCAGAGAGAAGATTGGCTATTTCTTTATGGTTATTCTTAACGCCTGCCTTACTGTATTTTACAAGAAAAGAAACAACTACTAATTACTTTTGTAACTTTTGTAAGATTTTTGTTTCTTTTCGTTCTTTTATTGTCTTGGGACCTCTCGCATTTAGGTCCCAGGTTGGGAATTACATTTTTGGCAGCTGACTCTTAAATCTTGGATGCTGGAGAAGTAACTGTGTTAAAATGTGAATAACTGTTGTCATTTAAGCCGTGTGTTATTGCACTCAATGTTACTCTACTGTAGGTGTGTACCAGCATGTGACAGGGGAGATGCTGGGTGGTCATGCCATCAAGCTCCTCGGCTGGGGAGAGGAGAATGGGACGCCCTACTGGCTGGCTGCGAACTCCTGGAACAGTGACTGGGGAGATAAAGGTACAACAAAATCAGGGTTGGGGGCCATAAGTGCAGAACAAACTTTTGTCACATAATCTGGCAATATTGGGAGTGATATGGTAAAGTAGTGTCAGCCTTAAATGGTGTTTTTTGTGTCTCCTCATTTTAGGTTTCTTCAAGATCAAGCGTGGAACTGATGAGTGTGGCATTGAGTCAGAGGTGGTTACAGGAATCCCACTCTAGCTTAAATGAGTCCTTGGTTGCAAACGATCATCAAATAAAGTCAATTAAGAAAGATTAAAATTGAGATTTTATAATAGAGATTTCATGTAACCAAAAGGGAATAAATTGCACAACATGGTGAAACAAGAACTTTTGTGCTAGTGTATTTATTGTTTTAAATACATCATTATGTTGATCACCAGGTTTAATTTTTCTGATGAACTATACAATATTTTTTACTGCTATCTGTGGTAAAAGCAAGTTAAGAGTTACCTAAAAACGCTCAGGACTGCTATGTGACACTTTACATGTCATATGGAGATGTTATTTTTTGTGTTATGGCGTTTGTGTGTGTGTGTGTGTGTACTTTACACTTCTAATCCACTACATTTAGAAACATTGTACTTTTTACTCCACTATACTCCACCACTTTATTTGAAAACTTTAGTTACAAGTTACTTTGCAGATTAAGATTATTAATACAAAATATAAATAAACTAGTAAATTATGATATATTATATAGATTAAGCAGTATATAAAGGGATTACAATAACCCCCACATGCAACATTAAAGTGATGTACACATTAATACATCACTAATTAAAATCCAGTAATATACTATATATAATTCTGAAATGGGCCTTACTGCATAATGAGTAGGCTACTTTTACTTTTGATACTTAAATTTGATGTTAATATTCTTATACTTTTACTTAAGTAAGTATTTTTAATTACATATTTTTTTAAGTAAAATACTCTATACTTCTTCTTCTACCACTGGTTTCAACATGGCAGATGTGGACAGAGGCGCTCACTCTGCTTCCATCCCTGGGAACAAAGCATGGAAGTGTTGTGCTTTTATGAGAAGAAATTATAGGAGACAATGCACCTAACTACCATGAACTCTAAAGAAGAAGAGGAAGATGACTCCTATGCAAAGGTAGACCTGAATGAACCTGTTAGGGGTTAAAAATGAGCAGAGGACCTTACACACCAACCCCCAACCTAGTGTATCTTTCCCACAAAACAACAAAACTGGAATGCCACCTTGCCCCGGATGTGCTGCAAGTCAGTTGGATTGTGATAATTTAAGTGAACAGAAATGTGTTCATGAATATGCACCATGTAAAAATCTGAAATATTATAGGTATTAAAACTAGATTTGATTCAGGGACGCTAAGGCCTCAAAAATATCTAAACATTAAGAGCCACATTTACCATATTCTTTTTTTTATCGTGTTTTAGTTTAGTTAGTTTAGTTCAATTTTAATATGACTTAAATGAGTCTACTATAACGTAAACTATGGGACTTAAAAAGAAGAGGCTATACTTCAGGAAAATATACAAATAAACTATAATAACAACAGTGACCTTGGTAAAGTGGTACCTTACAAACAACAGAAGGTGGCGGAAATGCGCCTAATACGCATGTGGCCGGCGCATGCGTATTAGTTAACTTCCGCGTTCCTCTTCCAACACTCAAACACTGGCATGAAGCAGGAAGTAGCCGCTCTTGGAGAAAACACCGCTGAATAAAAGCCTGCAGGTGGATACCGAACATCGTCAGAGCTAATGGGAGGAGTGGCTCTAGGACATCTTTAACATTAGCTGGTGGTGATGAAGGCAGGTTGTCGGACACTAACACACTGTTTGTCCGTTGTCTGTCCCGTTGTGTCGGCTAACGAGTCATTTAGAGGTTAGCGCTCTGCACTGTAGCCAGACACACCACAGACATGCTTATATCACATTTGGAGCTATGGACAACTTGTTGGGAGTGTGTTTCCAGACCTTATACGGTGTTCATCTGCTCCCTCACGGCCGCATTGTACTGTCTGTGGGGCCGCAAGTGTCAGGTCAGTCACTGCGGTCAGGGCTAGGTAATACTGACTGCACTAAAGGCTATATCCACGTGTGTGTGTGTGTGTGTGTGTGTGTTTTATGGTATTTATTCTTTTGTTTCTTATAGTAATCTATTTTTTATTATTCTTTCGTATGGTGTTTTATTTTAGTCATATTTTATTCAAATTTGTATTTGATTCTGCTCAATTTTACATTTTTTTTGCATTGTATTTTGCTTATTATTATTATTATTATTATACTTTTTCTTATTTAATCAATTTGTAGTTCATCTTATCTATTGTATTTTATTGTATTTTTCAATATTGCCATTTTTTACTTAATAATAAGTTTTTGATGTTCATGCAGTACAGAGCTGGACATGATTTACATGATTTAAACCAGCACAATCCTGTGAATCTTTATGAAAATATATAATAACATTGGTATATTTGCATGGTTTGGATACCAAATGTTAATCTAATGTGTACAGTAACATTTGTTCTACAAAACTAAGGGCACTTTAATACAGACTTCATTAATACAATAATGTTTGGGCCTGCAAGTAGGTTATTTGCTTTAACACTTAATCATGATCCCTATTTAGCATTAATGAGGAGCATATGAACACTTCTGAGGTTGTTTAAACACACTATGATACAGTCATAAGGAAATTTAGGGACATTTGTAAGTGTTTGTATTTGTCAACAACAACTATAACTATCATATTAAGCATCAATTTATTATTTTTATTTACAATTTAATAAAATAATAATAATAAAAAAAGTTTCGCTTAGGAGTACAAATGGGGACAGATTACATCATAAAAAGATACCAAAACAAGAAAGGGTAAAGGGTAGAAATTCCAAGATAAGTATGCCTTGCAGCTTCCTGTGTGTGGGAAGGAAAAGACTTTACCCAGCTCTGTTTGGGTGGTTGAGACCATGAGGAGAACTTTCCCTCATATCTAGTGTTATAGTCAGCAACTGGTGCATAAAGCGGAAATAAATGCTTAATAACATCATTTAACATCATAGAAAAACAATATATGCAGTTACTTATAAACATACTTATATACATATATCTATACATCCACTATAAATACCTATATAATCTGCTGATTACTTTTTTAATTACTGTAATAGATTTTTTGGTTAGTCTATCAAATGTAAAAGAAAAAGACCAGCAGTCCCAAAACCAGTCCCGAAGATATTCAGTTGACAATGATACAAAACACGAAATCTTTACACCTGACAAGCTGGAATCTGCAAATGTTTGGCATTACAACAAAATATATATACATTTCCTGTCTGTTGAAGTCATGAGGTTTTCATTTGAGGCTCCATAACTGTCACACTGTCTACTCTTCTAATGCTCCCCTAACCCCATCCTTCTTGATTTGCATGAATTCCTGTCTACTTACAGGCTCCTCTTTGTTCATACTTTGTCTTTTTTTTTCTCTTTCCCCTCCAGACTCCAGGCTTAATTTCTAGCAAGGCTTTTAGCGCATTCCTTCACAAGCACTGTCCTTTGGTGGCTGAGCGCTTCAGTCCCACTCCATGGTGCTGGGGAGGCCGGCTTCAGACTGTGGTCTGTGCCCTCTTCAAGTCCAGACTCCCTGTCACTTATCGCAAGTAGGATGAACCTCCTGCATGAGTTCCCTTTGTTGTCATCTTACTATCTTAGTACAGTATTTATATATTTCTTAAGGAAAGTCCTGTCTACAGGATTCTCCTATAAGAACATCAAGGTTATGTGGATGAAATAACTCTTAATCTTAAACCCACAGAATGGCAAAATGGTATTTTTGTGTTGTTAATGTACTAGTAATCCTCCCTTCATCCCTCAGTGAGCTGATCCATACTGTTGATGGTGGTCAGATCTCTCTGGACTGGGTGGACAATCAGGCCAGTGCAACCTACACAGAATCCTCTACCCGTCCCACGGTACTGATCCTCCCAGGCCTGACCGGGAACAGCCAGGCGGCCTATGTGCTCCATATTGTTAGCCAGGTCACTCGCCGCGGCTACAGGTCCGTTGTGCTCCTCACCCGGCCCCTGTCTGAAATGATGAAATTCTTCATCTGTGTGCAAAAATGAGAAGTGAAATGTAAACACAAATTTAAATGTCCAGTAGCTGCTGTAGTTGTTTTCATCGACATTTTCTCTTTTAGATGTGTGGTCTTCAACAACAGAGGTGCTGGAGGGGAAGAGTTGTTGGTAAGTACAGTAATTACATTACATTTGTTTACAGTTTCTGACCTTTTATCCGTGTCACACTGAATTGTGAAATTTCCTGTGTCGTTCTGTCATTTCAACCGACTCTGTTTGCGAAGTAGCTTCACAAATTAGAGTTTGCACTTTTATCCTTCTCTATCAATCTGCAGGGAGCACTATTTTCCGCAGTCTTGGGTGATTGTAGCTGGGTCTCATTCTAAAAGCTAAAACTGTCTTGGTTTTAAAAGCATGATTGTTATTCTGATTCCCCAAGATTTTCTCAAACAGATCAATGGTTGGTGTGTATTTTGAGATTTAGGCATCAGGTGTTTTTTTTCTTCTTATTTGATTTGCCCAATTGGGGACCTTATTGAATAAGGCTTACTGAGAGCAAGTCTCTCCTCATGCTACTGCCCAATAATCTGCAAATTCGGTATGAAGTTGAAAATAAATTAAAGTATCGTAAAATAAAATATCTATCTGTGTCACAATGGGCAAATAAATAAAGATGTTACTGCTGCTTTTTCCAAAAAATGTCGCAGGATAAGACTGGATATTCAGTTTTTTTGTTATTGTCAATAAATCCTGTGTAAAGACAAAAACAAACAATGAATTGAACAGTTATTGTCAAGTGTATCCTAAGCCTGATGTGCTTTATATATTTCTATGTGCCATATAGCTCCATTGTTTTTAAAAACACTCCATGAGCCACACTGTTGCACTGGGTAACATGTTCCTTCACAAGTATAACCATGGGCACTGTTTATTTTTAGTCAAACGTATGGTCTACAAGAAATACACTATTTAACCTAATTTAAATAAGGTTTTTTTCCAGCTGTTTTAGGAAATTACTAGAACTACATATGTGTGTCCCACTGTTAAAGATTTACATCTTCAGTAGGAACACATGGATTTTAAATACCACATACAGAAATAGGAAAGTAGTGCAAAACTATCTCAGACAATGTTGGTTTCGGTCTTTTCATTAGATTTGTTGACAATATAAGAAATGTCGAGTAATGCCAGCTGTAGTATATACAGCAGTTCAAACACAAATTCTGGACTGAGCACAACATGTAATGCCCCTCCTCTGCTAATTTCAGACACCTGTCACCTACTCTGGAGCTAATACCTCAGATCTTGAGCGTGTGGTTCACCATGTCAAAGGACTTTACCCACATGCCCCTGTGCTTGGTGCTGGTTTTTCTTTTGGAGGGTGAGTTGGTGTAGGGTGTAATGGTTTCCAACTGCTTGCATTTCTCTAAACACGTTAGCAATGGTCAGATTTATCCTGGCTTTGTTTCCTTTCTCGGTCTTCCCTTTAGTTACTACCTTTTTGTGGAAAGTTCTGTTTTTTTTCCTCTTCTTTCACCCTGTGCAGCATGTTATTGTTAAACTACCTGGCCCGTAAGCGCACAGAGTCAGGGATGGTGGCAGGTTTCACCATCTCTGTCCCCTGGGATGCCCTGAAGTCTGCCGCCTCAGTGGAAGAACCACTCAACTGGCTGCTCTTCAACAAATACCTCACGAATGGCCTGTGTCGTGCTGTTATCAGGTCAGATAAGTTGCAGTTTCACAAAATTCTTGAATTTAAAGTAACAATTCGGTATTGTGGACTTTTTTTTTTTTTTTTTACAGGAACAGGAAGGTTCTGGAGAAAGTGGGGGACATTGACCATGTCTTAAAGGTTTGGCCCGTTCCTTACATTTACTTTTCCGTCATAGTTTCTTTTTCTTTATCTCTTCCTTTATGTGTTATTATCTTCAGAATCAGAAATACTTTAATAATCTCAGGGGGAAATTATTTTCGTTACAAGACTCCAGGTATATAAGCAACATCTTCCCTCTCTGTTCGCATTTTTATTTCATTTCATTTCATTCCTCTCTTCTAGGCACAGACAATCCGTGAGTTTGACGAGCGCTTCACCATTTTGCAGTTTGGTTATAAATCTTGTACAGACTATTACCGCGATGCCAGCCCAGACAAAAAGCTCCCCAGTACAGCCGTGCCCATCTTGTGTCTCAACGCTGCTGATGACCCCCTGTCTCCCCAAAATGGTGAGTATACAACAGGAAAAGATGGACAGGCGTACAGTTTTTGATGTAACTTTTCATTAACTGACACTTCAGTGTGAAGTCTGTGCCTGGTTTCATGATTGGATGTGTTATCTGCAGAATATTATTTAGAATCCTTTTGTTAAAAATGGTGCTGAGCATTAGAGAATCCCTGCACTGCACAGACAGTTGCTTTTGTAGGAGGACACAGACTACTGGAATCATTATAACTATTGTTAGGAGCATTTGTGTGAATGCTGGAAGAATTCACAACATATATTCTTCTGGAAGAAACTCTTTGATGTTTTCTTGTGTGCCGTGGTTAATATTTCAGTCTACTACAAAAGATGTTTTTGATTTTTTCAATGTATTTCCCGCACAGCCTTCCCGTTGACCATAGTCCAGGGCCTGCCCAATGTTGCTCTGTTGTTGACAGCACATGGTGGACACATCGCCTTCCTGCAGGGTTTGTTTCCCTTTGGTGAGACCTACATGGAGCGCCTGTTCGGTCAGTTTGTTCAAGCCGTCTTTGAACACCCGACTGACATCAAAAAAGCCTGTGGCATTAAGGAGGAGAAGATGAGCTAATTGTTTTTCACACCGTCACTCGTTTTGTACTCTGAACCTGACATAATATGAGAATGACTGCTAGCTGTAAAGACTATGATCCACTGGCATCTTGGCAACAATTCCAAAAATGCACTGCTTAGCTTTGCATGCTGTTATCTTACCACAGAAGTCGGCTTTTCACCGAGAATGACAGCTGTATTGTACAATCATATGACCTTACTGCAAATAAGCTAATCTACCTCCTCATTGTCTCAGGTTCTCTTTTAAATGAGCAATCTAAGAATATTTTAAAAAAAAAAAGTCATGAATTCATTTTTATAAGAATTCAAGAAATCCTCCAGCCAATTGATAACTTAATGCCTAATATTGTATTTACACAAAAATAATATATGGATTAGTTTTTCTTTTTAAATTATTTGTCAATAGAATGTAAATAGCTTTTCCCCCTCCTCCTCTCCGTCCCAACTTCACATGAAGCACTGTAGCATGAGTTGGAAATAAAACGCACAAATAGACCTTGAAAGAAAACACCTAGGATTTTAGGTGCAGTTATAAAATGTGATTTAAATAGGAATTAATTGAATATAAAAGATAGAACAGTAGTATTGTCCTATTGATATTGTTTTGCCTCATATGCTACGTTGATTTTGAAGTGTGTAACATACCTTATACTACCCATGTTTTAGCCCTGCATGCATACTTGACATACAATCTGTCAATGCATACCAGACTCTTGAGGTAATCCAGCAAATAGCAATACAGAAGAAATATACATATCTGCCTTGAAGAAAAAAGACTTCTATAATTGCAAAATACATTTATAATCTGACAGATTTTTAAAACAAAATTTTGAGTATTATATGCTTGAATATGCTTTTTCAGTAGACTTCATTGCATTGTAAATTATGCAGTTCATCAGAGGTAAAAGAGCTAACACTCACTGAAAACCAGTAAATCTAGGTGTGTTACTTTAGGTATTTGTACCTGGTGTTCTAAAATAATAATTATTTAATAGCGAGTGCTTCTGAATTCATGTCTGTTGCAATCTGCCTTTTTTTGTCACTGAAACATTGTTAGAGGAATGGGCGCTAGATAAAATAATGTCTATAGTGTGTGTATTGTGACCACTTTTAGTCCACATGATAATTATTTGGTGTGTAGATGTAGATATAGGAGGGCATTTCTCTTGAAATGTAATGACTAATTTGAAGTATTTGTAGGACCAGGTCTGTATGTGTGTACACTGAATGTATTTTAAAATCGGTAGAGAATATGCTAAATGTCTTATCATGTGTATCACCAACAGTGCACTGATGATACAAACACATGTATTATGCCAATTCCAAGGTATTGCAGAATGAATGTTTGACTTGACCCATAATGGGAAATGCTATCAACTGTGGCCCAAGAACATGAACGTTAAAGATTAAGATTATAGTAGCAAATGTTGTGAATTGCTGTGTTATTGAATTTATTTGCTCATGATTTCTTTGCAGATGTTTACTACATTCACTTTCCTTTAATTGCTGTGTATTTATTGAAAAAAAAAATTTGTTTTGTTTTACTTCTGTGTAAGATGTAACCACAACTTTGGGCATTATGAACCATCTATTCTGTCTTCGGTAACTGAATTATACTTGAATTAAAGAATGAAGATGAAAGAAGACACATTTGAATTTCTGTTGGTGATTTTACTTCGGGAATAAAATAAACTCATTCTTATCAGTGGCTGTGGTCAATAGCGACACATAATTCAGTCCTGGGTTTAATGGAAAAATGTCATAACACATGCAGGCACCGAGTTCCCTCCGGTTCCACAGCTGAAATCCAAGCCGTTTTATCTCTGAGTGGTGGGGTCATTAATGTCGTTGATTAACCAGCCAGACTATCAATAATTAACTGTGAACAATAAAGGCCCACGCCCTCTGTCACAATGCTAACCCTTCAGCCTCATTTAGATTCATTCAGTGACGCTGCGGCCTGGAAAACATCCAGTGGCGTGTGGAAAAATAGAAACCTAATGAAGTAGACACTTAAGTTTGGCAGATATAATCTAAGAATTGTCCCAGTTGCCCTCAGCTTTGATCATTTCCCTCAACTCTGGCTGTCAGTTATGTGTGTGACTCTCAGAGGAAAAGCATCCAGCATGATCATATTATAAAGAGACTATCTTCGAAAAACTAGTTATTTTTCATGAGTGTACAAAAATATCAAGGTAGAAGAAAGGATTAGAGAAAATATATAAAGTGTGCTTTGTGGTTGTGCGCTTCTCATATTGTCTTCATATCACTTCCCCTTTCTGTCATCTTTTATAGTGACTTTCTCATTGTTTACTCAATGCCTCCACTTTCATTTCTTTGTCATCTGTCTTCTACGTCAGCAGGAAATAAATCACTGCTAAATGTCCCAAAGTCACAAATTAGTCTTGCAGCTGTTTTATTTTTTAAGTTGAAAAAAACAACAACAACACTTCACACAGCTTCATTTTAAGAGACAACCAATTAAAAGGAATGAAATCCCAGAAAATAAGACTCTGCTTTTATTTTATTTAGCAGCCGAGCATTATTTTTACACCCCAACTTCAGCTTTCTCTACAGTCCATCCTCCTCCTCCTCCTCCTCCTCCTCCTCCCCCTCCTCCCCCCCTCTTCCTCCTCCTCCTCTTCCTCCTGCCTCCTCTACCTGGTGTGATGGGAGGAGCCTCAGGTTATCGTTAATGATTCAACACCAGAGCTGCTGAGATTGACAGATAGAGAAAGAGGAGGAAAGATTGAGAGTGAGAGATAGCTGGAGAGAAGTAAAAATAGTGAAAGCAGTAGAGCAGACATGGAAATGTAAGCTAAGAAAGTGTGCAGCGGAAAGAAAAAGAAGAAGTAATGCCAGAGAGGTTGCAGACTGCATGTTTGTATCTGCTCAGGTGTGTCCAGTCTGTAGACAGTCTGGGGGTCAAGCAGAAATTGAACACACAGCGAATACTTGAAGAGAGGATCTTGTGAGCAGTTCAGGGTGATTATTTGGCTCCTATGATCCATGCGGCCTTTATAGGCTGGAGAGACATTCATCTTCCCTCCTGATCCACACACAGCCAGCAGGTGAGTGGGACTCTGTCTACACATTACATGTCATTGTGTCTTTCAGAGTTGGGTGTCTGCAGGGTTTGTTTCCCTTTGGTGAGAGCTGTCTGCCTTTAGAGGATCCTAAAGGCATTTAGACTGCATTTAAGTCTGTGCTCTGGATGCATATTTCATCACATGACTCAAGGTGTTTAAAGTACAGATTCCCAACTTTACAGACTCATGAACAGCAAAATATTCCTTTTTAATGGCTTCACTTTTTGAGGCATTACAGTTATTCCATGAAGTAAACTATCATAATTGGCATGTGCTGGAAAAAAAACCCTAATATCCAGTGAAAGGGGGCATCTTGAACACACCACTAGACCAGACGCATGTTCTCTACAGGTTTCTATTACAGAGCATCTTATGAGAATTCAGCTGTTACACTTGGCGATGAATTAGTAATGAGGCAGTATGGAGTGTACAGTATGCTGTCTGTATCAGTATAATGGTGATCAGCCCAGCATCATGTTCCTGCTGTGCAGCTGAAAAGCAGACAGAAATACACCCCCTTTTTTTGGTTGTCCAATTTCCCGTTTTCTCCAGGAATCATTTACTGGATGAATCACTGCTTATGTGAATGTTGTTGGCTTCCAGAGATAATTAATCATTGTTACAAATATGTGTCAAACTTAATAGACTTTAGGAGATATGGCTTTTTTTTTACTGTTTATCTGACATGGCTGAAAATACACCTGAAGTATTTCAGACTTTTGCATTGTCCATTGCATCACATAAATAATAAAATAAATGAATAAAACAGCTCATACACAACCAGCAGCATGCAGCTACTTATGTCATCACTGTTTGAACTCCAGCTGTCCTGGGCTGAAAGCGCAGAGATAAACAAACAGTGGTTTTCCTTCATTAAATGTTGACCAGCAGGTATTAAAGGTTATCATCCCAATCTGCCCCAGTTGTCCTTTATAGCTGCGAGTTCCTAGAAAGCTTACAAATTGTATTTGTGCCCAGCTCTGTCTGTGTGTATGTGACGGGTTAATAAAAAACACCTCAAGGCAAATTTGACCTGCTAGTATTGTGCAACATGTAGTGACAGATTTTTTGTCACCATTATGTCCCTTGTAAAATTTTAATGACCACCAAGCTTGGTCTTTCCTGCAACACAGGCTTGTTGACTCCTGGCACTGCCACTGCAATGTGTCGTGCGTTGGACTGGATTATAACACTGTTGAATCATCGGTGTGATGGAAAATATCATATACACTTTAGGTGACTGGGAATGTTCTTATCCAGTATCACCTTCAGTCCAGACTTGCATCAAAGAAACAACCCTCTTTGATAGTGGAACGGCTATGTCCCCTTTCACAGTTTGTTGGTATATTGCTCAGTGACTTTATGATTCGCTTTAACATCACGTCTAATCTCAGAGATGTCCAATGTTCAGGGTGAGGCTGCGGTAACTGGGGTCACGTGATGAGCACAGTGATCACAGGCAAACAGCTTCAGGCTCAACCAGAGCGGATGTGTGTGTGTTTAGGATATTGGTCGGGTAACCATTGCCTTATGTTTGTAATGATTGTAATGTTTGGCCTGTCAATAGAGACATAAACATCTTCCCATTATCAGCAAAATTAAAATGGCTGGGACGCCTTGTTATCAGGGCTTTTGTTAACAGATATCTCTATCAGATCTGGTGTGTAGTTAAAGTTACAATCCTTAAGATTTCAGTCCTGGTTGATTTGGCGACACCTGTGGTCACTGGTGGTAACAGCAAAAAAAACACTCCTGGAACATGAGAGCAACTGGTGTATTTGTATGAGGTGCAGAAAAAAAAGGTCAGGCAACAATGATTTATCCATCATTCTGTGAGCAACCGTGATCTGATTTTATGCTGCACACAGCATGAGTCTGCGAACAGCAGGCCACAGGGAGTTGGTTACCTCTCTGAGAAGTTGGAGGTGTGCAGCTCTTCATCTAAATGTTTACTGTAACTGCTCCTTCCTGTTTCAGTACTCCCTGCTATATTTCCAACTAACTGCTTGCTGAATATGACCGTAGACGCATTTTTGATTAATGATAGCGGTCAGTGCTACTCTTACTGACAAACACATTGCATTTGCTACTTCATAATAAAAGTCAGCTCATGCCAGTTAAAAGCTTTTAATGTAAAGCTGAAGCAGCAGGAAATGTTCGGTTTGCATTAGAAGTAACATAATTTTTTCCCTGAATGTCGCCCTCGTTAACTGTATACGTATAAGTAGTGGGCAGATCGTCTGAGTCTGTGAAGTGAAGGTAATGGCCAGCGGGGGCAGCTCCATGGGCTATACAAAAGAAGTCCAATAGTATGGAGTCTTATGGGGAAATGACCCAACTTCTCACTTTCTTAATGAATTTATGGTCTCACTCACTAGTCTTCCGGAAGTCTATGGAAGTCTTCTTTCATATAGCATGATGTTCATTT
>NW_023340246.1:11546478-11553034 GCF_004916995.1 Morone saxatilis
TTTCATATAGCATGATGTTCATTTAGTAAATGATGGTTCCATTTAGAGTAGAATAAACAATAAAGCAGGGTATGCTTGAGGGTGTGTCTGCCTTGTGATTGACAAGTCATTCTCAGTGAGTACTCAGATCACACTGTCAAACTAGACAGTGCTGTTCAAATGTGAATCAAGATTCTGTTATTGTATTCACTATTTCTCAACCAAAATGGTTTTCAGAAGCATATTTTAGTGTACTGCTATGGATGAATTGAAACCAAGAAAATAAGCGCAGCAGTTACATTGCTCCACAAACCAATGGGTGATGTAACAATAGGTTCACACTTGGTTGCCACAAACTGTTCTGCACTGTACAGCAAATATTTAGCAATTCCCATCAATAGTACTTCATATGCTCAATCACCATTGTGCTACCTCTTTCTGCAATAGTGACTTAACAGACAGTTATTTTTTTACTAACATTGTTACTTTAACCTGTTGTGATAATGAATCTGTGTCATTAACTCACACCCTGTTAGCATGCCCACACATTTCTTGCTAGTTCCACTCTCCACCTTAAACATAAATTCATACAGCAGAGGTTGTTAATGTCACACATTATTGTAGAAGCACAAAAGCAGCGAGAATAAAGAAATACACACACAGCCTGCAATAAGGGAGCTAATATTAAGGTTTTGGACTATTTTGACAGGTTTGTGCCACTATCCATCAAAGGTACAGTAATAGATCTTTAGCAAAAGCTGGCAGGGTGTGACAGCATTCAGAAAGCACCCTGTTGACTGTCCATCATTAGTCTGCATTATTCAGCGGGGCTCTTGCTGTGCACAGGCAGTGGAGTAGAGCTTCCGTGCCTTGTGAAAAAGGCACCAGCATAGTTACATACAGTTGAAATATGTATCTGGAGCGTTGTGTGCCTCTACACATATCAACATGTTTGGTTATGTATTTTATGTCAGTGTTAAGATGCATCATTTAAACTTATTCCTACCTTCTTACCATTAATTATGCTACAATTTGTCTGTTTACTACGCCATATACTTTTCCCATATATCTTTATTTTTTGAGGTTTTTGTCTTTGTAGTTATGGAGAAGCAACTAGAGGAGCTGAAGCAGCAGCTAGAAAAGCAATGTCTCATCAACAAGGAGCTGCAGAGGCAAAACAAAGACCTGGGTGAGTGTAACCATAACTATATTACATTAAAGAGTAACTTTATATTAGACCACAACCAACATCATAGCTAGGTGGGGTCTAGCTTGGTTGTGACCATATCCAGCTTTGATATTGCAATGTAATACTGCACTAGCCCAGAATGGACAAACCAAACACGGACTCCACATGGGGCACTTTCACAGCCAACATAGTTAATCCTTCAAATACACCACTAGATGTCACTGAATCCTACACAATGATCTTTTAACGGCAATAACAAAGAAAGTCTGCAACCACATTGCAGAAAACATATTTGAGACCACATACATATTGGCTGACATTAGCTTAACTCACACATATCAGTGTATATTAGCTGAATAATAACAAGATATTTTGACCCAGAAAAACTAAAATATGTAAATATGTTTTGTCCATCAGAGAGCACTGACAAATTTAACTGTATAAGGTCCCATTTAATACATATTTTGGTCAGACTATACTGTTAGGGATTGTTATAAGAAATGTTCTTATTAAATATATATATCAGCTAATATCGTAATTGTAAACTCTCAAATATCAGTATTGGCCTAAAAAATCCAGTATTAGTTGGGTTATGCTGTACAAGTAAAATTTTCCTTCATGAATTATGCACCGTGTTACTTGTGATGTTTCATACATTGATGCTCCTCTGCTTGTATTCTCATAGAACAACGACTGCAAGAGAAAGAAACACTTTTGCAGGATCTGCAGAGTCAATATCATGATCTGGGTAAGAGTTCAACATTGGCACCGGGTGCAGGGACTCATACAAACACAAATACACATGACTGAGGTGACCTTTGATTCAACATTCAGCTGAAAGATGGCAGTCATTTACAGTTGTTAACCCGTTTGCTTTACTCTGTTTGTCTGTTTCAGAGTTTCCGTCCCAGAGCAGTAATGAGATTGACCCGGAGGTCAGGAAGAGCCGTGCGGCTGTCATTGCCCCCGAACCAATCCCTGAAACCCTGAATATTGCACGCACCAGGGTCAAGAAAACTGCCAGGTTGGTAATCAGTACTGCTAACTCTAATATCCCATTTAAGCAAGACTGCACTGGGTTTTTGCTCTGCTATTATGGCAAATCTGATCTAATTGCCTCTCCTGCACCTTAATAATGTATGATGGGGGGTTCATGTTGTGTGGGAGCTGTGAGATTTCAGTGACCTTAGATCAAGATGACCTCCTTTACCTCCTTCAGTGAGACAAATCTGATTGTAAAAGCCATCCAGAAGAATGACTTCCTGAGCCGCCTCGATGATGAGCAAACAGCCATGATGGTGGATCTCTTAACTGTTTCTAACTTCAACCCGGGCGAAGACGTCATTAAAGAGGGCTCTGAAGGAGACAGCATGTACATAGTGGCAGGTGGGATGAGTGTGTGTGGATGCATGTCTATGGCTGCAGGTGACGGAAGATTTTATTTAAATTTAATTTTATATGAAAACCCCTTATTTAAAAAAACACCAATATATTATATGTACAAAATATATTGAAAATTTATTTAAAATTCTACACATTTCAGTCCGAAGCAACTTCCTTTTCCTTCCCCCTTTTAGCTGGTGAGCTCCGTGTCACACAGACAGGTCGGGACCTCCGCACTCTAACCACTGGTGATGTGTTTGGGGAGTTGGCCATCCTGTACAATTGCAAACGGACAGCAACAGTCAAAGGTCAGCCCCCGTAATGATGATCTAGAGGTAGATGCAGATATAATAATGACATTTTTAATCTTCATACTATAGGTGTAAATAATGTGATGTTGTTGTGGGACTATGAGTCAGTTGTGTCATTATCCCTCCTAAATAGTTTAGAAGCTGTTTGTGTCGTGTTCTACTATTTTATTGAAAAAATAGGGGCCCTGAACTTTCCTGAACAGATTTTGATCGGTGCAATTGTGTCGTGTCAGTTTTCTTTCATTTTAGTCCATAACAGCCCCTTGCACTCTGGTCTAATCATAGTAAAGCTGTTCAGCGAGAATTTACTGCCTTATCTTTAGCTCTCATCACTTTTCACTTACGTTGCAGCAAAGACAGCAGTGCGTCTGTGGAGCATGGAGCGTCAGACGTACAGGACGATCATAACCAACAAGTCCAAGAAGAAACGTGAGCAGCTGATGGGTTTCCTGAAGACGTGAGTTTTAAAGACCCTGCAGCCAGTAGAAATTGAATATCCTGTCAGCATAGTTTGCCCATATTAAAGAAATAGGTCTTTTCTTAGATCTTGGTAGTTTTGTTTAATGGTTTCCTTTTTATTTTACACTGCCATAACACTGTTTTTGCATGGCTTAATGGACCACATAATCACTATTTCTAACCCTGCTGCTATATGTTTTATATGCTACCACAGGTCCCGTACTCTAAAGGACCTGAATGATGTCCAGTTGTCCAAAATCATTGACTCAATGGAGGAGGTGTGTACTTCGATGTTCCGATGTGAACTTTGAGTGAAACAATAGAAATCCAGAAACATGTATTTTTGAAGATAAACTAAAAACTAAGATAAACTAAAAAAAAACATTTTTTTTTAATTTCTGAAATAATTAAATGTAAGAGCCCTGGGAACAAAGCATTATCAAGGCACTTGGCGTAATATTTAGGGATTCTTTTGTCCTTTAAATCATTAACTTTATTTTTAAGACAAACATATTTGAGTATATGGAAAAGATTGTTATTGTTCTAATCGTTTTGTCTTGTATTCTGCAGGTGAAGTACCAGGACAAAGATGTTATAGTCCGAGAAGGAGCAGAAGCAAACACATTCTACATCATCCTCAAAGGAGAGGTAATATGGTGTCACACTGTGTGCACAAACTCATTTTTAAATGGTGTGTATACTGTATACAGTATTGTATAAATATGCACTCATTCTCTCTTCCTCCGTTTCATGTGTGTTTCCCCCTCAGGTCCTGGTGTCTAAGAACGTGAATGGGCACCAGAAGCAGATTCGTAGGATGGGGAAAGGGGAGCATTTCGGGGAGCAGGCCCTCATACGGTAACCATGGCAATCCAACACATGCCTGAGGACATTTGTTGGAGCCTTGTGCAACATCCACTGCTCTGTGCACCTTCTTTGGCTGCTGTCATCTTTGACATTTGGCTTGCACAACCAGCAGATTATCTTCTAAATGGGAACAGTCATTTATGGTTACTTAAGAAATTTAAAATGGCTCCACTAAATTTAGAAGACCTCTGGAAGTTTCTCTAAATTACTCGGTGCTGTTGATATGCAAATCAGCCAATTAAAAAATTTGCAAATGTTTAACTGTTTAACAAAATCTTTTGCAGGAAACTTGTCAGGGTTGTCAGTAGCACTGCGTAGAAACCAAGAACACAGTAATCTATGGGAGAGTAACAGACACATTGTTTGTCTTTTTATTAAAAATCAAATATCATCCAGCTAATCTACTTTTAGTGGCAATCTTTTTTTCTGATGCAGATTTATGCTGCATAGAGATCAGTGAATTAATAAATATGAAACACTTCCTCTCTTCTTTTGCAGTTACTTTTCTCTATCCACATATATCAATGTGTTGAAAAAGCCTGCACATCAACAAATCATCTTCCATAATCCGCTACAGTTTATTCATTAAAATGATGACACTCCTGTTGCAGCAAAACTTTGCATAAAACACGTAAGACGTCATTAATTTCAGGAGCTAATGCAAAGTTTTCTCAAATTTCCGAAATAAAAAATGAACTTTTTCCACACTGAGTTGCTGACAAGTGTATATGTACTGTACAGTAATGACATACAGTTTTCCTGGGCTGACATGTGTAATGTTTTTCCTCTGGCAGTGAAGTCTTGAGAACTGCCACCTGCACTGCTGATGGCCCTGTTACCTGCTTCTCCATTGACAAGGAGTGAGTCTGACATTGAATTCTGAGTGTAAACGAAGGTGATATCCCTGTTCAGTCAGGCTCTGCAGTGACAGATGTTGTTCCTGGAGAGAAACATCCTTGGAGGAAGTGTAAAGTGTATTTGTTCTCTGTCACTGTTGCCTTGTTTGCGCTGTGTTTGCTGTGTTTGTTTGTTTGATGCACAGTTTGACTAGCAATGCCTTCCTTGTCTTTAGGGTATTTGAAGAGACAATTCCCATAGAGCACCTGGAGCTGTTTGATGAGTATGTACTGTAGAACACTTTTCTCCATCTTGGTGACAATAGTGTGATGAAATTAATGTAAATAAACTTGACTGTCCTGATTAATTTCCTGCTCAAATCTTGTCTCTCTTATTTGTCTTTTACTCCCAGCTCCAAAGTGCTGCAGGAGGCACAAGCTCCAGAGAAGTCGAGGTGAGTGGCTGTGGTGGGATGATAAGACTTAGTGGATCCAGGCGGTAAGCTGTAACACAATCATATGAATCACACAAATGAGTGCTGAGAGTTCTGTGTCTGTCTCCCTCAGTCCCAGCTCCACTCTGAGGTTTAAGGATCTGGTTCCTATGTTGTATCAGGAGGGCCGCTATCAAGGAGATCCTGTCACGCTTGGAGTGGGAGGGTTTGGCCGTGTTGAGCTGGTGAGTGTATTTTTGACATTTGTTTGTTTGAGGTATTTTTTTTTAGTTTCTGGCTAAAAGATATTACACTTAAGTCCAGTAAGAGCAATGCAAGTGTAACAGATAATAATAGACTGTTAAAAAATTATTAGAGGGGGGCTTAACCTAATATTTAATTTAATATAGTCTATGGCAAAGATAAGGAAAATTGTGTAAAACAAGATATCCATTTGCTTCTTATTATATACTGATACTGAATGAGTGAAAATAAAGCCCTGATAAAGAGACAGGATAGCTGTTCTTTTCATATTTCATATTTATTCATATTTATTTGTAACTCATTTGTTGGTTTTCCTTTTTTTCTCTAAGTCTCACAAGGGAAGAATTAAATAAAAAAATAAAATACTAGCCTAAATTATGGACATTTGTAGCAGTCCCTCATTCTTTTGTACTGTCATTGGAGTGTGTGATGATGCTCATTCTTTAGGCCATAAGAGAGGCGATGGGCTGCACATCCTGATCCTTCCTCGACTTAGTGTGAACCTCACTTAGATAGATACTGTCAGCCAGAAACTGTAGTTATTAAACCCTATTTAGATTTCTTTGCCATCTGTTTTGTTTTCTGACTGCAAGTTATTTTGAGTATTCTGAAACTTAAACCTGAGTGAATATTAAAGAAACTCTTTCCACAAGGTTGCCATCAGGGCAGATTGTATTGACATCTGTGCGAGAGTTTTGCTTGCCTAACGATCACCTGCTGCCTGCAGACTTTTTATTGCTTATTGCTTTATTTTTATTGAAACCTTTTTGAATAGGCTTGTTGAAGAGGCATTTGTTCACTGTGAAAGGGCTAGATACTACTTATATTAATAAT
>NW_023340246.1:11553126-11553892 GCF_004916995.1 Morone saxatilis
CACGTAGCGACCATATTCAGGAAAAGGAAATGACATTCCTATTTAGTTTTACCAAAACTTTGTCTCTACCAGTTGAGTTTATCTTGTGTTTATCTTGTGCTTCTAAACTGTGGCTGTTGGGTTCAACTCATCCAATAAAGAGAATGTATGCTATCTAAACACCAATCTATCACAAAACCCAATATTTTTGTGTAATATTGGAACATTTTTTTTCATCTATATAAACCCAGGACATTTAGCACTAGCAGTGTATTTATGATCATTGTTTTGTTGCCATTTCAAGATGACCACAGTGAATCATGGGGCATATTATGCCATGAAGCGAGTCGGCAAGAAGCACATTGTTGCCAAGAGACAGGAAGAGCACATGCTGTTTGAGAAGAAGATCCTTAAAGTCATCCAGTGTGACTTCATCGTCAGGTATCTGCCATCGCTGTGACACACACACATACACTCACACACTCATTTAACTACAAAAGATAAACACGGGTTAATGTACAGAAAACCTTTTTTAATGCTGCTTTTTTATTCTCTCTCTGCAGGCTTCATGCTGCTTTTAAAGACACACGATACATTTACATGGTCATGGAGTTCTGTGCTGGAGGAGAGATCTGGACCAAACTCAAAGAAGTGTGAGGAAACATCTAATTTCTTCATTAAGATCTTTTTTTTGTTCAACCTCAATATTGGAGTGTGCTGTAACACAAGGCAGAGTGATTCCTCAGTGTAAACCAATGGGATATTATTAGAAAAAAGAAAGAAAGTT
>NW_023340246.1:11553948-11560328 GCF_004916995.1 Morone saxatilis
GTTACATCTTGAGATCACCCTTTAAAATACACTGAAGTTACACCTACAGTAGCTGCTAGTATCAGATCCAGAGAAATATAACCAGTACCAGCACATGTGGGCCACAGGTTGTATTTGAACCATTGCTGCTGTGGTAAGGACCCAGCCTTGGTACATGGGACATAAGGTCTACCAGGTGAGCTACAGGGGTGCCCCAAAAGATATTTAAGTCTTTTATCTCTGTGATTTTCAGAGGGCGTTTTGACGAGCCCATCGCTGTGTTCTGCACTGCCTGTGTGGTGGAGGCCTATGCCTACCTCCACAAGAAGAACATCATGTACAGAGATCTGAAGCCTGAGAACCTGATGCTAGACGTAAAGGGCTATGTCAAACTGGTGAGTACCTACCTGTGCATGTGTGTTGATTCCTAAATTCTAGATAATGACCAGTTTAATTCAGCAAATGTGCTTGTCTACGGTGTGTGAGCATGTGTTTTTGTACTCCACTAGGATTTTCACCTATAGAGGCATGATAATGAATAGGATCTGCATATTCTCATACGTCTCTGTGCAGGTGGACTTTGGTTTTGCCAAGGAGATGGTGCGTGGTGAGAAAACCTACTCATTTGTCGGTACTCCTGAGTACATGGCCCCTGAGATCATCAAGAACCAGGGACATGATTTTGCAGTTGACTTTTGGTCCCTTGGCATCCTGATTTTTGAGCTACTGGTGGGAAGGTAACACAAACACTAATACACCTGTCTTTATTTGGAAACAAGCTTCTTCTGTCCTTTATGGTTGATATTATTTAAGATTGTATTAATAATTGATTGTTAAGTAAAAAAAAAATATATATATATATATATATATATTTTAAGAGAGTCACACAAATATGGTGAAGTGAGAATGAATGAGTGAAGTCTTCATGTTAACCAGTAGATGGCAGCAGGGATGTGTGACTGACACCAGCAGAATTCAGCGTCACAGTGTTCAGGTTCAACAGCAGCCGACCAACTAACCACTATGATGGATGGTCGAAATATTAAAACAACAACATTCTTCTCTCTTTTCTTGTCAGCCCTCCGTTTTCAAGTTCAGAGCCTCAGAAGATTTATGCCAAGATTTTGGACGGGGTGCTCAAGTATCCACCTTACTTGAGTGAGGCAGCCAAGTCCATTATCAGCAAACTGTGCAGGTGAGATGGACATACTGACTGCATCATGATTCAAATTGAATATACTGATAATGACATTGTTTGAATTCAAAATTAACTTGGTGTGTTGCCTGAATAACTTTCTCATGGAATAGATCATCTAGTATGCTTGTGAAAATTACACAAAGCTTTCAACATTTCATACAGTTACTCGCAGCGCAGAGCATGAATTATGGAACATATCTGCAAATCAACACACTGTGTCCTAATGTGCACTCAGATTTTTTTCAGATTTTTTGAATGCAAATCTCTTGATGTGTTTTTGTTTGCAGACCTCGGCCAGGTCAGAGGTTAGGAAACACAAAAAATGGAATCAAAGATGTCCGTAATCACAGGTAACCATGGCAACATGTCATACCATATGTGATACAACATAATCCTTCGGTTGAAAGGCACAGGAATTATTCATCAGCTGGTCTGTTTTATGTTCTTTATCTAAGTATCAAGCTTGTTCTTCTTGTCTTGACTGTTTAAGTTCCTCTGCTTTTCAACTCGGGATGAATCATTTTAGTTGTTTCTCACTCTCAGTATGTTTGACCTGTAGTCTCCCTCATCTCTTCCCTTCAGGTGGTTCAGCAGTATGAACTGGCACAAGCTGCGTGTGGGTCAGCTCAACGCCCCCACAGTCCGACTCATACGCAAGGCAAGTCAGAAATCACTAGAGTTTGTTTACTATTACATGAAAAGTGTCTAACACCTTTTGTGTGGTTTAAAGAAAACAGAACCAAAGAAGAAGGTTGGTTCACTTGCAGAGAGTCATACAAGACTTACTGCAGTTTTAAAGCCCTGTAAACTAAAGCCCTGTAAATATTCAGTATTCTCTCTATAACAGTGAAAATGTATGACTCAAATGTGCAAAAAACATAAATTTAACACTTCAAATCTCAGTTAATGTTATTAAAAGTCAAATAAGACCTAACACTCAAATAGACCTAAACCTTTTTAGGTCCTTATTCTATTTACATATAGAAGCAGCAGGCTGTTGTTAATAAGTCACAATTTGACAGGACTGTGTGAATTAAATGTATCCAGAATTTTCAATAATCTATATTTTTTTCCCTCCCCCAGGGCCCCTGCTACATCAACTTTGATCGTTTCCCTCTTGATCAGACTAAAGCAGAGGAGGAGTTCTCTGGTTGGGACCGTGACTTCTGATATTAAAGGATCAAGGCCAAAAGAGTTTTCCACATCACTCAAATATGGAACCAAATCAGAATAACCTCACTAAGCCAAAACATGGTTAAGGCCAAATGATGGTAGTAGTAACGTCATACTTCAATAACCATAACCCATTTCATACTAATTTAAACATTCAATTAGAGTTGAACTGCAGGAAATCACAACTTCCAAAATATTTATTAAAGCTTCTCTGTTGCTATAGAGAGACAACCATCTAGGTGGCAAAGGGCCAAAAGCAAGTGGAGGTGTTAAGACAAGATGTTAGGACGTTCTGTTTCCAAATTCAGCGAAGGGAGATTTGGTGCTTGATGAAGAAGTGTTGATAACATCATCCATATAACACTCCTCACTGATTAGAATAAAACACACATCTGAGTGCTTGCTAGCTGAGAAAAAAAAAGGCTTGAGTCATATTGTACAATCTGGACAAAAGGCTGGCTCATATCAAACCTGACAATTACATACTGTTGTCAGATATGTATTTTTCTCCAATGTTTAGTGTTCTTTTGGATCTATGTTGGTTTTAAAGATGAACCATGCTTAAGTGCTTATAGCAAAGCTGTTAAATGCTTTCATTTTGTTAAAGTTGCTGTTTTTTTATTATAAACTGTCACTTTCTTGTGTTTTGTTTCTTTGTTTTCTCTTTTCTTGCCCACATTTCGTGGGCAGATTAGTTTCACGCACCTTGATTGTAATTCATACATCATCATAAGATCATAGAACATCGTGATGAACATTTTTTACATGACTCAAGTTTAGTAAATAAAAGTGCTCTTATACGCTTTAGTTAGCTGTGTTTGTTTCCTATACTTACCAACCATTGTATTCCAATCAAATCCCAAGTGTGAAACGGTGCACATATTTTGCTGTTGTCGCCAAATCACACACACACATATGGCATACAGTAAGCAATGAAAGCGGGAATTTAGAGTGTGAGACAGTAAACAATACACAAGGGGAAATATTGTGCTTATGAAGATGTTATCAGAGAGGAAAATGGCCCTGGACACACGGCGGTGTTTACAGGTTTAATCTGATGTTCTCCACCTCGGTTGCAGCTGATTGTTTGGCTCTGGATGGGTACAGCTGTCTGTTATGACTACAGGTTTTTAAGGCAGGAGGAAAGAATTCTTTTGTTCCTTCCTGATAATGCCTGTGACTTGCCTACTGAGGCTGTTTTTCCACATCAGAAAAAAAAACCTCACATGAAAGCAATCATATCTTCCAAAAGGGAAAGATACCCTGCCAGATGTTTCCCTCCTGCAGAAAACACCTTGAAGTCTGGAATTTAATGCACTGATGGCTATGACAGCAGTGGCCCAGAGGATGTACTGTATAGTACAAAATGATCTGTCCACAGGAGTGAACCGTGGTTTCCTTTGTTTGCAGACAACCTTTCTTTACCTGCAGCCAGTGCATGCAACATGACAGAATAAACAGGATTAAAGGATAAAGCTTGTGTTATTCTGTAGTTTTCTTGCTGTCAATAAATCTCACGAGAACACCAAAACAACCCAACTACAGGGGGTTAAAGACTTTCTGACTTCCCAGCTCTGTCTGTGGCACTCAGCCCTAAGCCTATTCATTCCTCCTGAGACCTAAATCTTTCAAAATGGCTCACAATGATATGGTTCCACCTCTCAATCTACAAACTGCTCCTGACCCCTCCGACTGGTGGAGATTGTTTGAGCTGCAGTCGGCCTGATAAGATCTGCAGACACTATTCAGGGTTGAAAAGCTACTCAGTAGACAGTAGAAAGGGACATCAATGGAATATAAGGTAGTAAAAGACAGTGTTTTGGTACAACTACAAATACAAC
The DNA here is from genome assembly GCF_004916995.1 of Morone saxatilis. Classification (NCBI taxonomy): domain Eukaryota; kingdom Metazoa; phylum Chordata; class Actinopteri; family Moronidae; genus Morone; species Morone saxatilis. The sequence goes on from NW_023340246.1 coordinate 11,558,140, forward strand.
ACCATCCATGAAAACAATGTGATTTTAATTAAGATGCAAATACAACATTTTGGACCAATGAAACAACATGTGATTTTAAGTCGGGACAGTGCATTAATCCCCAAATAATAATAATAATAATAATAATAAATGTGTTCATACTGTGCAATAACAATCTAAACTATAATGACAGAAGCTTTAAGGCAATTAGGGCTCCACTATTACCTAATATTGAAGGCCTATCTTGTACATGGGTCCTACTGTAAGTGAAAATGCAGTTTTAAATGCCTTAATATTTTAGTTCCTAGATTGCATTTTATTAAATCAATAAGTGCTTAATAACAACAAACACAAACAAGACCAGGTAGGGGTCACACGAGGACCCACAAAAACATTTCAGATTTATTTAAAAACAGAGTAATCATGATGTATTATCTGAAGATCCCCAACAGGTTTCCATCCCAATGTAGAGCAACTTTTCAGAAAATCATGAAAGGAAAACGTAACTACATTTCCAGAATCTCTTGGTTCATCAAGATAAACAGTAGGTGGCACAAATTCTCCAGTAAGATGCCATTATCATTATACACTACAGAAGAAGAGCACATAAAACATCAAATGGTGGGGAAAATTATTAAATTATTATTTAAATGTAGAATTATTATATATTATACTATTGCATTTATGTTTGATGGATTAATTTGAGGAACGTTAGTTAGTCCACACAGATGCCTGCCACCATTTTTCATCTTGTCAGACAGTGGAGACATTCTGTGAAAACTGAAAATGTCTAATGCAGGGTTAGATCAACTCACCAGAAGGCCTATGGAGCAGAAGCTTCACTGGACATATTCATGTCATATTTCATGTTCGTCATGATTACGTAAGTCTCCTTTCATTGAACTTTGTTGCATTTCGCTTTTATCGATACATCAACTTTTCCACCTCAGCCAAGCATAACATTTCTTTTGCAATATTTTGAGTTTTATTTTGAATTTAATGTGTTTCCTCTTTTTGTTATGCTTAAACTGACTGAAAAACTAAAAAAAAGCAGGTGGTTGGAAACACACCTATTACATCCTCACACTGATATTGCATCAGGGAGTGTTGTATCACATGTATCAAATTAGGTGTTATCACTTATAGCTTTTACTAATTGTTGTCATTGAACCAACCTAACAGTGAATCTGTTGAGACCCGGATAAAAAAACATTTTCCCAGAGTTTAGTCGAGGATTTGACAGTTTCTGCTCTTTCTGAAAATATCTTCAGGTCATTCTCACTCTCGCTGTGGGAAATTTGTGCTGAGCCCAGTGTGAGAGGATTGGCTCCTGCAGCCTGAGGTTTAGTTAACACCGCCAGGGAAAGCAGATCTTTTGTTGTCACAGCAGGGCTTTGTTCTGTTTCTTTTCTCATTTGTCTTGTCAGTAGATGTTCTCTCTGGTTGAGTTTTCTTTACTGGGCAATCTTGAGATAATTAGAGTCAGTCTACTTAAGTCCCACTGTTTGCTCTCCACTTCGCCCAGTCTCTGATGTCTGAGAGGTCTGAGTGGGCAGCTGTTTCTGTGGATGGTAGTCCTGATAAATGATTAGCTAACCTGCTCACCTCCAGTGATTTTATTGTCCACTGTTTCTGTCGTTTGCCTCAGTTTTTGTGGTTAAGACTAAAATACTGTCCAATCATTCAGAGTCACCCTCTTTTTCTCTGTGCCAGAGTCTCCAACACCTCTTACACCAACTCCCATTTACATTTCCCACAAAAACCCAGCTCTGCATCACATGTTTGTTTCCCCCATGTGGTTAGCATTTATAACCTGAGACTGCAGGGAAGCTGACAACACAATCATGTTTGTTATGTAAGCTTATGCATTGCACACGCATGTTAATGTATCAGCACATTGCTTCTGATATGTAATAAGCTGTTGTGTGTGTGTGTGTGTGTGTGTGTGTATGTGTGTTTGTTTGGGTTAACATGATGTACACAAACATGTTCGTGCTAAGCCTGAGCTGTGCTTATATAACCTCTTCAAACAACATTTTGATTCAGCTCTATAGGACACAAGGATTACAAAATATAGTTTTTCTCTTTCAGTTTTTTATCAAATCTTAAAATTTCAACCTTGGATCTAATAATAGGGCTATAATACACTGTGTAAAAGAAAAAGTTCCACCTTTTATCCTTAGACATTTTTTGCACCATTGACTCCCATT
>NW_023340246.1:11560411-11561390 GCF_004916995.1 Morone saxatilis
TTTTTTTTTTTTTTAATTATCCATCATATGACATCATTTTCCACTATATGGCTGAGGGCTCTATTTCTGTTGCAGTTCTGACTATTGCTTGACAAAATAATACATGATTACAACTAAAATGGTCTGGGTCTGTTGGTATTGATGTAAAAGTGTGATATAAATGTGTATTGAGAAAATTATGTGTGTGTGTTTGTGTACAGGGAAACAGAAAGTGTTTTTTGCTCAACACATTTTGCACATCCCCGTCTCTCTCCCTCTCTTTCTTATGCCCACAGACCACATGAGGAGGCACTGATGCTGTCCTGCAGTCCTCTGAGGTCACGGAGAAGATGTCCAGCAGGACTGACTCAGGCAGTGAGGAGACATCATGCTTCACCTGAATTTGAACAAGATGGGTCTTCCAGCTTTAGCTTCAAGTGAGGACATGGAAGAGGAGGCTGCTGCTGCTTGGAAATCCAGAAATGGGCAGCTGATCTCGGCTCCAACCCCTGAAGAGACTCTACAGTATGTTCCACCCCCGATACTGAACTCAGGGCCCATTTGTTGTGCCACAGCCAGGATCAGCAGCCCAAAGACATCCTTTGAGCTCTTCATTAATGAGAAAATTATTAAGCTTACCCTCAAGAACACCAATCTGTAGGAGAGATGAACAGCAGCGGATTGAACAGATTTGGATGAAGAAGAGCTGTGGGCCTTTATTGGGTTGCTAATCCTGGCTGGATCTCTCTACAGATCCTAGGATGAGCCGACAAAGAGCCTCTGGGCTGAGGACACAGGACGATCAAAATTTCGCACCACAATGTCCTGGAAGAGGTTCCAGGGATGCTATTCAAGGTTGTTGGCACCTACAGATGTCGTCGGAGGTCCTGTTGGTGGCCACAGACGCTTTTTTGCAACATCTTGGACTTCTCCTCCTATAATGCTTTCGTCCTCTTTATGGCGGTGGATTCCAGCTGGGCATCTGCACATTACTGGTGTT
>NW_023340246.1:11561490-11565035 GCF_004916995.1 Morone saxatilis
AATAATGTCCACAGCGTGTGTGTGTGTGTGTGTGTGCGTGTGTGTGTGTGTGTGTTAGTAAGAGAGTTCAGTCAGTGGAGCAGGAGCTGCAGATCGTTTTCATGTGTACTTTGCATGAATACTTGCTGCACTTGGCACACTGGGTCCAGATCTTTTGCGGTCGTGTGCAAAATGTGCATTGCTTGCGCCTCTTCAAGGGATCGGCCTCTGCTGCTAGCTCTTCCCTTTGTTCTGTTTTTTTGGCCTTGGACCTGTGCCACTAGTGTAGCTGCTGCTGGTGTGCGCAGCATGCAGCGTCTTCAGGCCATCATTGGGGCAACTGGGGATTTCCCTAACTCCTCAAGAAACAGGCGCCTCCAGCTGGAAACAGTTTCCTTTGGTTCCAGCTGGAATCTTACTGTGCACTGATGAAATTAGATATATTGCATTGATCAGTGAGCCTTTAATGGTTGTAAGCACATTTTTAAACTTTTGACAGAGCCATACTAGCCATTTTCCTCTACTTCCAGCCATTCTGCTAATCTGATTAACAACATCCTGACCCAAGCCCCCATATTTTAACACGCAGACATGTGATTCTTTTAAAATGTACGGAGACACACACTGTACCAAAACAGGCTCCATAGTAAACTTTCAGCCAGAGGAGTTTGTATACTCGATCGGAAAAAGGAGTAACCTGTATACAAAAAGGATTTTTAAGTGTCAGTTCACCTTTATGCTTCTGTCATATAAGACACTAAGTTAAACTTTTGTCTAATTGAAACCATTTCAAAACACCGATTTTCTCACAGATATAAATATAAACAATGGCTCCATTACATTTAGATGCCCAAGCAAACCCCCAGCAACATCCCCACAGCCATTGTTAACAATATCAATTACACCTATGTTTTTCTGCGAATGCATGTGAAGGCCTTTTATGATTACACTGTGGTTACTGATAACCGATAACACCAGTAATGTGCAGATGCCCTTTATAGCCTGAGACGTTATTGAATCCTGTTCTTTTTTAAACTTTTTTTCCTTCACGGTACAGTTAATCATGGTACCTCATACATAGAAATCAGAGATATGTGTTTACACCTCCTCAGCTGCTGTATGTATAGCTAGTTTGTTTGTGCTGAGGAATGGAAATGAGACATTTTAAGCACTGATAAGTGCAGCTGCTCCAGAGGGATTCAAGTGCATTCATGCGCAAGAGAAACCCATCACTGAGGCCAAATGAGGAGACCGCTTTAGATCCATAATTCATGCACAACCAAACTTTTGTAACTTTGATTGGTGTTGTGGCCTGTTGGGAAATTTGAAATAACAATTGGCCTCTTGGGAAACAACATTATTCATACAACAAATCAGCAAACCCAAAGGTTTATAGAGTCAGCCAAATCAGAGCATGTTGTTCGTTCAGGTATTCCTGTCGTTTTGCATTTTCAAGTAGATTTCCATGCAGTTAGAGGTGGGAGGTGAGACCATAACCATAAAACAATAAATTTTTTCAACACTGGAAAAACAAAACAAGTCATCTTGTCATTGTGAATGAGTGGGGCTTTCATCAGAAGATAAGGACTTGCAACGTAATAGAGAAAAAAAGGTCAATCAGCAAACACACTGATTCAGAAAACATACACTGAGGAGCAACTCAATTATTGTCTGGAGAGCTTTAATGAGCCATTTATTCAAAAGATGCACCAGCAAAATCATTGACAAAACTGTAATGTCATTCAAGACTAGCAATTAATTCAAGACGTATACTTCCTCAATTAAAATGTTTCATAACTGCTGTTACACAATGATTACAGGCAGGAAACCAAAGCACGCTAAGTGTTAAGGCCCTGCATACAAAGTATTTATGCTGAGAGGTGTAGAGTCATATTGTGCATACACAAGCAGAAGTAAATATAATATATCTTTCTGTTCACCACTGAGACTTGAGAAGACGGTGCATTACTCAGTTGGGAAAAGGCTGTGCTACCAATGTGAAACAAATAGTTTAGCAGGATGCGAAATCTGACATCACAGCAAAGTCACACTATTTCAGGCCCATTGCAACAGGTGGGGAGAAAAAAAGTCCTAATAGTTGCCAATTCTTCTAGCCGCATCAGCTCAAACACCCAGGAGACAGGCCTGTGATAAGTAAGGAAAAAACAGAGAGAAGGAAACCTCAAAGGAAATCTCACACATGAATTGACACAAGATGAGAGTCCTCACTCTGTAAACAGGAACGAGTGTCTCAGAGTAAAACACAGGAGGGAAGTGAGCAAGAGCATCCACAATTTTAGCTTTAAAATTCTATTTCTGTATTTTACTATCTTTCCGGTACCTGCCCACCTACTGCATGCAAACACTTACAGTAACATGTGAGCATAAGAGTAGCATTTGTCCTTTTGGACTGGTGTGCGCTCTCACAATATATCTGCACGGATCAATGATTTTATATTGACGATGATCAAATGATTACGTGTAACGTGAAAGGCTTCATTTGTGCTGATGAACCAACAGAGAATTATGACCTGACTCTATCCTCAACTATACATTAGTATTTTTGCATCTTTAGTTCATTTGTTTGGTTCACTCTCATCAACCTCGTCTATGGCCACAGCAGGGTGCTGTTGTCAGACTACTTAGCGAGCACCAAACAGCAGACAGACAATTGTACAGACTAGCTGATTAATACAGTGGAGCATTAAGAAGCTAATGAGTCAGATATTGCCCTGCAGGAGGTGGTGGAGGTCAAAATCAGAGCTAAAAGTTTTCACACATTATCTGCCGAATGGGAAGAACAAACAAATTGAGGGTGCCTGGGTAAAGCACCTGGTAGAGAGTACGCTCTTTGTACTGAGGCTGAATCCTTACTGCAGCTGCACAAGTTCAATTTCAACCTATGGCCTTCTGCTGCATGTTGTTCCCCTTTCTCTCCCCAGTTGCCTGCCTATCTTCAGGTGTTACTGTCCAATAAATCGATTCTATTACCCTTGTTGTACTTCTATAGTACCAACTGGGAAATATCCGCGCTGTTTACTAATATCTCTGATTCTGAATAACAGGTTGGAGGCTGGCGTGCACATTTTTTCTGACTTGGTTGCTCGTAATTACAATAAAAAATATGATGTGAACGTGGCATTTAATCCACCAGGTGGCCAACTCTAGATGAATGCTATTGTTCTGTGTCTGCCGGATGTATAAATAGGCAACTGTTTGCTATCACATTTACCTTTATAAGGACAAAGTATGCAAATGTTGTGTTCCACTGCCCCCAAGTGGCCCCCAATATTGCTCTAACCCTTATGCACCCCTTCAGGAAATTATGATGTTTGACACTTGCAAAAAATGTTCAGTTCCTAAAAAGTGCTATAAAAATATTATATATGAATTTTTTTTTACTTTCACTACATTTAATCTTTTGACCAACTTCAGTCCTGATCATAACTATCAAATTTAGACGTATTTCTTAAATAATTTTAACTCTTTAATGCCATTTTGGGAATATTAGCCCACATTTTTATTGTCAAAAACACAAAATATGAAACTTTGTGTGTGTGTGTGTG
>NW_023340246.1:11565135-11569154 GCF_004916995.1 Morone saxatilis
GTTTAAAAATGTGCTTACAACCATTAAAGGCTCACTGATCAATGCAATATATCTAATTTCATCAGTGCACAGTAAGAAATCTGAAAATTTTTTGTTGCTGTAAAGTAATTTTTCACTGAACACCACCAGTTTGCTCTGCTTCCAGTCTTTCGGCTTAGCTAACCACGTCCAAGCTCCAACTACATACTTAATGAGAAGCAGATAGTTTGACATTTTGGGAATTATCCTTTGTCCAGAGTGCAGAGCTGGAGCCAAGAGGTTGTTAGCTTAGCTTAACATAAAGACCCAAAGCAGGGGGAAACTAGGTAGCCTGGCACTGTCCAAAGTTTACATATACGCGTAGTAGCATCTCATCTGAACACATTGTATCTTGTTTAATACATACTGTAACCACTTCTTGGCAGTGAAATAGTGGCTGGCCACAGTGATATCCAGGGAGTTGCCAGGACACCAATTTGTATCTATTTCTGCACTTTATTTTCTGTCTGGTTTATTATATTCTAGAGTTTTCCATATCTATTTGGGTGGAAAACTGAAACCAAACTGCTGTAAATACATTTCAATCAGGAGAGATTTAATATTCTGTGATCATTATAGGAAATGCCCTGCTGGAGTCTAGACACTGTCGTGGTTAAGAAATGAAGATCTGGATGTGACAAAAAGTGGACTTCTGATGAGCTCAACCTACGCAGTGATGACTGGAGCAGTAACATGATTGGCTGGAGGAGATTGTGGCTGAGAATGATTGGTTTAACTGAAAGCGTAAAGGCCAGCATTGTCCACTGATTAGAAAGGAGAGTGAGAGAGCAGAGAATGAATAAGGCTTAATGATTTTTCTGACTGAACTTACACTGAGCTTTACACAGTAACAGAGAAGGACTTTCTTCTTCTTTCCTGGATTTTGAAACATGCTGTACAGTTGCAAATGACATGCAGTATAATAATAATCAAAAATCCAAATCTTTTGGATTTAATTTGATTTTTTCTCCTTCTTGTCTACATTGAGGAATGATATAGTTATAACCCAGTAGCAGGAATTATTCCGACTAGTTGCAGAAATAGCGTCATAGACATTAAAGGGCTGTTCTCAGACTGAATCTGCAGGTGCACTCAGGCACTAATGCTACACCTTTCAGATAAAGGACATCTGTTCAACTTGCAGAGGTTGGCTGACGTGGAAGACAATTGGATTTAAAAAAAATATGAACAGTGACAACTGTTGTGACTCACCAACCTCCACATTCAGTTTAACAGCTCTCTGCTGAGGCAGACTGAACAGTGCAGATGGAGCTAAAAGGTACGTTTGGTCTAAATTTGTCTTACGTCAAGAAAAACTAAAACACCTTGAGTATTATTTTATAGTGATCTGAGTCTGAATGAAAGTAAGTACATTTGTATATAAATGTTTGATATACATTTTTTCGGTCTTAAAACAGTACTCATATGTCCTAAGCAAGTAGCCTATAACATTCAGGGGGTTTGTCAGAGATTTTTTTGATGAAAACAGCTGCCTGCTGTGGCTGGATGTAACGCTGATAAAGTTGTGGGTCATAAATCTAAGACAAAACTGAAAGAAGGTGATGATTCTGTGTGGGTAACACCCTTAAAGCTGGGGTAGTGTAGCAGGTCTTGCTACTACCGAGGGTTTTCTCAGCACACAATCCAACAACGCAGGTTAATAATCCAAGGACCAATTTTTTTTTCTTTTGTAGAGCCGCCACAACACGTATTGAACACCACTTAGGCGCTCTTTCAAAGTCCGGTGAACGGGTTGCTCTTCATTAAGGAGGAAGTTAGTGTGATTACTCAGTGAGTACCAGCTAAGATAATCAACTCATCTGGCGCTGTTCTCACAAGCCTTTCCCACAGTTCTCTCTGTCCTGCAGCTGATTCTAAACCACACCCACCTCCACAGGTAGGTAGTATTTTTTTGCCGCCATTATGAAAAACATCCACATTAACCTTTCAGCATATTGTAGTATTCAAGTGGTCAGAGAGAAAACTAGACTTCTGCTCCTACTATTGGCTCTGTTTTCAGAAGGAAGACTTTGGCCAATCATAGGTAATTTCAGAGAGAGCAGGTGTTCTTATTGGCTGTTCTACAAATGCAGACGCATGTCCCTTCAGATGGTTCAACTTTGGAAAATCTTGCAGAAATCAACAACTATTTTTTTGCCTACCACAGTACAAAAAATGGGACATGTGTGTCCCAGCTCCACACTGGGCTTCAGGCTCATTATGTTTAATGCCATGGGTATCGACAAGAGAGGTACAATGACAGTAGGGAATATCTTTTGAGGAGGGACAGTTGAGGAGTGTGTGTGTGTGTGATGTGATGTACTAACCTCTCATCCCGCTGTTAGACAGTGTTTGTGCTCTCTCTGAAGCCTGAGGCGCTCTGCCCTGGGGCAGCGAAGCACTGGAGGACTTATCTTTGAGAAGGCGAGTCGTAGCAACAGGGGACTGGGGTCTTGACGAGGCTCACACCATGGAGAGTGGGCCCTACGAGGGATTAGGTTTTTCAGGGCAACTGACTATGTAGTGGAGTGATACGAGGTAGCAGAGAGAGACGGAAGGTTTTGCTTAGTTTTGCACAGGGTTTACCTTTAACATTACACATTGGAATGTAAAAGTATTGGTGCAGGGTTAAAGGGGAAAAGTATTGCAGAGATTTTTACTCATATGGCTTTAGAATACCTCAGGTTTTTAAATCTTTATGATTTGTTACAGTTATATTACATTTCATCCTTTCCTTGTGATTGGTAAGGATGTGTCTCATGAACTGATATCAAATTAGATTAATTGGATTGTTGGCCAGTATCTGTGCATTAACACTACACTCAGAGTCCAACCCAAGCAAACCTGAATTATCCTTACAAACTAGTTTTCGGACAAAATTACACCACTTAAAACCCCTGGTTTGCCTAAATATTGGAAAGAAAGGTCTGGCTCGAGAGCATTTTAGAATTGTTCACAGATAGAATAACTGGGACAACATATTCCTTCAACCTATTTCAAAGTGCGGCAAATTGCAGAAATTCAGTTCCCAAAAAAATTCAAGGGTGCAGAAACACTGTGACATCAAATCACAAATGTGTCTAATAGAATAGAAATCTCTCCAGACCTGAGGTTTAGAAGGCAACTGTAATGCCTCAGGCTTTCTGCAGCACAGCCTCTCAGAGATGCCTCAACCTCTCACTAAACATCTGTAGTTTCTGCAATGAAATTAATCAGATATTCAAAAATACTGAAAATATGCAATAAGTTTTGACAAGAGTGTATAATGGTATGCTATTATTTAAAATCACATCAAAATGAGAGAGAGGGAAAATAATAGAGCCTGTCAGCTACACACTAAAAATAATATTCAAGGTATGCTAAAAGCCTTGCCGTTGGATTCCAGTCATTATATTTATCAAGGACACCTTGTCTACTATATATATTCGTGCTCCACAGGGAGTATTGAAGCATTAAAGGTCAGGATGTCATTCATCCTCTCAGCAGGAGAGGATATCCTATCTGCGATGGCCTGGACACGACAGGAAAATGCTGTTAGATTCAGGGAAAGGTCAAAGTTGAAATCATTCCCTTCTGGATTAAAGAGTTGGTCTTTATTGTCAGGTTGACTTTGACACTTAGTTTTGTTATTATCTGTTTTAAAAGGCCAATCACCAGTATGTGATGAATTTTAAAGGAATCCCTCCACATTTTGAGCAATTTGCTTAATTGTTTCTTCTTCTTCTGAGATAACAAGATCAATGCCACTCTCAATGTCACTCTCTGTGCGTTGAGTGTGGAGCTGAAACCAGAAGGCCATTAGCTCAGCTGATACCATGGTCTGGGTGAATACTAAATTCTGATTGGCTGCAAGGTGTCAATTAATTCTTGATGTAAAACTGTCTGTTCACCGTTCTAAATGAATGAGCTAAAATAAATTAAATGAAAAAAAATAACACTTAACCACTAAACAGCAGAGGATTGGATAATACCGTTGTAGGTGTCCTTAATGAAGAATTAAT
>NW_023340246.1:11569170-11594039 GCF_004916995.1 Morone saxatilis
AGTGGAGAGGCCAGAACCATCCAACATTTGGGGCATTATCCATCACATAAACACTGGAAGCAGTTAATTTGACTGGGTGAAAACCTAGTATATGGCTGGAAAGTCTATGGTCAATGTGTGTGTGCTCCAGAGGGTGTAACTGTTTGCTACAAAGTGTAGAAAGTGTATGTCTCAAAATGTCATTTTAATGTCACATTACTTAAAGGCTTTATTGTCTTGGCAAGACAAATATTGGTGTGCAATGATTGAATTTCAAAGACCCTCAAATGCTCTGCCTTACATATATCAGCTTCAGCTGAGGTTGTCCACACAGTAACTGGGTGCCACAACAGGTGTCTTACAATGGAGGCAATTAAACAGTATTTCCACAACCAGTACGCTCTAACTCATTCAATAGTATGTTTTGTGGTCACAGCAGCTCAGCAAAGAACTCCCTAAAAGGTGCAAAGATACTAAAACTAAAAAAGAAAAACACAAAGGAAAAGACATTATGAGGCCAATTATATGCAGAGAAATACTGTGGAATTAGACAGTCTGCAAAGACCTGTCACACAATTTCATTTCACACACACACACAACCCACCCACACACAATTCCAGCTCTCTCGATGTGTGAGGTAACTGCCACTCTCACCATGTACCTCTCCAGCTCGAGACGGTAGCGGTTGGTGGCTGAGTCATCGCTTTTCTCTGATGTCACCGCAGACAGAATCGCTAATGAACCCACCAATCTCCAATGGGGCTGCCTCTGTGGTTGCCTGTCTGCAGGATACCAAATGCTCCCTCTTTGCATCTCAGTATATCTCAAGCAGCTGTTTGAGTGCTTTGAGTGACCGCATGGGCTCACTAATGCAGTTATGGATAGTACAGTCACCTCCCTGCTATATTTTCAAACTGCTTACAACAAAACCTTTAAAAAACAGTTCTACCAAAAAAAATTCCTGCAGATTCTTCATGTTAAAACACTCAGAATTCACCTATCCTGTGCCAACAAAGAGCTCAATTTTTTTTTTTTGTCTAAGCCTGTCTGCCATAATGTCAGCAATGAATCACTCCCATTTGAAGGGCACAGAGTCGTGGGTCGTGTCCTCTCAGTGTAATGCAGCATCTGAGAATGTGCTTATGGTCCTGTCCAACTGGTGACAGGGCAGAGGCTTGAAGGTGACGAGCAATGTCACTCTTTGGAGTCATTAAGTAATCTGTCAGTTCGCATTAAAGAAAACCGTCACAGACCCTGATCAGAGTGGGTTTTGTCTTTATGCTGCATATCCAATGTTGTATTCCTTTATTTTGTACACAGGATAGTAGAGAACAGACCAATCTGTCCTATTGCACAAAGAGCACAAAGAGAAATCTTTAAAAAAACAAACAATAGAGGTAACGATATACAAAATAAGTGAAGGTGTCAACTCAGCGACTCATGAGTGGCAGCCTTCTCGATGCTCGCTGTGCTCGTGAGCCATCAGGAACAGTTTGTAACTTGTGACTCAGATCAGTTTGTCACCCCTGATCCATTGTCAGGCAGTTTCTGTCATTGTGATAACACATTATTGTGTCCTTTATTATTGAGAAGCACAGAGCAGCCGGCTGCAGGTTGTTCATCTGTGCTGTAGGAAACTCACATGATAATTAACTGGAAACACTAGGAATGCCAAATGCTAGTACAAAACAAAACAGGTTATAAAACATATTATGAAAGCAGTATTTTTTGTACATTTTAGTCCAGACACACTGTTCTGAAGTTTTTTTAAGGAGCAATCCTTAAAGGATAAGGCTGGTGATATTTTACAGCTTTCGTATTGTAATCAAACTCCACGGAAAGACCAAACAGAAAATATTCCCCAACAAATGCACTATTTTAATTTTGTTTCAGTAACATTTAATAAAAACTACAGTGCCCAGCTGTTTGGGGAAATTGCTTTAATAAAACTAAGGCTATGCATTTGTAAGCCAATTAAAAAAATATCTTCAGTAGGAAACCCTGCGGGGGTCTGGGCTGAGTGCCACAGCCTGGGGAAGTTGTGAGACTAACACATTTTTTTGGTCTTTTCATGTGATTTGTACAAAATAATAAAAATATAGAATTACTCCAAACAAATCCTTTAATTTAATAAGCAGCTTAAAGAGCGGAAAGAAAACAGTGACCAGTGTTTTTCTGCTTATAAAATATTTTATTCTAAACCTTTTGAAAAGTTGTCATGGGTTGAGGTGACATACCCACATTAACATATTAACATACTGGAAACACATTGTCGCCATACTGTTATTAAAATCAAAGCAAAGCCTGTGATTATAGACACATCTTATCTTTAAACATCTGGAAGTAACATTTAAAGTAGCATGCAACACTTGGTTGAGACCATGTTTTTTAAATGTGCATGTGTGTAACCCCCCCCCCATGTTTTTATTGGCAAAATTGTACAGGTGGGCTCATTGGGAATTAAAATAAAAAAACAGAATAAGCTAATTCAGTTTGCTTTGACATAATGGGTCTCATTTAGAACATTTTCATGCATAAATTTTAAGGAGTTGACCAAATCCAAACCAAAGTTGTGGATTATGAAAAATGGATCTTGTATGCATATTTTCATTATGAATATATATTTTCTGAAACTGTTATCTACTGTTATGATCATTATGACTATGATTGGTACATAATCATGTTTGTATGGCATTGTATTTTTTATTAATAATCCAGGGCAGCTGGCTTTAAAAAGTCTGCAGTTGTTTTCACAGCATACCCACTGAGCTAATTTAGCTTCTTTTCATACATAAATCACAACGTTAAATCGTGTGCTTACATTCATAATGAGTCTCATCTCTGCCGTCATGAATGGAAAGATACATTCAACATGCTTGAACTGGGATTTTTATGCGGCACAGACTTAATTAAAAACTATCACCTTGGGAAAAGAAGATACCATGTGAAAATGCTTTTGTGGGTGGAAATGAAATGGATTTTCTCAAAACTTAACACACGCACACATTCACATGTCCATTCACACTTACTGTGAACTCATGCACACGTATCCTCACATGTGGCCTTGGATGGCCTGACATATTACATAATGCTCCTTCGACAGCACTCCTTGACTTTCTTCAGTACTGACAGCTCTCCTCAGTGGCTGTCAATCACACGACTGACTGGGAAAAAGCAATAGGACGCCTTTGGGGGCTTTGCTTTGAGCAGATGCACTAAGACTTAGATTGCTTTCCCCCAGGCAACTCAGCACTAATGTACTAGTAGTCTTTCTTTCAGTGTATTGCAAGTCAGTACAACATACAGTAAGTGTTTTGATGCTATTGATTGCTTTTTATAAACACGAAGAAGAAGAAGAAGAAGAATAAGAACATAAGGGTATTTTTAGAAACCCAACCATGTGTTAAAGGAAGTCTCCTATCCTTTCAACCTCTTTATGACTCCTCTTTGACTTGATTACACATGACAGCCTTACAGTACAGTCAGTCAGGCTCTTCACAAACCAGTGTGCACACTTTCAAGAAAACCAGGAGATTCAGAACAGGAAAAAGAGAGCAAACTACTAATACTGTCCTAGAGTAAGTTGCGCCAGCTATTTGTCAACTTACTGCCAAGTTTGTGTGTAAAATCTTTAATTTCCTAGTAACTGCTAAGTAGTTTCACACTTGATTTGGAATATCTTAGTTAAGACTTTGGTTAAAGTCGGTTGATACATCTGTAATGGTCTCTAACCAAAAATCTTTGTAAATGTAGGTATTATATATGCATACAGGAAGATATTTGTTTTTGAATCAGTAGCACATTCATGCGATTTAGAATCAGTCGGGAAATATCAGATTATCCTATTCTATTATTTCGTTATTTAGTCAAACTACTAGCATAGTTTTTAATTTGAGATACATTATGCTATTTTCGTGAAATGTAATTTAAAATCATCAATAGGCTGCTAAGTGTAGGGTCAGATGCACTGACCATAGTTCTTCACCTCTTTAAGTCTTCATCCTAAATGGGTGATATATTATCAAGTTCTGTTAGTTTGTTTAGACTATGTAAGAGTGAGTTTGTTTATCTTTGTGTTTTTGTTTTAATGATGTACAGTATAAATCTCCACCTAATGACTTAAGTTATAAAGAGGCTTGTGCAACCAGTTCCTACCTTTCAGTTAAAGATTCAAATCATACAGGATGTCAAGTTGTCAAATGTACTGTACAAATCCAGTCATTTTAAAACAAAACTTAATCTTTTCTACTGATTACCCATAAATTATAGACATTTGGTATAGCAGACATGGTTTGCCACATATGGCATAATGTCTTGTAAGTCACACTGTATTGTAAATGTATTTTAATGCTACAAACTGTAAATAGCACTATCAAATGTATTTAGAAGATTACAGCATATCTCGCTGGATAAAAGCACTGAATAACACCATAAAATAAGACACACAATCCAAACCATTTAACTGGGAGACACCAGAACCTAAAATATCCTTGTGTAATGTCATCAAAACCAACCCATTCTCGTCCTTGCAAAAGTATCCTGAATTTAAAAATGGTCCTGCTTAAAATGCGAACACAAAATGTATATTCAAGCAATGCAAGAGAATAAGTGAAATATCAGCTGTCCCACATGACATTCCTATCTTCATAATCTTCAATCAACATCAAATCAGCTGCAGGGAGGTCTTTATTTAATTTGATGCTGCTTCTATTTCAGTGTGATGCAAATCACAGATCTCTAAAATCTTGATAATTTAGTCGCTGCAGTGAAACACTAAATAGAGGTTTCTGATGGTGTACATTCATTATTGACAAGACATAAAAGACATCATCTTTGTCAGCTGAGGAAATATTCCCTTTAACTTTAAATCTGATGGTAGTGATGAGAGCTGCAACATTATGAAAAGCAGTAAGGAAAATATACTGTATGCTCTTCACAGCCACAGAGCTTTCATTGCTACAGTACCATACATGCCGGAGATTTATTCTTTAGTTGGATAAAAAAAAAAAGACTATATTTATGCACCAAGCTCTATGTTCCATTCTCATGAAAAAAACATAACAGTGTTTTCAATTTCTAGAAACCTGCAGAACAGCACTCCTAATCCTTTGATCAGACTGGATACCTCTCTGATTCCTCAGTCAGAAAAACAGGATCATTACTTTGGTATCGGTGAGAATAGTGTCTGATCAGTGGGCCTGGCACTGTGTGTTTAATGTAACTATCTCAGCTCTTTAAGACTGGTAGTAAATGGCTAATTCACACTGGCCAACAAGAGGTAACATTTTCCCAGTTGCTAATCTTATCTGAAGAAACGGTTTCTCCACTCAGTTGCCTGCATTCGGTAGATTCCTCTTAAAAATTGGTTAGATAATATTAGTTAAAAGGGTGTCCATCTACTCTCTTTTCATTTGCTCTTCTTCATACAGTTTTTCCAAGATACCTCCTATATATATATGTCTTGATTACAACTGTGCTCATATACAAGAAGTATGAACGGACAGACAAAGCGCTTCTGGGTCTTTCATGCATCACCATCCTCACATGTTCAGTGTGATTTTTCAGTAAGGCACAAGTGGATTATTCCTTAAGATGAAAAGCTAAACGTCACTCATGGAGGAGCAAAAATGTCAACATTCGTCTCTATAGCAAGGGCAGACCAGCCAGCAAATGCTAGCCATATACTTCATACTGGAAGAAGTGTAAACAAAAAAAAAAAAATCCACATTCCTTTGTGTTTGCACAGGACTGCTGCCTCGTCAGGAACCAGTGTCCGTTGTTGATTATGGAGTGTTTTAAGCAGTGAGGATCCTCTTTATCTGATGCAGATTTCAGGGCCTCTGGAAATTCAACAAGAGATAAGCAGAGACACTTCTATTGCTTCTAAGTTTGATGAATGTATTAATTTCTGTGTGTTTACAGGCTTTTGTGTGGGTATGTGAGAAGATGTCCAGTGTGTTGCTACCTCAATATGGGCTTTCATTTCCTTCCTGCTTATAAGAGAAGTTTGTAAAACTCATGCCTATGATACAATCAATAGTTCCAGTCTGGAGCATGCTCCTGATTTGGCTTAATCACTAGCACAGCTTTCGATCATGTTGGCACGGACATAATGAAAGGAAGTCAGATTCCTTCTAGAATAAATGGAACTTTTGAGTACACACACTTTAAGTTCTTGTGTGAGCGTTAGACACACATTTGAATGTACGGAGCTTGACACATTGACTTGTGTTGAAGTCACTCTAAAGGTTTTCAATCAATGATTGAAACACAATCCACTTAGTGAATGCACATGGGTACCTTGTCACAGATGTTCAGTCAATAAGCACAAAAGTGTGTATGTCTTTGTAAGCTCTGTCCACTACCAGTTGTGTTAAAAACTCCCCGAATCTTATTTTCACGCTCATTTTAGATTTTCGATGATGGCGATCTCTCGCCTGTCAGCGTAGTCTGGGCTGAGGCCGTTCAGATAGAGACTGCCATTCCTGGACAGGGCCCCTGTGACAGGACTGAGGGAGAGAGTTAAGTTGGGGTAAGCCTCTCTGTCCTCATACAGGTTGGCCGACAGCGTCCTCTTGCTAGGGGTCATTTCCTGGTTGATGGCTGTGTTAATACCCAGCTCGGATGACAGCTTGCGCTTGATGGATGCAGCACGCTGGAACTTGTCATAGATGTCAACGCTGAGCCGCCGCCGGGTCTCTTTGAACTCAGCTGACACATTTGCTGTCCACTCGGCTGCGTGAGCCCGAAACTCCCCGACCTGCAGAGACAAACTGAAGATTGATGTCTGCAGGAAAACAAGCACAACCTGCTCCTCTAGATTTTCTGCATTTACACATGTAGTTAGACATTTTCTGAAGCTAAACCACTGTTTATTTAATGTTTTCTGGGTAGCATGCATGACAAAGAAACACACTGGTGAAAATTTTATATAAAGCATATAAATATGCAGTTATAAAACACTTGTATGGTCCTTTAAAATTGGAAATGGGAAGGCAGTGCTGGTATTTTGTCTGTTTGTAATGGTTAAATAAGGATTTATCAATCATTCAAAAACCCTATCGCTATTTTTGAAGGTATTCATTGTTGTCAGACAGAAAAGGTTAATATAACTGACCACCTAAATGTGAACAGCTCACCAATAATTAATGGAGTTCACTCTGGTGAACATAAATGCCATGTCCATTAATCTGTTCAGACAACTATTTAAGAGCTCTTGCCTTGAGTGTTCTTTCACGTCTTGGTTGCTCTCCAATTAGCAATGCCCACGAATGAACGCTAAAGCCTTCATCTATTATTTGCAGTAAATGTTCATCTGTTATAGAGTGTGACTGCAAATGTGGAGGTTTAAAAAATAAACTTAAATAACTACACTGTGGAGAGTATGTTGGGTACCTTGTCACATATGATATGTTCAGTCAATAACAAAAAGGAATGATTTTTTTGGGACTTTGGGAAATATACTTATTCGCTTTTGCTTCATTGCTGAGAGTTAGATGAGAAGCTACCTGTGATGTATCTGTGCAAAACAGCTGGCCTGGCTCTATCCAATGTTAACAAACTTCGCCTACCAGCACTTATCAAAAACATTATATCTGGATATCTGGTTAAACAAAATATAATATGTTGATTAGTGAGCTTTAGAGGAGGCAGATTGTTTTACCTTTGGACAGAGACAGCCTTTCCCTGTTTCCAGTATTTTTGCTAAACTACACTAACTGGCTGCTAGCTGTAGTCCTATATTTACTGGAAAAATATGAGCTTTAAACATTTTTATAAATTGGACAGTGGTCAAAGAATTATTCCATTCCTTTACTTAAGTAACGTTATTATTACTACACTGTGAAAATACTCCACTGCAAGTAAAAGGTCACCTTCCATGGAGTCTGCCATGATGAACCGCCATGTTTCTACAGTGGCCCAGAGGGACAAACCAACCTCTAAAAGTGCAAGTATAAAAATGGTCCCTGTCTATGTTTTACTACATATTATGACGTTTTTGGATTAATATTACTGTTGCATTAATGTGCATGTTGCATTTCACTGATGTTGCTGTGTGATTTGAACTACTTTATATACTATTGGGTAGTTAAGTTTACAGTAATGCATACATCTTATATCACCATATGATAAGAACCACGTATCTTTAAAAAGTTAAGTCAAGTCCACAAAGAAAAAGACAATTTTGGGGGCTTTTATTGGCTTTTTATGATAGTGACAGCTAAAGAATGAAGAAAGGGAGTTTCCCTGGCCGCTACAATAAGGACTCGACTCGCCACCACTCTACTAGGTGAGCTACAAGGACACCGCAGAAATAAATCTGTGTTATGATTTCCACTTTGATGTATACAATTGCTGTTGAGAGATGTACAGATGTGACAAGGTGTAGACATGTTCACACCTCACCCATTACCTTACTGTTGAGGTTTATTTATTATACTTTACTCCAGCAATAAAAAGTAATGTCCTTTGTGTGAACGGCATGTGACCTAATGGCCCAGGTTTCTGGAGAACATACACTGTATCTGGTAGACAAAGTTTATGGTCCTTAAGAAGAAACGGAGGAGAGCGGAACAGACACATCATTGATCTCACCATCATAATCCATTAGGCTTCTCCAGGCTGTTTAATTATTCATAGGCTCTGAGGTGTGATTGTTTAAAGCTGCCTTCTGTGCACTTAAGTAAAAATGTATAGGGTGTGTCTGTATGTGTGAGCACAGTAGACACACACACTAGAGCACAAACACTTCAGTACGTGCTTTCTCCTCCTTCTTCTCACTTTCTCTGCCTCCCCCCTCCCAACCTCCCACCTCAACCACCTCTCTCAGTAATGTATTTCTCTGTGGAGCTCACAGCCTCCACAGCTCTACTCCTCATTATGCTTGTGCAAGGATTCCCTCTGCAGACTGCCATATAGCCCCCCCCCTCTCCCTCCCACACACACACACAAATTTTTTTATGTTATATGGATGCATGTAGATGGTTTATGCAGGACAGTGTGTCTGTGCGCAGAAGTGTGGTTCGCTCCATTATTTTTACATGTAAATAATGAAACTGCCAGAGCAACAAGGTATTGTATTACTCAGCAGCAGCACAACAAATATTTAATCAAACTCTTGTACGAGATGGTATTTTCTTCACAGGGCGCAGCCGAGATGGAGAGTCATCACTTCAGATTTATGACTTGAAGAGTGAATTGGAAAATACTGTGAGATATTACTCTGTCACTATGAGGGGAGAGGGATGTGACACCTGTGAACTTACTGCAAATGTCCCTCCACCTGCATTATTATATTTGTGGCTAGTTAGGCTGGTGCAGAGGCGCGTAGGGTTCAATGTGAAGCGGCAGCAGCTTGAAGTGGTCTAATGCAGTTAGAGTTACACTAGTATTTGTCTTTTCACATTCATAATGCAAACTATTTGGCAGTCTATAGTGTTACTTTAAAGCTGCAGGGCGTACTTTTTATAAAAATGAATACCAACACAGGGAATGGGACTCTACCATCAACTATTTTCAAGCCACCAATCCAACATGTCTTTTTATCTTTCTTGGTTCTGATTGGTTGTTTTGTTCAGCCCATGTGGATTCTTGCAAATGCCATTAGGAGCACTAGGAGGAGCCACATGAACCTGATTTTATTCACAGATTATCTGTCTCTTGTAGGCGACTACTAGGATATAGGGAAAGTTTCAGCTTTAAAACATTCTAAAACACAGTCAGTTATTTATAAAACCACCTTTTGTAACTTGTTGAAATAGATAATTTACACAACAGTACAGTATACAAAGGTGAGAAAGTAAGCAAAGATTTGAAATTCTCTCTTAAGCTTTCTTCTTTCATTCTCCTTGAAGATAAGGCTGGATTATAAATGTGCACCCAGTCTCATGTTTCACTTGGCTTTTGAAGATTATGTTGTTATGTATTTTTAAGTTTATGTTTTTTATCTTTTATCTTAAGCATTATGGCAGTTGGAGCAGTCCCACAAGCTTGGTTCATCAGTCTGTGAGACTTTGAGTCCGTTAAAAGTCTTTATTCTGTTAGTCACCGGCAGCGACACATTTCGTGACTCAGCCTACTTAGGAACAATGATTCTGGACTAAAATATATTTGGCCCTGAGGGAAATTGAGGTTTATCTGGACAGCTGGATCTTGATCAATATCAAAAATCAAATTAAAGGTGTGGTAATGGGCTTCAGCAAGTGAACATGAAGAGCTAGCAGGTGATTCTTGTCTCCAAACATCCTCTTCAACCTGTTTGAGAAAAACCTCCAAGGAAATCCAGTTTTCCCTCCTTTAACAGAGAGAGGTTTCTTATCTCCGACACCTCTAGTGTGACATAACTTGTAGCACATCAGCACGTACTGTACCTCCTCTTTAGTTTTTTTGGAGATGACCCGGAACCAGTCTCCAATCATGCTGAGCACAGCAGCAAAGTACGCCAGGCCCACCAGGATCCAGAACCACACCACAGGCTTGTAGTAGTCCAGATACTCTGGACTTTCTGACCCACCTGCAGACCCACCTGCAGAACCAAAGACACAACAAGTCAGTTACACAAGTGTGTTACATGATCTTGGATGACATTACCAAACTGAATTATTCTGAAAGGAAGAACAAACGCAAGCAGTTTATTAATTTTCATTTTAGTGATGCAGTCAGTTAAGTAAGTTAAGTAAAATGGGTCTCATTTAAAATTGATACAGATATAGGTCTACAGCAGTGGTTCCCACATGGACCCCATTTCTATCATTGAGTAAACTGTGACATATTTCATGGATATTTCCTATTTTATTGAATGAATAATAATAACACTACAGAACAACTGATAAACTGAACCAATAAAACAAACAGTGATCACAATAACTGCAGGAAGTTTGTGTAAAATGTGGAGGTTGGATGCATATTGAGCAGATAAATTCCTGTGAATACAACATCACAAATGAGTTTTCCTGATATTTTTAGGGAAGTTTTTATACAGTTATCTGTCTATATTATGTATAGACTGATTACATCAGCAGCATGGACTTATTCCAGTCCTATCCACGTACAAACATTACCTCCAGTACATTTAATTTTGGATCCCACCATCAGCTGTGTGTTTTAAGGGACCCTTATTAAATGGACTGGTATGATGCAGCGTAGCCCACTGAGCAGTTAGATATTCACCCATTACAGCACCAGCTTAACTAACAGCCGTCCAGGCTAATTAGTTTAGTGTAACTCCTGGCACAGGTGGTGTAATCTAATCTATAATCATTAGGCCTACTCAGGGAAGTTTAATCTAGCAGCTAAGTGTTTGTGATTTTTCACATCTGCCTCTCCCTTTTTGTCTGTCAAGCAGGTCAAATCAAGCTAATACCACCTGCTTACACACACACACACACACACACACTTAGAGATGCACACATGCTCACTCTCTAATGTGTGAAAGTAATTTAGATATTTCATAATCTCTCTCATTAAGGACTAAAATGTATGACTTAAAATACTGTACATCGATAAAAAACCATTGGTCATGAGGCCCTATTAGGATCAGCTGTATTAAATAGCTTAATGCACATGTTGGGAAGTATGCGCTGTACAGTAGCTGGGATGAGGTTTGATACGACCATGAGCTGAAGCCTACTACCGCCAGCAGTTGGTTAGCTTAGCATTGCATAAAGTCTGAAAACAGGGGGCAACAGCAAGGCTGGCTCTGTCAAAGATAGCTAAATCCTTCAACCAGCCTCCCAGCCCATTAACTGACATGTTGTATATCGTTAATAGTCTCCAGAAAAAAAACCCCAAAAGCCTAAAATCCAAGTCTGCTGGTTGCCTGGCAACAACTGCCAGTCAAGTAATAGGGAAAGTAAAATGGCAAATTTAGGTCTTTTCACTTCTGATTTTGTGCAGGGTATAAGTAAGGTATAATGCTCAATGAAATGTCCATTATCATGAATTAATGGATGACGTGGAGGCCACAACTGCATCCTGATGTAGCGAGTTGATTAGTGGACAGGATGTGTGGAAGATCGCTTATAGAAAGTATCAGTGAGTTCAGAGGGGCAGTGTAGGGGCTTTTGTGTTACAGTCCCCATCCTGCAGTGTTCAGAGAAACTGAAGGATTACACTCAGTGTTGTGAATTATATTTATGAGATATTTAGCTAGCTATTTCAGTGCATTACCTTAGAACAGTAACCAGACTGTTTCACTGGAACTACTTAGGTGTTCTACATCAGGCATTAATGGACACCCAGCAGCCAATCAGAATTGAGTATGCGCAAAGACCATGGTATAAAAACAACATGTATACTGTTAATTAGTGAATCTTAGAGGTTTGTTTTTAGTCTTTATGCTAAGCTAAGCTAACCAGCTGCTGCCTCCAGCTTCAGTACAGACACAGTACAGAAATAAAAAACCTCTCTTCTAATTCTCAGCAGAATATCCAAAATGTCAAACTATTCCTTTAAAAGTCATGGGTGGTGACATGTTTTATTTTCACTGGCTCTGATAAATGAGTATGCTGCAGAAATGAGCATACACATTGCAGAGCATTTATGTCTATAATTTATATTCATTAGAGTATGAATTGCAGTGAATCATTTATTCATCATGTTCGTTTAATAACATGTCAGTTATAATGTGTTTGTGTTTTTTGTATAGATTCTGGTTTAACAGATGGGAGCTATAAAAACATATTGCAAGGATTCAGATGCACTGTCAGAATCATATATTGTGAAGCACAGGGTATAATAGCAGGCCAATGGGAGGCTTATTGCTGTGGTGCACATCTGTTGAGTCAGACTGGCTGAGGAATAACTCAACTATAAATACACTGATTCTAAACTGGGCATCAGACATAAAAATGAAAGACTGCCAATAAATCAGACAGAAAATCAAGTGACCTTTTTCGCCAGCGACAAAGTCTCCAAAGCCGATCGTGGTGAGGGTGATGACGACAAAGTAGATGGACTCGAGCGTGCTCCAGCCTTCGATGTGCTTGAAGATGACAGCTGGCAGGGCCACGAAAATGAGGCACCCGAACAGGATGAAGAGCAGCGTGGAGAAGACGCGGATCTTCGTCTGGCTGACTTTCCACTTCTGTGGGGAGATAAAGGAATTGTTGAGAAAAATATTAAATCATTTCCACATAAAAAAACAAACTTTTTAATGAAACCAGTGGGAATGAGAGGAGAAAGACTTAAAAGAAAACAATCTGTTCATAAAACTGAGGAGTGCAAAGGCTATGAATGCAAACAGTGGTGATTAATGGTGTATTATAATTTGTTAATTGGCCGACATCAATTTTTTTTTGTCTAGTACACATGTATAAGTGATTTCTTGTAGCCCAAGACCTTTGCTCAAACGATTGTGAAGGAAATTAACACTTGAAAACATTCTGCCTATTTCCTACTCCCTGATTTCCCACAGGTTTTTTTTTTTCACATTGTGATGACTCACTTCCTTCGACCTCCTTCTAGGAATACATTTGCTGTTTTCTAACATCTCAAACGTCAGGCTGTCAAGCTCATGTGACATAACTTTCGCTGTCAGATGGCCCGCCCCCCCGAGCTGGGGAGAGGTGGCAAATCACTTGACGTGTGCTGTAATACGGTGACTTCATCAAATATTTTCACATGCAGACATTGTAGCAGATATACTAATGGGTTCGCTGCAGTTACATTCTGTGCGATCAGCTGTAGCTATGAGGATTTTAATTTGACGTGAGCCCTGCAGTCCCTCTTTTGCATCACAGTTACAGTTCATTAGAGTCCATTCTGCATGCTGCAGTTTTCTCTGCTGCCTTAGCACTTGACGTGACTGCTTTCAGCTGGTTCCCTGCGTATCGTGGCCTTTTTCCCTTGCAGTTATGTAAGCCCAAAGCGGAGAGCCTCTGAGGGGAGGCATAAAGAGCAGCCAGACATCACATCACTGAGCCTGTGATGTCTAATGTCCTTGCTGAGCTGGACAAAGTACACTACAGTAGTGTACAGTTTAAAGAGACCTTCAAGCTAAATTAGGGACTAGTGAAGCTGAGGTGGCTTCTCAACCAGCATCTACACTGCACAACAGCTACTTCAGCAGCTGCTACAGTCCATTTATTTCCATTGTTCGAGCCAGCTGCCAACCTCTCTCCTCCCTCAGGAGGGAAGAGCCAGCAATGAATCAAAGTCATAATTAACCTGTTGCTGCCGAGTATCTGGATTCTTGAGTAAATTGCTATTTGTGCTTTTATACTGAAAATGGAGCCTCCTATATAGAAATCTGTTATAGTGGACTTTTATTGGCATTACCTTTTTCACCCCTACAATTTATGTGCAAATTGCAAACACCAGATACAAAAGATTATCCTACATGTATGAAAATGAGCTCTGGTAGAAAAATATAATGATTTTGGGATTCTCTTTATTTTACTGTGGGGCATATCTCAGCCTATCTACTATAAATTGAGGTGTCTCTCTGCACCACAGTTTCTAGAAATTATGTTTATATAAAAGCTATTTGCAACAGCAAATAGAAAAACAAGAGGCCAGTCAGGGTATGTTTTTATCAACATAATTAGGAAACAATGTTTATTAATTAATTTCATTTGTTTTCCTAAAATGTCAGCTCTGACTGCAGTATGTCAGTCATTGTGGACTCTAGTGCAAGTATTATAATATAATTGGTAATACTTGCCAACAACACCTCCCGCCAGCAGTCTGAACTGCTTCAAATCACTATGGAAAAAGGATTTCCAGTCCCATCCTGCCACTGGGTCATATTAACTGATTCGTATGACTCCTCAGCCAACATACTGTACATGGCTCCAATCGCAGTCCTCTGACAGCCAGACTGACTGGAAACATGGATGTTAACAGCTACTCACCATCTAATTTATTTCTCACACCCACATAAAGAAAAATTATGTGTAAGTGCTAGCATCAGCTATTTTTCTTCATCATACAGCACACTCATTTGGTATTTTCTTCTCCTTTAAATAAGACAGTATACAGAAACTCAGGTGGTCGTTTTCAAACTGCGTTCTGCTGACTCAGACATTACTGTAACTTTTGCGTAATGATGCAATTATGTCATACGTCCCCCTCAACATCCTCTCCATCATTTAAAGAATGGTACATTTTTCATATAACTTAAAAAGAAAAGCACATCTTTTTCATGCGTTTACTTATATTTTATTTCTGGTCACCAAACTATTATTTATAAATGTATTCTATTAAATGTCTGTTATACTGCATCTATAGTATTTGAGTCATGATTAAGTTATTACAAGTCATCAAATAGCTGCACAGTCCATTTGATTAATGGTGTACAGTAGTTTATAAAAAGCATGTCATTCTGGTACAGAACTTCTGGTAGAAGATAAAATAACTAATTTGATCTGTTTGAGGTAACTTAGGAAACTTTTTCAGAGTCTCTGTTATCATCCTTATTGGCCTGTGTACTGAGCAGCTGCTTTTTCTGGGCTACTCTTTGAGTTTCCAGGGAAAACTTAATGACTAACCATCATCCAGACTGCCCAGCAGAGTCCATTTATATTCTCTATGTACAACATGACTAATGGTGCCTTCTAATTGGCAGAATGGTGACGTGTGTTGCACCTAAGACAGATGTGTGCAAACTGTATGTGCTTGTATACAGACAGAAGTCAATGTGTAACTTGCAATGTGGTAAACAGGCCTAGCACCATTATTTCAGAGTGATGTATTGATCAGTGTGTGCTGCTAGTTTATTCCACTGCCAGAAACAAGATGGCAACAGTCCACTGAGTTCAGCAAAAAAGGCAACAAAAACACGAAAACGTTAAAAAAAAATATTGCTTTAAAACAACTGTATTATTTAGTGATCTGGGCTTTCATTACTGAAACAAAGGGTAGATTGGTTTCCAGGAGTCTGTTGACATGGCAACCATAAAACTGCATCCAGTTCTTCCACACAGTCAGGTTCTCACAACTAAAGAAAAAGATCCTGCACTTGTTTAGTGTTGAGGGATATTTATGTTGCATAGTGCAGTTCTTCATAGGAAACATATAATTTTACAGCTGCCTTTGTATTGCCTGGGTAATTAATTCGTGAAATGTGACTGTTACAGTACTGTTCTACATTAAAATGGCTCATTGCACACAGGTAAACACGCAGGGAGGTGCTAAAACAAAAACAAGAAGCTCATCTAAACAAAAGGAACTCACCACAATCATCTTCTCCACTTTGGCGATGCCCTTCCCAAATATGGTCCCCAACTGGTCCCCGACACCAGCCAATAAGAATCCAAATAAGGGAATCCCCAGCAGAGCGTAAATGATGCAGAAGATCCGCCCGCCTTCTGTGTGAGGAGAGATGTTCCCAAATCCTGACAGAAAGGAGAAGCAGAGAGTTAATTAAGTCAAATGTCAGCGTAAATTAGCTGCAACATGATACATTAGTACGGTAGTAGTGTAGTTAGTTGGGAAAAGGACATTGTAGATTCCTGTGAGACTGTTCTTTAAAGGGTACAGTGTGTTCTGCTGTGAAATGCTGGTTCTGTTTTATTGGAGTACATTTTTACACTTTACTATAAAAAAGGGGATTTTCTGTGTTTTAACAGACAGCGTTTTTCAACAGTAGAGTGCTTGTTTTATTAAAGAACTGTATATGTAACACTAATACAAGCTTTACTTCATTTACTTTTCATTCTATTTACCTTCTGTAATTTTGCTATATGTATGACTCTAAGTTACTTACAACAATCGTAAAGTGAATGATATTTTTATGTTCTGAAGCTACAGTTTTATTTACATTTACAGGTAAATCTGTTGTAGAAGAGCAGCTTGTCGAGTTATGTGTGTGGCAGCTTGCGTACAGCCAGCACCCGCCCCTGTCCTCAGTGTGACAGTCTTTACTGCGTTTTGCTGTTGATCTTTCTCTCCTCTCCTCTGCTCTGATCACTGTTCACTGAGGGCGAGGCTTAGCCCTGCACATACACGGAGCAGTGGAGCAGAGGAGATGATAACATGATTCGAATTGATGACAGCTTGTTACATTATTTCTGTAAGTGCAATAATATATAGTATACTGAGTATATGGACGGTTAACTGCCCTTGCTGGTGTTTTATCACAAAGGTTAGCTTCAGTCAGGTAGCTGGCTGAAATGGTAGTGTTTAATGCTGAGCTATTAGTTAAGCCACCCCTGGCCTATAAGGATCCTGTGGATTCATTTTCTGTAGGAATATAATCTGGGTATTTTTTTATATTATGAGAGTTTTGTTGATTTTTTTATTGAAATATTGCTCTCTTCTGGTGTTTCAGAAAACATTACATAAGAAAGTCTATAAATGCTTTTATAGTAGTTATGCTAGTGCATGGCCATAAAGTGTTGAAAGACGGTCCTGGGAATTGTGGTCATTGTGCACTTTAGTAGCACAAGCAATGGATGTTACCACTACTTGTCAGTGTATATTTTGTGTTTGTTGCACTTCTGTATCTCATTATAAGGCATCGTATTTTCACCAAATCTAGTTGAATAAATAACCGCACACAAGAAAACTTTCCACCAAGCTTGACTGTCCTATAGCATCACTGCAGACAGACACAGCAGAAAAACCTTGGGAAACTTTGTGAGTCAAAGATAGAAGTTGTGTAAAAGCAAAGCTGACTCAGACTACATTTAATAATTCACACCCAGTGTCCTCAAACAACTCTGACCTGACTGAAAACTGAAACAAAAACAAAACAACAAAAAAAAATGTATAAAGGCCTTCATATGTTCTCAAACACACACAAACAGAAACACACAAATGTGAGTCCATCACTGGATCGCTGCCTTTCATCTTCTCTCCATCATCATGTGCAGCTAGAAAAGCAGATGGGGACTTATAGAAGTCCACATTCTGGTAAACAAAAACCTTCAAGACCTGTGCCTCATGTAAAACTGACTCCACACATTCAACAACATTTCATTATTAATGTTTCATAAGGAGTCTGCATAATGAACTACACTCACTTTTCTTTATTAATGTACTCATCTGTCTCAGGATGGGAGCTGCAGGGTGCCTTCTAATGACTTTCCAGTTCCACGTTGGAGTTATGTGACACTAAATGTGAGAAAAATTGTCAATCAAGTCTTACTAATTTCATGATTAGTTCAATGGGAGACAGGATGCTGGATTCATTTTTCACACCTCTGGGTGCCTCTGTTGCAGAACAAACGAGGAGCCGCAGCTATCTAATTTGAAGCTGCATTAACTTTATTTTTCTGAATCAAACAGAATGTTTATGTTCTCACCTTTGAATGCTATCAAAGTATCAGACATGAAAAGCAAGTTAGTGTGACACTGGAATAAAATGGTGGCATTCAGGGACAATTAACTGTCTTTGTATCCAAATAGGCTAAAAAAAATATAGCTAAATGAGTTTTAATAAAAATATATAAGCACAGACAAGTTTAGAATTTTTAAGTTGCCAGAAAGGTAAGAAATTGAGAAGAACATCGATTTAAATGCATATGTATGAAAAAAAATCTGAATTTCTGCATTATTGTTAGATCAGATTATTAGATTATATATATTTTACTAAAAAGTTTGATTAGATTAACTACAACATTGCCTTCATGAATAATACATAAAATTTAAAGCCTAGAAGTGGACAAACCCATTTGTCAGTATGGGTCACAAATCACTGAATTCATGACACTACTGACAAAGTTATGTAATGATCATGTGCAGTAACGTGTCCCCGTCTGTACGGTCTCTTCAAGGAACGAATGGACAATAAAAGCTTAATGACTTCCTTCAACTCATTAAGTGATGCTTGGAGAGGAAATGGCAACACGACATTTAAATGAGTAACTTTATTAGCTCCGTTAAAGACACTGTGTTGGTTTTGTTGGTTTTTGATCATTTTTATTGTGAAAAAAGCCTGCAATGAAATCCTGTCATGGTGGGTTTTAGGTGGTATTAAAGTAAGCTCATTGTCTCATTGTTTTCAACTTTACTTCCTATAAATAGAAACACTAGGATGTTTCCCTGGATGGATTTCACAGAGTAAAGAAAAGGATATTTTTCATGGTACAGTACATGACATTAAATAAAACTGATATTTTATGGAATAAGGACCCCTCTGCTCCACTGGAAACAGGGACAAGTTTGTCAAAAAGAATAATAACGACCTTTTCCTTTACGTATGAGATCTGTTTTGATCTATACAGCATGCGAAATGTGAATATCAGTAGGAATATAACAGTAGGAGAGACTAAGCTAAGGAATCCCACAGGGAAGAAAACTGTGAGATCAATCGTTAGTGCACCTCTTTAACTCCCGGGAGAGACGAGAAAGGAGGCAACAGATATAGGAGTTATCTCAGTTCATTTCCTGGATAAAGTATATAGATGAAAGTAAGTGTGGGGAAAGATTCTTTGCCTCAATACGGCACATCCAATTAAAGATCTCCTCATAAACACATCAATCTGTGTGTTTGAAATGTTACTCAGCCACTTCTAACTGAATCAAGTAAAGCAAGAACAATATAATAAAGAGTGTCAGATGCGCCTGCTGAATTGCTTTCCTTTCTGGAAATTATTATTGTATCTCTGAATTTACACAATGGCTTTAGGAAACAGCTTTTGTGAAATTTGCATAGCAGCAATGGCAACACAACATTTTGCACTGATCAGGCAAAATTATGATGATTGCCAACAGACAGCACGGTAATTATGTGCTGTTTACACTAACAAGCATCGCAGGTAATACGCACAAAACACCACCTGGGAGTGAGGTTTCTGCAGCAAAATCAAAGCTGATAAAACTCTACGTACCAAAAGAGTTTTTTTTTTTATTTCTGTGCTCCTTCACTTCACAAACCTTTCTATGTTCTATGAGTTTTCAAAAAAAGCCAATAAAAAAAAAATCTATGTTCTCAAAACAGCTCTCCTATTTTCTCTTTTCATGAGAAAACACCACTACACCTTCAAGTCAAACATCAGTAAATCTGGCTAGACTTTGCTAAATCACTGCAGCAACTGAGTGAAAAACAGAAAGTCGACACACTCAATCTAAGGTGAGCAAAGGAGAAACCCACAGTGCAGCTTTTACGCTCTGCCTACACGTGAGTACCTTTAATCTCATTCAAAAGCACACATTTTCCAACCAGAGGGCAAAATCAAGTTATTGCAACACTGTAATACTTTCTGACTGGGGAATGAACTTTGATGGGTTACAGGAGAGGTGAAGTGGAGCCCAAACAGACGACCAAACAGACAAGCTGATGTGTTAAGGTCTGCTTGGATGAGCCAGATAAGACCAGCTGTGTGTGTGTGCATGTGTGTGCTGTTGCTGTAGCCAATGGATTTTTGCAGTTTTGGTGAGCAGAGGTACAAGTCTGGTGCAGTGCAGCAAAATCTGGAAAAGGGGGAGGGTTAGGTTAGCAAAGAAGTGCAATTCAATGCCGAAATATTCGTCAAGACTACATTCTGCCTACACATCATGACCATTAATCTGTAAAAATCATCATTGAGTGAGATCAGTTTATTTCAACTCAAGGTGTTACATTTACTGACCAGAGAATGAGCTCTGACAGGATGTGAGAGATCTGAAACAGAGCCCAACAACCCACTGAACAGAAGCACCGATCTGTCAAGGTCCACTTGGAAGAGCCAGATGAGCTGTCAGACTAGCTGTGTGTGAGCGTGTGTGTGTGTGAGCTGTTTCATTTTCCTTATTACTAAGCTCTTACAGCTGGAGGTGACAGAGAGAGAGCTTGATGATGGAAAAAACATGATGGAAAAGGAAAGTGTGTTAGAGTCTTAGGCTGTATGAATGTGCTACATGATGACAGCTCCTTGATTACATAGTACAGTAGCTAAGAGCAACTGAGCACAGGCCCTTAAAAATCCTGTTATTTTAATGTAGTTCAGAATCCTTTAAGCTCTGTAGGCTACAGTTCTTGTTCGGTTAACAAGTTTTAGAAAATCAAAGTACTACCACATCTCTGTAACATTGAATCTATGCACTAAAAGTCAGTACATGTAGCCAGACATTTCTATGTTAACCTATGGGTTTAATGATAATTGTTTATGTGTGTAGCATGAAGGAACAGCAAACTTTTATTTCGTTATACACACAGGATTTTAAATGTATTGCAGAGAAGAGTGTAGCATCTTACCATGGCTACATATTTATTACATTATTTATGCGAATTATTTTTACATGGGTTACACAGCTCTTACGCTCCAAGGCTGGGGAAAGAGTCTGCCCAAACACTGAAACAAACAAGTATTAAACCAGCTAAGCTGTACTCAACTCAGCAATGTTTTTTTACTGGGTCGATACAGCTTGTGTACCTGGAGTTATTTTGTAGTTCATAAACCTAATTTATGCTGAATCACTTGAAACCTTTCAAAACTGCTGGACTCACAAGATCATGTGGGAATCTATCTTGCCAAGCTTCAAGCTATGTGCTTTTGTCCAAACCACAGTGGTTTGAAAATGAAGCTAACGAAAACCGCAGTTCCTCGAACGCCACTTGAGGCTGGCTACAGAAGTGAGTCACTGTCTATAAGGTCCCATTTTAAAATGCCAGCTTTACAGCAGAAATAAACACATTTACAGTCTGATGTAGAAAACGGGTTTGGTCATTACAGCTTAATTTATTTGCTATAGTGGGGGTGTACCTGTTTAGATTATATTAAGGCTTAAATTTATGCATAATTAAGGACATTGCCATTTTGATTGACAGGTGGGTGCTGTCAAAGGCGGTTGTTTTCAATAACCAGGCTTCATTCAGCCTGTCTCAGCTCCACCCATGCTATACTCCACCATTTTTTAATTTGCTGCTAGACAGGCGAAGTCAGAACTTCCAAGACGACGACAGCTAGAGGCGACCAAACTGAGCTTCACAGTGGCTCTTCAGAACCTACGAGTGACAGATGGTTCATCCAATCACCTGCCACGTACTTTTTTGAAAGTGCCTTCCCTTTTCCAAACTGATCTGGTGACTTTCCAGATGGTTCTCTTTAACAAACCATCTGACACACTCGGTTAAATCACTATTAGAAAACAACATTTTTGTTTTGTTGGCTCTGTTTTTCTGAAAGTGAGATCAAGTGCAAACTTGAGCTACAAACTAAGTGAATGTGGCCTACTAATTTTTGCAATTTTGGCAACCAGTGGTCAAAGTGCAATTCTGGTGCAATGAAGCACAATCTGGAAAAAGAGCTGATGCAGGTTTTAGGTTAGCAAGTGTAATTTTTCTATGCAAGTGCAATTTCATGCCAAAATGGTCATAAAAATTGCCTTTTGCCTCTGTTGGCTTAGTGCATGAAGAAAAATGATGAATGCACTGTGCTTATAAAGCACTTTCCAGCATTTAACCAAAAATGTTTCTACATCACAAAACAGTAATTGTCTTTACATTTTCACAGCATTGCATTCACCTTGTATGAAGTATTGCCAAAAGCCTCTACAAGGAGAGAAGAATGAGCAGTGAGTAGTTAAATAGAGAGAAACCACTTACCGATAGTCGTGATAACAGTCCCAGCAAAGAAAAAAGAGGAACTGATGTCCCAGAGGCTCGACTGATTGGATGAATTTCCTGAAGGGTTCACACCTGCTCGGACAGCTGAAACCACTTGCTGGAGCGGAAAGAAAAAGAGAAAAAGAAGTTAGCGCATAATGCTCTCAGTGGGAGTGTGGTGTGAGGTGGGCTGAGGAACAAAAGAAAATTAGCTGCGTGCATCAATTTTCTGCAGGGAATAGATGACAGCCACGATAAACATCCAACCAAAGCCAATTAAGAGTTGTGAGAAACAATGAAGGGCATCTGTCACCTCCATAAAATTCATGAAAAAGGTTTAAATTTTAAATATCTGCACTATGCATAAACGCCTGTCAGTTATATCCCATGGGCTAAAATTAAGCTCTTTATAGAAGATAATTATTATTATTCAAACATTCATTTACAAATTATTTACACATTCTCAAATGCTAACATCTGCACATTTTATCTGTTCGGACCTTTTACACGTTTCCAATCAATGTGGGACTTCATTTCACAATCTCAAAATCTTAAAGATGCACTTTAGCCACACCCACTACTTTGGCCATACACATTGCTGTTATCAGTGCTTCCTAACATTTCAATTCATGTCATAACCATATGTACTGTCAATGGTCATAACCCAGCCTGTTTGCATGAAATTTGTGCAGAAACTGTTTATCCTTCAGGTAGGGCCAGAGCTCCGGAACCAAACATTTTAAAAACACATTTAAAAATATGTTTAAAGGGATTATGGACTTTTTTCAGTTTGTTTGTTTTTTTTTTTTTTTTTTTTTTTTTTTAGTTTTTATTTGTTTTTTTTTTTTTTTTTTTTTTTTATGTTTTTTTTTTTTTTTTGCATTTATTTTTATGTTTTTGTTTTTTTTTTTTTTTTGGTTTTGAAGATGTGGGGGATAACAACTTCTAAGCCTTATGTTGATTTTCTCGTGATAAATAAAAGGTTATTTTAAGTGGTACCAAAAGGGGAGCATGATTGTGGCTGGGATGTGATAACAGCTAAGTCATTATTGTGCTGATTAGTCTTTACCAGGTGACTTTGAGTGTGACTCGAGTCTCAGCTGAGTGTGAAAAGCCCTTTAGACACCAGCCGGCTGTACAGGAAACAGAACAGCAACATGTTTTCCCACTCAGGGCTGTGCTCTCATGACAGGAGACAAAAGGGGAATGAAGCCACCAGCTGGAGGGAAAACACACCACTGCACAGCTTCTCACGCCCACAATCACCTAAACATAGACCTGAGCAGCAGACACTGAAAGAGGGTTTGTACCATAGGCTGTATAAATATATATGAATGTAATAATGTAATGTTATGTAATGTAATGTGTGTAATTAGGCACTAAACACAAGCCATGGATTTCTCCATGGTGCTCTTTTCTCAAAACCAAAAACAGAGCAAAATTGTATAGAACCTATTACCTACAGTGGTAACTGAGCATTACTTTCAAAGCCAAGGGCTACATCATTAACTGACTACATTTATTTGCGGGGTTACAGGTTATGTTAAAAAAAAGAAAACCTTGTTCAATAAACACTAAGGGTGTAGTATTTCCCCACTGTGTGGACTACTCTTGGATACTCCTGGACCCCTTTTACAGGGTTCTTGTTTTAAAACAAGTCAGCTGGAAACCTTTAAAAAGTAGTGCCAGAGACAATGTTTTCAACCAACCAGCGTCACATTTTGCCTCACCTAGGAGATGCAGACATTGTAGCTTTTCATACTGCACCTTTATACAAATGAAAACCTTCCATCTCTAGGTAAGGCAAAATGTGACACTGACACAGTATCCTCTAGTGGATTGGCAGGTCCGTTACCCTCTTTGGCATGATTCTGGGCTGTATCATTTTAAAATTCATATGAAAGGAAAGCTTGACGGGCATACAGACATCAACTATAGAGTGTAAGGCCTGGCAAATTGTCAGTTCCTCTGAATGCTGGATGAATCTGATCTCCAAAGGTTTTTTAAAAGTTCACTGCAGTAAGACAAACGGTTTTTGGCCAAGTGGCTTCTCAAGATACAGAATCATTTCTGCGACAAATGAAAAAGAAAAGATTTGAGACCTTAAGGGATCAGCAAGCACTGCTACAGAGGCAGTGCTAATAAATTGCAGAAGAATACTTTACTGGACCAAAGCTTTTATTCCCTTATGCATATGTGGGGTTTTTTTTCCAACCGAGAGCAATAAAAATGGTCTGATTCGTGTGTGCTTCACCTTAATAAATGTTAGACTTGTACCAGTGGGGGAGTAGCTCTTTTTGATGATCTCCATGATTTGTATTTAATATCAATAAACCTTCAGGAACAGAGCAGTAATGCTACAATAATGACGTAGCACTGCCAATAGTCCTCCTGAACAAGCACTGTCAGCTTTTTCTGAAAC
>NW_023340246.1:11594139-11598399 GCF_004916995.1 Morone saxatilis
TCAACTTTATAAAGTGATACAACTGCAATATCTTAACACTGTGTTACAACATTTCGGCTGCTCCTAAGTGGGCATTTTTAAATCAAACTTTTGGGGGAAACGATTTGAAAGTAGCTGCTAGCTTTTGTGTAAAAAAAAATTAAAATGACCAAAAGGCAAAGCTTAGAACTTTGCTTAAAGCTTTGGTTTCACACATGCAGAGGATACAAATGTATTTACAGACAAAATTAAACTAATGCACAAAGGTGAACACATCAATAGTTCAGTGTTTTTATTAAGTGTACTGTTAATCACAAATACAACAAAGGACAGGTTCAAAAGATAAAATTGTGAAACCCTACATTCACTGTGCCTCTAAAAACATAATTTAGCCAATCACACAATCAGACAGGCTTGGCTCAGTCAGCCCCTTTGTTATCCAGCCAAAGCAGCCATATTAATTCACTGTTTTGGCACACGGTTATATGCATACTAACTATGGCCATGGGAAATGATAAGGCAGGATAATGTGAAGACCACACTAGCTGTCTCCAAGCTGAGCCAAACAGCCAGGAGAGATTGAATCGTCTGAGCTTTTTGACATCACTCACTTTTTTAATTACTCCCTTTGAGAGCACAACTCCCCTCAATCCTCTCCTGACTGGCTTTTGATCAGTGGGAGCCTACAGAGGTAGATGGGTGTGTGTGTGTGTGTGTATACATAATTAAGTAAAAGTGAGTGGGGGACACCTGTATTGAAGCTGTTTATCAATAAATCATCAGAAGAGAACTAGATGCTTGAAAGGATGCTGAACTCATGGGGCTACTGTCGGATGGATGATAGGTAGAGCTGTTTGGTCAGACTGCTCTCTAGTAGAAGCACAAAGACAGCAAGATTTTTCTTAGTGTAGAAAGTGGCTCAGAATTAGCCTGACAGCATTAGGAAAGCATTAAAAGTCTCTTAAATGCCCCTTCAGGCAAACTGCCCAGTTTTCACAAGCTTAAAATCTTGAGCCAATAATTAATTCAGTTCATTTTGCAGTTTGTTTCTGGTCCAAGACTGAGAATTTAGGTTTTTGTAAATGGAAATGAGCACAGACTGATTTGACTGACAGTAGAAAGGTCAGTGATAAGAGTCATACTTGCCTGAAAACAAACATTCAATTGGCTGAAAAGACAGGACAGTTTGCCCTAATGTCTAGCTTTACTGAGACAGAAGCCTGACAAGAAGATTTAATATTAGGGGTCATACAGTACAGTAGATGGCCTTTAGCAAAGGTAAAAAACACCCTCAGGCTAATACTACAGGGCGTAACTTTCGTTCATCAACTTTACAGTAGGGCATTCCCTTCTTCAGAAACATCACTTGGATTGTTGCAATGATCATGCTAGAATATATAATTCATAGATTTTTTTACCTCTAGCAAGCCATGCCAATGGCTCTGTGAGACTTCAGCACAGCAGTGCTTTGAGCTAAATGCTAACCACAGCATGCTTACATCCTTACAATGACAACACTAACAATTTGGGTGTTTAGCACAAAAAGCAACTGAGGTTGATATCGTATTAGCACAACACTTTCCTATGTGGCTCCAGATTTATACCAGTGTAAACTTTTTACCCACTACACCTAAGAAAATATTTGATTATCAAGTACATGTTAAAATACAGTAACGTAGGCTACGACCCTGTTCCACCATTCATTTTGCCTCCACACACTGTCTTGCCATCATATTTTAGCTCGTAACTAATCATGGATGTATGCACAACGTTCATTAATGTGACTAAGAAGCAGGCTGACATTAAAACGAAAACAAGCCTTCCTTTACTACAGTCATTAAGTCGATTCCTGACAAGAGATTGTTATCTAACAGTCAATCTGATAGATAGTGATCTCAGCACAGAAAGCATCATCACCACCACTGAACATTAACTCAGCATCTTAAAGCCAAATAACTGCCATCTGTCACTAGCCCCTCTTAATTGAACGCAGTCTCATTTACATACAAAAGGTGGGCACTGAAGATTATTAAATAATCCTTGTAAACTCGGGTCAGTTTTAATATGGCCAGAGTCATTTTGAAATTTTTGTAAATTTCACTGAACGCCCACACAGAAAAAAATATTTCTGAGCTAACATGGTAGAAGAGCTTTCATTTTGACATTAACAAAAAAAAAATGACTGGAAATCCAATTGATAAATATTTAATCAACAGCATGTAAACAGCAATAAACTGAATATTGCACTTAAATACTTGCTAGCTCAAGCCACTGTATCTTTAATATCACACCCAGAAAATGAACAGTTTTAAGTAATAATACATGATACTTATTCCACATTTAGGGAAATATCCAATTGGATAATAATAATGAACTACATTTGAACCGCTCTCAAGGGTGTGAGACAGTGAGAAAAAGTAATTCACACAGTATCTCGATATACCTAGATAGTTCTCTCATAATTACCAGTAGGTATATGGCATTGAAAGATGAATGCTCGCTCGTTTCAGTGCCTTCTTTTTCATCGTGAGACATCTTGAATGTCAGTGTGATTAAAGTGGCTCTACTGGAGAGAGAACAACAAGCTTACTTATGAAAATCCCATTCAGTGCTGTATCGGCTAACAACAGCAATTTCGTTGTGTGTTTTAGTCCTAAAAAGGAAGTGATGTGGGGATGTGGTTGCCCTTTTATTTGATGAAAATAGTCATACACTGACAACACTAAATGTAGTCTTAAATGTTTTGTCGTCATTATGAGAAAAGGTGTTTGTTGTAATGAGATATTTCTCCTCTTCGTTTAGAGAGTTTCCATTATAATGAGACGCGTTGTTGTGATAACGAGATACCCCTCCCGTTATCTGAGAAACTATAGCAGCTCTGTATACAGTGATAAAGTTTTGTTTATAAAAGAAATCTGACATCCAAGCTTGACTGTTAATTTACAGGAAAATGATTGTGGGAGCAGAACAAGATATAAAGTATATGCAAAACAATTGCAAACAATCATTAAAGGGAACTAAATTATCAGCAGTAGACAAATCAGTGTCCCCCCGGGATTTAAGGATCCTGGCACATTAGAGAAGTAATCATCATCCAGAAGTCCAACATGCCAGCTACATTCCCCAAGAGGAAATGCTTTTCATCGACTCTGGTTGAGATCCACTAATCCATAAAGGAAAAGTCATTGCATCAGTCGATGCCCTTTATTAGAACACCACTCACTTAATACTAATATTTATAGTGCATTTATGTCACTTTTTTGTAATTAAAAATTACTCATTTTATTTTGTCTGCTTTATTTTTTAAATTTTACCAAATGGGCCAGCAATGCACATCCACAGGAGCCCGAAACTGGAACCTTTGCATGAAGTGTTCCATTAATCCTTCAATATTATTTACATTTACTAAATCCAATCCAATATTTATTCATTGACTTTTGTTTCTTTTTTTTCCCAGTACAACTGCACAGTTTATACATTAGCTACAGGGGCCACAAAATAAATGCGTATAAACTAACTAGTTTTTCAGTAGCTCAACCAGCTAAAAAAAGTGTCCTCACAGTCATTGTGTCCACTATAGCCACAATCCTCAAGACCCAATGTTAAACAAGGTAAAGCTTCCAAGTACCATTGTTAACCTTAGAATGCATTGTTCTCTCTCCTCCTCTCTGTGTAGAGCACAGTATTTATAGAAAAATCTGTACACACAGTGTGAAATATTTTAATACATTCTGTCAGTCATCACCAGTTCCTGCAGAAGGATTTGAATTATTAACATGTTGTTGATGCTTCCACCTACCTTGACCAAATCCTCCAGCTCAGAGGAGTTTACGCAGGTGTGTGTGGCCAAGAAGTCCAGTTTTTCTGCAAGAATGGCCAGCTTTTGGGAACTCTCATGAGGCTGCTCTAGTGCCCTGAACACCGTCGCCCCAACAATGAGGTAAAGCACCACCAAGAAGAAGATGGCTGACACAGTTTTCCACCTCATGACTGTAGTCCGGGTGTCACACTCGTCATCATAGTCTGGGGTGTTCAGCACTACCGATTTGGCGGAGAACGAGAGGCGAGGTTTGGAGTTGTGGGCAGCAGACTTCGGGTCAAGAAGGTCAGGTGCTGCCACTGAAAGGATGGGAGTGATTAATGTGGATCAATTTCTTGCCATTACAAGAGACTCACCCTGGGTATACTCATGTTAGTGTTGCCTGTAACCAATGCACCCTGAGCACTAAGATCTGATCTATCTCTATCTATATATTAGATTTATTAGATATAGACACAAAT
>NW_023340246.1:11598499-11598620 GCF_004916995.1 Morone saxatilis
GTGTGTGTGTGTGCAGATGTGTCCACGATATTGATTTGCATGAGCTACAACAGCTAATTGAATTGCACAGAGACTTGAACAGCTGGTGCTGTTTGTCTTTGGTGCGCACACACACACACAC
>NW_023340246.1:11598664-11611076 GCF_004916995.1 Morone saxatilis
CACACACACACACAATACACACTGAAGATCATCTGTGCATCAATGAAGCTACAAAGTCTTTATCTAAGTGCAAAATAAAAGATAATAGTGAGAATAACTCATAATCCCCACTCTTGCTGACATTTCAGTCTTGCAGAGTTCACTTAGGAACAAATCCTTCTGCAAAAGAAAATGGAAGAAAAATATATTGTAGTCTGCAGTATGACAGTAATAAAACCATAAAATGATTTCATGCGTGCATTGTGCTCGACCACTTTAAAAGCTTCCAGTGAATGGTGCCCAGATTACAATAACTGCTTGTTCCATCATAAATTTTCATTTTCAAAAAACATTTTCTCTTTACCTATATTTCCTCTCATTCTTTTTCTTTACTGCCCATCTCTTCCTCTCTTCTCCTCCAAATGATTGTGAACCAACCTGCACTCACATGCTCAAAGAATGATAGATTCATTTTCATGGGAATTCTGAGTCTTACATATGAGAGAGCCATGTTTTCATCTTCCATCATCCTCGACTGGTGTTGACAATGAAGGTGTGACCAGTGTTCTCGGATGCTACCATCTGTTTGATGGTTTGAGCTCATTATTTAGAGGGTTTCCTCCATCACTCAAGAGGTGGACAACCTATTCTATTTAATGTTGGGGGCTTTTCGTGTTGCTGTGTGATGCAATAGTTACATAACAATGCTAAATTATTTCTATGGTCAGTAATTGTTTTACTTGCTTCCACATTCTCTTTATTCTTATTATATTATAAATACAAGGGGCTATGATGTGTTGCAGCTTTGTTGAATCTTCACTTGCCTCCGGTTCACCTCTAGTCATGTCACTGTGAGCTCAAGAAGTCAAGTAGATATTATTAATTTTTCCAATATTAACTTTAATTTCATCCAAAGAGCCAAAGACCTGGGTGATTAATGGTTTGAGTGCTGGGTTTGCTTTTGTTGCTATGGTTACAGTTCTGCTGTAATTGTAGCAATGGATGCCACAACTACATATCATTTTGTTGTTTGCAGTCCTGCAAAGCTTTTGAAATTATTTCATATGAATATATGTCATGTCATGATGGATTCTCTGGCAGCAGCATTTAATAAAACAATATAAAACAGGGGACCCCACTAGTGTTAATGTTCATTCACTCTATTTAAGGTTATTTTTCAATTACCAGCTAGCTGTGTATCTTCCTTTACAGGGCAGCGTGTTATTGGTGCAGTGAGCCAACAGCCAGATGGAGAGCGAGAGGAAAATGGAAATATATCTGAGCAGTAGATAAAAATACAAAACCAGAAACAGGCTTTGAGTTTGTAGCCTACTAATCATTTTTTACAGTAGTCAGCAAGTGTTGTGAGGCGCTATTAATCCACGGGGGTTGAATTTATTTTATGCTTGATGTCCTGCAGGTCAGAGGTCAGGTCAATCAGGGGAGAGTAGGTTTCATTAGCACTAAAGAAAGATGAATAAATGCATTTAATATTCTGCTGCTGAAAATATGAAGGCTTCTTACCATTAATGCTGTTATGTTCTGCCAGCAGAACTACAACACTTTTGGCCTCAGGGCTGTTTTGTAACTTTTGCTGTAGCTTTTATCTGTTTCTGTAATTGTTAGCATCGGAGTATCAAGTCTTTTTTTTCCCCATAAACATAAAATCTTCTCTTTTTAATTCATCCTTTTTTTTTTTATGACTTCATGGCCTGTCCTGTACAGCAGTTTCCAATTATTCTTCTTCTTCTTGCTCTTATTATTTCCAAGCTTTGATGAAATTTGCAGTCAGACAACACCATTATCTTCTTCATCGAGGTCAAAAGAGAAAAAAATCAATTTAAAAGCCTCTGCTTCTATTAAAGAAGCTATTATAGCCCAAGTCATAAACGGCATATAACACGAGCTAAATTTTGTTTGCTATCTGTTATTACACTATGAGGTCACACACGATGGAGTGGAGAGTATGTGTAAACATATTACAAGTTAAACTACTTGAATTTCCATTGACTCTGAAACCATCTTATCTATGGATGTAATGTAGTTATCTAACCTGACATGAGGAATGAAGCCTGACTCTCAGAGCTTCGTTTTTCATTCAGACATGACAGTTACACTGATGTGTCTTTAGCTTTAGGTGAAGGTTCAGGAGTATTTGGATATTTTCAGGAGTTCTCTCTTTGTCATTTCATTAATAGTCTCCTCATGAGGTATAAAATCTCATTTCAGCATCTCTTCTCCTAATTTGCTGACTGTTTCCCTCGAAAAGGATAGCACCTGTAGCAGGACCATATGGCTTTTGTTACATGACAGTAATCTTATTATCGGTGACACTGTTGCATTAATGGACCCTATTACCATAGAAATCTCACAGCAAAATGCCATACACTGGTGTAGTAAGCTGTTTTACAGTTCACCTGTGACCTGTTTGATAAAATGTGCTTACAAAACAGTTTCTGGCATTAATTAGATATAAAATTCAAAGCTCTGTCGTGAATGTCATTTTAACATATAATTTTCATATGATTTCTATATTGTTATCTATATTGCTGGTCATTTTTGTGGTGAGAGCCATTTAGTGGATATTTTTAGTGGATAACGATAATCTAATGAACAAATGGTTTCTAAATGCTTTTATTCTCAATCCAGTCCCCTAGCTGTTTATAAATGCAGAGCCACATAAATACCGCAATATTTCTGGTCAAACGTTGACAGCAATAGTTGGAAAAAGCTCAGAAAACAGATAATGAGCAACATCAGCAAACAAAAATGCTGAAAGTTTAATGAGTGTATAAATGATTAAACATACATATTTTATATATT
Source organism: Morone saxatilis (assembly GCF_004916995.1). Taxonomy (NCBI): domain Eukaryota; kingdom Metazoa; phylum Chordata; class Actinopteri; family Moronidae; genus Morone; species Morone saxatilis. The sequence goes on from NW_023340246.1 coordinate 11,601,467, forward strand.
GTATACCCTTGCCTGTAAGCTTGCATTGTAATGACTCAGAGGGTTTAAGGTATGACAAATGAATTACAACTCTACACCAAATCCTGCTGAAACTACCTGAATCAGTTCTACTGAGGTTGCAGTTTCCTCACCCTGCAGAGAATTATCAGCAGTATTTTCAGCAGCAAGGGCCTTTACTGAACATCAAATGATTATTTTTAGATTGATCCATCATCTGTAATCAAATTGATGGCGGTAGTGTACAGTCCCACACAGGTATTGACTTTGTGTTTTCAAATATCATAAAAAGCAGATGAATCTGTGAGGCAGGTTTTGACACTCATGGTATAAAATTGTTAAAAGTAAAGTCATCTCCTCTGAATAAGAAAAAAAGTTTGCTATAGAGACAGACAAACCTACTGAATCTACTTAAGAGTAGTGAGTGAGACGTCTTTCTATACCGTCATAGAATAAAGATACGTTTTATGGATCATACGAATCATCATCCTCTAGGCTTCAGTGTGAGTCCAGTTATCTGCAGTCTTTTTCCAGAGTGATTCCTGTTGTCATAAAGATCAGTGACTCTGACTGGAGTGAGAGCAGATAACACATTTTATACACGATGAGCACTCAAGTGGAAACAGCCTCAATAACTGATGTTAGTCTCAAGCTTTTCCCCTCATTAAGCAGCAGCGCTGTACGTTCAGTGTCAGGTCTGACTGTTCCAGTCGCTCGTTCTTAATGGATGACAGAGCTCAAAAAGAATAATTCTGCTTCCACAGTAGACATAAGTCTTTCATCTCCTGCTTTGTCAATTGTGCTGTGTGAAAAATCAGTCATCGCGAACAAATGGGATAAATTAACTGGAGCGATGTGCATGTGAAACACCTGTAAATGCACACACATGCATGCCCGTTAAATTAACGCCCAGAATATGAACTGACTCTGGCGCCTGCGATGCTTTGAAGTATAAAAGCCTGGACAGCAGGGGAGGAACATCAGTTTAAAAGCAGTTTGTGCTGCAACAATAATTACTCTTCTTGAATAGGTATTCATCAGGCAGTCGAAGGCACTTTTTGTACATAACAGACTATCAAAGAAAATTAATGCGTTACAGTCGTTAGGGTCAACAGTATTTTCCTTAGATCCCTCAGTTATTAAACATTCCTGCATTTGCATATTCCTCCACAACATACATGTACTGGAAAAGAATAGTGCTAAGAGGTTCAATTCCTTGACAATGCTACATCATGGCTGAATTCAAACTTGATGGACCTAGTTGAAAGTGAGTGTAAATTGATTTTCAGTTCAATAACAGTATACCTCAGTGGTTAGCGTTCAGGCACAGACACACCCCTCCCCTTGTATTATCCCTGGGTTTCTGCTTGAGGAAAACGTTTTAAGGGTCATGCTCTGCAAGGCCCAACATTGTCTCCAAATTGTAACACTTTTTTTTCTATTTTTTTTTATAGTCACTTCTGCTGTAGCCTATAAAATTTCCAATAAACTCCCACACACAAGACTCTTGTTACATAACTGGTTAAAATAGTCTGAAGAGGTCAAAACTTCAGCAACACTTGTAGCATCAAGAACAACTTTATTTACTGTGGAACCAGTGCACCATGCATCATGAAACACATTATAAACAACATTTAAATAGGATAGACATGAACAAAAAACATTTTAAAAAGGTAAAAAAAAGTATATAAAAGACATCCAATCATATATATATACATCCAAACAACCATTTGGACACATAAATAAGTTTGGTATATGCTCATGTGGTTTCAGACCTGTTGTATTCCTAAATTGGTAGAGTGCCTAACAATGGAAAATGTGATATTTACCTTTACAAAGCACTAAACATTGGGAAACATAAAAGCTAAGATAAAAACTGAACCTGAGATGAGAAACACATAAAAATCACAGAACAGGTGAAAAAAGTAATAATAATTTCCTTCAGCATGCATACGTACAATGTATGTATGCAGTAAAGAGGGAAAACTTGTCTATGATGAATGTCTACGATCTTTTTATATCCATAATAAAACTACTTGTTACATTTGTGTCTTATGTTCTTTAAGGATTGCGTATTGATTCAGTGACAAATATCTTGAGTCTTCTGAGAAAAAACCTGCATAACACAGTCACTCAGTCACACACATCAGTGAGTCTAGTATGCTTTAAAGGGAAGGGAAAATAGTCTACTGACCTAGTGCTAGAGACAAAAACTGCACAAACGTCGTAGCTAATTCATCAACATGTTTGGAGGCTTTCTTGGTGGTGATGGTCACATTTCCTCTCCACTCCTTTTGTTACATCAGAATTCAGAAAGCCCCTTCACCACCCGCTGAGAATGCAGTGTCACATATCCCATAACACTCTGTCACACAGGTACACCTCAGCAACGGGGGGCTAATTAAGATTAATGTGGAGGCTTACAAAGGTCATTTGGAATGAGCTGATACACACACTTTACTGTGCAAGCTGGTGATGGGAGATAACTGCTGGAGTCCATGCAGAATGAAATGATATGTTGAGAGTATAATTCACTACAGCACAATATGGTTATAAAGCTATACTACTGATGTCGTTCTCACTGGGCCTCTTAAGTGTAACAGATCAAAAACTCTCATTTCACCTGCTGAAAAGGATGAGGGTTTATTAGAATGGAAACCGCATAAGGGCCGTAAAGCACAGATTTTAGCTTTGTATTGCGTCTGTACAACTTGTCTGTAAATCATCCTCATTCCTGAAAAGTCACTTGAAATGATTTTCAGATTGTAATTTCTTCAGTGGTATGACATGTAACTATGTCTGGGCTCAATGTGACAATGCTTTCAAGCCACAAGGTGCAATAAACACGACAAGTGTAGTTTATCCTCTTGTTCTTGTTTGGAAATGTGACAAGGTCGACCTGACACACGCCTCCTTCTCCCCAGAGAATAATAATGCTGGTTCAAGTGTTGTTGAAGAATACCAGTTCATCTTTTTTTTTTTCATTTGTTTGTTTGTTTTTAAAGATTATGGACATTTATGGCACTAAGGCATATCCTACAGTTTATCAGGCTCAAGGGTCTCAACCTCTTTTGTTTTGATGCCACACCAGCCAAAAGTCTGCTGAAGGAAAATAAGATTGAAACTGAAAAATAAAAGCCTTCTGTGATTGAAAAAAATAGTTCTTAAAACCTTATATAGTATATTGTTTTAAACCCAAATCTGTACAAGTATAAAATAAAAGGAGCAGAAAATGGCACAGATAGTAGCTCTACAGTAATTATAACCACATTTTTTATTTGTTGTTTGCTGTTCATGATGATAATAGACACTATAGACTCTTCTTTTTTAACCAATGACTCTGCTATTTCCTTTTTTTTCCTTCTGCAGGATCCAAGATTATTATGGGATCAGCGCCACATCCTGTCACAACGAAAATAAAGAACTTTTCCTGTGGCTTTGTTTGTTTGACAAGGAGGTTTTTAGAGTGCGTTGGAGCACACACACACACACACACACACATAAACAACAAATGAGGTAAGCTTTTGAAATAATAGCACTCTATTGGGTGAAATTGTGGGAGCTATTAAAAAAACTGACAGAATGACATCTTTCCTCTGACAGTTAGAATTTATCTTCCGACACTAGATTGATTAATTAATTAAGAAGGTGTCTTTGGAACAGAAAGGCAATGGGTTTAATAATTGTTTGATTTCCTCCAGATTCTGTAGCTACTCCCCCCACTGTCTGTCACTCTTTTAAGTTACACACAGACACACACACACACACACACACACACACACATTTACACAAGCGAATCTTAATGTTGCCTTGAGCGCACACCCGCCTCAGCACTTCCTCTGTCTTCACAGGCGAGTGACACACAGCGGTCAGAGACAATGACAGACTAATCAATACATGTCTGAGAGCTGAACTGGGGAAATCCATACAAGTGAATTGGGCTCTCATATTTAACTCCCAGTGTGTCCATCCCTGCAGATACAACCACCAAACAACAACGACATTACCAAACCACAAAAGATCTTTTGATTTTCAACAAAGGTGATGTTGCTGTAGAGACAAATAGCAAATGTTTATTGAGAAATACTCATGTTTTCCGACGTCTGGGAAACCTTTGAGTGTGAGTCGGCTGGAGCGTGTGTGACTGGGGTTTTGCATAACATCCTCTTGCCCAAAGACATTATTATGTGGTGGGCTTTGATAAGAAAGCACCCATAGAAGTCCTTCCTCTCTTCCTATCACGTTGACTTTGTGGTTACCCATTTCCCCTCGGAGCCTTCAACCCACAGCCGCCCAACAGCTCATTATCTGCTGGATAACACACTCATCTTGGTGGCACATACTATACTTGGAAGGTGGCTTTTGCATGCATGTGTGTGCAGATCACACAATCCCGTGGTTGGTAACACCATCTCTACATCTTAAAAAAAACTATGTGTATTTAAATGAGAGTTGCATAACATTTTATTTGAATTGAAAATAATTCTTACATTACATCTAATTTAAAAATAAGTTGAGAGTGCTTTAAATTCCCAACTTGGGCTGCAGAATATCGGACATTTTTATTGCTGCTTTTTAAACACTCTTCAAACACTCATTGTGCTGCACATCAGTTAGATGAACAGTGTGGGTGTTAGATCATAGCACTCCCTGCCATGTACATCACAGCAGATACAGCTTTGTCGCTCACAGACACAGTGGACAGGAATAGGGAAAATGGCTCGGCTCCATGTTGTCTCATTGTGTTGTGTACCTTTTTTATTATCGCCACAAAGCAGGTGCCATCTGTGTGGAAAGTATAATGAGGGAACGGATATGGGCTAACCAGATTTACCTGCAGTAGTCAACATATTCTCAATTAGTCAACAGTTATCCCTTCTTTGACACAGTTTTTACAGTGACACTGTTTGTCCTTCTGCCAGTTACTGCCAGCTGCTTATAATAGAAATGAATAGAAAGTCTGTTGATATTGTGTATTTTTCTTACCAACCCATCACTGACTAACAACTATATTTAGTATGTTAAGGATGTTTTTCTTCTGTTAGACGTGAAAACACAAAAACCGTTGTGGAAACTGACATGTGACTGATTTTTTGAAACCAATGATCCGTTGCACACATTGAAATGTCTCCTCATTACAATGAATGCTGTTAATTTACAGTCCTGCTGCTGTAAATACTTGCTAATACAATAAATCTGCTGCTAAAAATAGTCGCCAACAATACTTTTTTTTGCTACAACTAGTGCCCCGCTGTTTTAGGAAACCTTTTTAAAAATGAATTCATGACCTGTTAACAGTAGGAGTAGGAGTAGCTCGGGTGATTTCCCTAAAAAGACACATTTTTACTTTTGGTCTTTTTAGGGAAATCACCAGACTTATGATACAAAATCTGCTAACAATGTTGCTCGGGTGAAAAAAGATTGACTGTATATCATGTTTCTGGGAATTACTTTCTGCGTAGTGATCTACTATACCAACCTACGTGTTTGGGATACCATGTTTAGTGATGCAATTACTGTAGATACAATGTTAGGAATTTAATTTTATGAAGAAGACATCTATAAATATGAGTGAATTCTCACTGATGACTGCCCAGACATTACAGAAATAGGAAACAACAATACCATAGCCAGTTAAGCCGAGGCCTTTGTAGAATTTGCCGTAACAGACAGAGGTTGCCACACTTCTTGCCCTTACCAAACCTCTCTCTGATATGCCGTGTCTTTTAGTCTCCATTTGTGATACAGTTATTGTCACAGAAAAAGTTGTATCAATATCTCTATTTGTCTCCTCAGAGCTCATCATTCTTTTCAAGTGGCCCTTGTTCTGTTTTATCCGCCCTGAAAATGAATTGCAGTCTGTTCTGCTCCTGTGGGTCCATGCGCCTCCCTGCTTGTACCGTGTCACAGTAATCTGTCTTGTGCCATTGAACCTAAAAGTGTAGGTGCAGACAGAACTACTGAGACAGTGAAATCGAAGCCACATAAGTTATCTAACAGACCTACTTTAGACCCTTACCTAAAGGGCAATACAATTTTTGGCCTGACCCTGTCTGTATGTGTGGTGTAGAGTCCTAATCATATATGTGGCGCTGTGTCAGTCTGTAATACCATGATGCTGCATTTGGCAGAAAAATGTGAGCTGTTGGTATTTGGCAGTGATATTTCGGAATATTCCAAATGCACAAATAGGATTGTAAGAGGTGAAAAATCACAGCTAAGGTGTAAAGCTGAAGTATCACAACAAATCCTTTTTCCCTATTTTCTGGGTTATGTAACTCTCATTTTTTTATGTATTTTTAAATGTGATGCTGAGCAGTGGAAAGGGAGTTCAAGTGTTTGAACCCTGCTGTCTGACCTGTATTTGCTCCTTGTGGCTCGTGACACAGGCATGATAGCAAAAATAAAGCAATAACTGCAGCTTGTGTTTCTGGGAAACTGAATTGCAAACCCCTACCTTGCTTTCATACTACACACACACACATACACACACACACACACACACCAGTAATATGTATTGTCGATGAACTCTCCACAGTGCATCTGGTATGCACTTTTCAAAAGCCATTTACTTTGACTCATGGTATTATCTACCTACCCAAGAAGAGTGAAGAATAATAGACCTGAGTGGTGAGGACACAAAAACCTTTTCACATTTTGAGAAGGTCAGCTGAAAAGAAGACCTAGTGATGCACAAAATATAGAGTCAATATTCTATGAATTGAAATGAGTTTGATATTTTCTGTGATCATGATCATTTCACAGTGCTGGGATCCAAAGTGCAGTGTAAGTTTCCCAAAAGGAAAAGATTTTTCACATATTCTGTGCTGAGCAGAAAAGCCTCTGCAGAAAACATCCTTCTCCTGATTGCTGAAGCTACACTTTCTCTCTGCCTGCTGCAGTTCAAAGAACAAAAATATTTTTTTTCTGAAGTGCTGTCTGCAGCGAGGATGGACAGCTGGCTTCCACAATCTCTACTGTGAAACATAAGTGCTGTGGGCTGTTCATTCTTTTCCAGTGTAGCTGTCAACCTGAGAAGCAGCTATAGCACCCAGATGGCCACAGCAACAGACATTTCAGGGTCAGATGAACTTAGTAACTCTCAGAGGTGTTTCTTCATGCCTCAAGTGCTGAGAGATGTGTTGGACAAGACATTTATTTGCAATGAGACTCTTGTGTAGAGCTCCTGCAGCTAATGTAGCTGTCTCGCCAATCGGCTAAGTCAATTTCCAGGGAAGAACGTGCTTTGGACAGTAATTGCAAATGTTTCTCCCCCAGACACTGTAGGTATCTCAAGCTCCATTAGCTGAGCCAGGGCACGATGTGAGATTGAACAACAATGAGGTACAATATTATCAGAGAAGTACAGGGCTCCTGGCTCACTGGAAAATTAGACTATTATTTTAATTCACGTATACGCTGTTAGCTGCAAACAGTCATGTAAGTTATCTCCATTCTATTCTGCTTATATGGGTTTCTCATTATTTTCCTATTTATCTTAAAACACACACATTTTAAATATAGTTGGATTGGATTGGATATAGTTTTTTATCTTGCAGGAACACGTGAAATTAGCTGAGCTTATTCCAAACAGAAGATGCACAGCTGCCAAGGTGAAGCATCTCTCTCTGCCCACTTTAAGGCTAACACTGGTAACACTGCTGATGTTCTTTATTTTTCTGTCAATAAAATCAATGGATTGAGGACAAATTTGAGAGAACATGGTTGCCTTTTCTTATGTACTATGGTAGCTTAGCACAAACTACAGACTGAGAAAGCTCCTAGCTTGTCACATAGTTCTCACAGATCAGAGATGAGGACTTTAACCCCCAGAGAGTACATAATCTTATTTTTTTTGTCTTTTTCTTTTTTTATTGTATCATTATTTTCTAATGTTCACTGTCATCAGAAATAACCAACTGCTATTGGTTTAGTGGATTATTATTTTCATTACCACCTGTGTGTTGTTAGTATTATTATTTGTGTCTTCCTTTACATTGTTGTCCATGCTTTCTGTATGATGGAAGGTGATATCTGGGAAAGGGGTGTGGGATTTATTTCAAATGTTACATACAATCATTTTGTAAAATCCCAATAAACAGATTAGGAAAAAACCCATTAAGACTTGACAAACATTAGAACTGATACCACTGACAAATGTTGTTAAAGTCAAAAGTCAGATATATTATTCATCTGTGCCAGAGAGCTCTATTGTTGAGCTGCACTGTTACACTGGTTGACCTTCCCTCCTTACAATAAACATGGCACATTGTACTTTATTTTGAATCAATCCTACACTTAATTGAATATTCACTAGAGCACCAATTGTGTATTAATTGTTGTTGTTTTGATGTGCATAAGTCCATTAACAAGATTAAAGCAATGAAAGAAAAATCACAACCTCCTACCATTTCAGTACTGCAATTTGTCAGCCACTTATGTGCAAGAACAGGAGTGCTTTGGTGCAGCAGCGTGCAGCAGCCTATCATTAGACAAACTGATGTGTTAAGAAAATATATTACCAAAATAAGAAGTCAAACATACATGTAAAATGTAGACTCTGATTATAAAATTAAGCTTAATCAGTTTAAAAAGAGGGTATAGGAATCAGGGATTACAACATATACTGTATAACACACGCACACACGTCACATGAAAAAAACAGGCTGCACTAGCACTAAAACATGCAACATTTCACTTTGTGTGTTACATAATCTTCTCCCCATACGAACCCTGTTCTCTCTACGGCCACTGCAGAAGAGAGAAATCCTTTCACACTGACAGTAAAAACAAGTATATTGATATTAAGAAGCTCCTAAAATCTACTCCCCTCATTAAAATCACATTCATAGCGCTTATAATTCTTTTACCTGTTATCTGGACATTTATCTTGCTTACAAACACATGACAGTAGGTTTGAGTCTGCAGACGTATGAGAGACTTGCCCTGAGTGGAGGCTCCAGTATTTGTTACCACAAATGACCCCTGAATTTGGAGAAATTGAATTACCCTTCTCATCCGGCTGAAATATAAGCCTTGATTTAATTCAAGAATGCAATTTTCATTATCTTTGTCTCATGCCTGTAAGCAGTGGCACGGGTCTTGGGCTTGCAGACGAGGAGGGAGACTCACAGTCTCAAAATTTGGAGAAAGTGAAATGAGCATGAACTCTGAAACTGACAAATTATGTGAATCCTTGTCTTCTTTGTGATCTTTGATCTCTTTCATTCTCACTACAGGCTAGACTTCCAATACTGTTGCCTTTGTGGAAGTTTGTGGTAACTTTTCCTGCTTTAATATCAAGTTTTTGCACATGAGTAACAATAGATTTCATTAAGGTGGTCCTGAGAGCCCAACGCTCAAATTAGACAAAACACAAACATATTAAGAGAACATCATCACCAATTTGACAACGTGCTTGAAAACGACAGAAAAGACAACTAACAACAGAACCATGCTGCAAATACAGAACAAAACCTACAAAAACAGCAATTTCAGAGTGTTTATGCTAGCTAGAAAACGTTAGTAGACAACCTAGCTACGCAAATATCAAATATCAGACCCACTGCTAAGAATCTGGGTATCATCTTTGACCAGTATATGACATTTGACC
>NW_023340246.1:11611176-11638351 GCF_004916995.1 Morone saxatilis
ATGAATGTGATTCTTTTTCCAAATTCTCACAAACACCTGAACACACCAGTGAGAAAAAGTTTTTAAAACAGTCCTTGCTCTAAAATGCATTGCCACTCAATGATCAAACTTAAAGAACATTTGAGAAGACATTCTGTTCACTGTGATAGATTGCCTAACTCAAACAAGAACCAGGTCACTGCTTATGTCTCTGACATAAATAGCTTCTTGAAAGGTGGTTAACTCATTCAAAACCTGTCTACATGAAAAATGGGTGGCATTCAAAGTGCATCCGACTTTGTGCATTTTGGTGCAGGTTGAATTAATAAAATTTGGTCTAATAATTGCATCCACACTGGCAGATGGTTCACATACAAAAGGAGTCGTACTCCCAACATATTTCCTATTGGAACATTTCCCTTTCTCCACTGGTACCAGCAGATAGCAGTAAAGCTCCAGTCAAACAAGAACAGTACTAACATAAGTGCATGTCCAAGGATAGATATGTGCTGGGGCACATCTGTGGTTTACAAATAAATCCTTCCAAGGTCTGCATATGATGTATATATGTTTCAATATGCAGCAGTTCATACAGTTGGGATATACTGTTAACCAGCTGATAGTGGAATCTTCCTTTCACATAGACAACATGCCATATTCATTAAAAACAAATGTTATGAAACAAATCCATGACAAAAATAGGGTATGTACAGTACCTGTACATTGTGGGGGTTGATCACTCCATTGATTTCCTTCACAAACTATTGCAGCGGCACCCTTTAACTTGAAACCATGGTAACAGGAGTACTGAACGACCAGTTTACCAGATGTAGAGGACAAAATAAAATCCCCATTCTTTATCTTTCTTGGAGTGCCACACTGTTCTAAGTCTGGAATTGAGTGATAAAGGTTTTTCATGTTAATGTGTTTTGGAACAATAAAATTCAAAAGAATGTGTATAATTTCTTAAGTAATTAGGACTAACTAACCCAACAATTTCTCAAGCCCACCTTGGCTCTTCTCCTCTCTCCAAGATTCCAGATTCATCGATGGTATGTGATCACAAGAGATGTAACCAGATGGGTATTTCCTAAACCTGAAAGAATCAGGAGAGACTTCTCTCACATCGCTGTTGTCACAGATGATCCGAGACAGAGAACCTTTTAAAAGCTCAGCCTTCTGTTGCATGGTGAAGATACCTTCAGCCTCCCACCAAAACCTGAAAAAAACAGTTGATCTCCATTTAAAATATCAATATTTTGATTAATACAGTCCTTAAACAGACCAAGATATGTTGGCATGTATGGCACATGTGTCCCATGGTGAGGTTCACAATATTGATAAATAGAACTTAAAATTTAAAATATATAAATGTACCTATCACCATCACGGAGCGCTTTCATCTGCTTTCCAATCAGGCACGCAAAGAGGGGACCGGTTCTTGAGCCCGGCAACAGGTTTTCGACAAGCCCTCCAAGCCATGTATCAATATTGTCGGGATGTTTGTATATTTCTAATATCTTCTCAGCGACCCTGCTGTCTCTGACAACCTCTTTGAAATCCTCCAGTGTCTTAATGCTTTTCAGTCCACAGAATGTTCTCCAATCATTGTATCCTGAAATGTAATTTCAGCACAATATTATTTAATAATGAGCATATTCATTCACATTGTGCTTTCTTGTTGAGAGTTACATAAGAATATTGATACCACTCCCATGTCTGTGCAATAAATATGAAGCTAGAGCCCAGAGAGGGTAAGCTTAGCTTAAGTGGAAACCAGGAAAACCACCAGCTAGCTGTCCAACCAACTGCCAGAACCTCTAAAGCTCACTACATAACATGTTATTCACACAGTGACTGTTTGGAGTATTGTCATTATTGTGTGGTATTTGGGCACTTTATTTCATTTTGGAGCCAATGTGATACTGAAATTGTGCACTTTTTTGGAGACATGCTGCCTTGTTTGAATTAAGCACTTTCATTTTGGAGATTTTAAAAATGTTTAATAACCTGTGTAGTGTTCCACTAAATTATGCCCAACATTTACATAAGTTTTGAGCTTATTGTGATTAAAATTTCAAATCACTGAAGCCACTTCTGTTTTCAGATTATTATGTACCCTAAATTGTTCACATCTTGAGTTGCTTGTTTAATACATTTTCATTTCTGAAATGCCAGACTTGTCTTTCTGTATTTAAGAGTAATAGCTGTAAGTTAATAGTCTAATTGTGGTTTTGAGATCTGTGTTCAGAAATGTCACACAATGTACCACAGGCAAGAACAACTGTAGAGGGTCCTATTACCATTATTATTATTATGATGAAACAAAAGCAATCATCTTATTATATGTCTGTTAAGTGTCTTCAGTTTTCCTATCAAATAAAGGCATAAAAGCAGAAAAAAATATACTTAAAAAAAATATATATATTATATATATGCCTCAGTAGTTATTGTGATTGAATCAGTTAATATAGTTTATGTTGGCACCAACATTACCAACAATGCAATTTGAAGCCAATAGTTTGGTTGGAGATTTGGGTGTCTTATGGCGGTAGCAGCTAATTTACCCCTGAGCCGTTCCTCCTAGCAAGAATTAAGAGAGGTCAGGTAAGCTCACCTGTTTCTAACTCCACACATCAAGCTTTCTTTCATTTTCAAACTTGTGATCTTCCACTCACGCTGCCTTAAGTGACATTACTTGAGAACATTTATCAGACTTCACACAGCTCCCTTTGGAGACATAAAAGGATTTATACAACTTTTGATATGCAGTAGTACTCCCCAAGACCTGTGAACATAATTTGACGTTTAAAATCGGGGGAGTTGTATTAAGCTATAGTACGCTAATTGCATTGCAACTGTATCTCTTGAAAAAGAAAGTGAATACGTTTCCCAAAATGTGGAATAATTCTTTTAAATCACTGTTAATAGCTTTTGAGTCAATTTTTGCTAGTTGTGTTTAAGCAAACCTCTCTGAATGATGTGACTGGCAGCTCACCATCAATTCAAATCAAAATCAAATCAAATCAAGTTTATTTGTATAGCCCTTTACAATAGCCGAAAGGTACCCAAAGTGCTTTACAACAAAGCCATAAAACAATACATAACACATACAGAATAACAGATACAATTAAAAGTGCTGTAGTGGTGCAGCGCTGCAGGACATTAAAAGCCTTCCAGAAATGCATAGAAAGGAGCAGACAGAAGGAGGACACCTAAGAGACAGTATTGCCCTAGTCAGAATTAAATGCTAATTTAAAAAAGTGGGTCTTAAGCTTCGATTTAAAAAGGCTATGGTCTGTGGAGGGAATGCACAATCACAGCTTGATGTATGGATTGCTGTTAGGGTCAGAAATGGACTCACAAGCGCTTCACTCAATATAGAGACTGAGGACAACTTCCCAGCTTTCATTGATAAAACTGTGTGGAAACAATTAGAGATCTTTAAAAAAAAAAAAAATTGCACTGCAGAATCAATCCAAAGTCTTTGGGCCGGTGACGTGTAGATATCATGTACTTGTAAACACTGTTGTGCCAGTAACGCGCATTCTAAGCAGACATGTGCCAATCCATTACCCAATATTGGTATTGATCCAATACTATTGGATATCGGAGAAAAAACAAGTATCCGATACCAGCCATTAGCCTAAACTATTAACATAAAGGCTTAACCAAACTTTGGATTAAGCATTTCTTCCTTTACAGAGTAGAATATTTGTTTCACAGTTTGAGCGTGATGTTTTTTAGATGGCTAGGTTAAGCAAAGTGCATCCATACAAGTGTATGCACAAATGTGGTATCATATTGGACATGAAAAGTGATATCAAGCTAATCCCTAATAAGGTGGCTTAGCCACAGTCACAGAAAAACATATTCATCGGTAAAAAACAAACACAGTGTTTTATTAGGACATGATTCATCCATCTGTCCGAACTACTCTGCTTTGGAGGACGTTACTGAATGAGTTACGTTATGAGACGGATTACCCAGTGCTATGTGGGAGCTGTCAAACGCTTTTGCAATCGATAACAATAATAGGGAATCAAATAATCTAATGTAGGATCTATTGTTGGACATCCATTATCATTGTTTTAAAAATGTCTCTCCATGTTACAAACGCTATATGACAAATGAGTGAAAACATCAACCAAGGCTACACCAGGCTTAACATAAACCAAATCTGCCCTTATGAGAAAACTGTCCAAAAAATGTTTTAAATGACCACCATGACTATGTAAATCATAAATGAACAAACTCCTCTTTCACACTTGTCAGGTTAGATTAGGTTTATTTTAGATGCCAAAGGATTACATTCAGTATAAAGACGCGATGTATTATAATATCCCATTAAGAACACGCCTGATGCTGGTGAACACTAAATGTTGTGGCTTGAGCAGTTCCCAATAGATCTCCAATCTCCTCCAATTCTGAAATGAATATCACGCTCTTGAATGTGCTAGTCTGTGTAGTTAACACAAATTGAGCTATTAACAGCCACTTCATCGAGTGGTCTAATCGCTCTCTTGTCTCCTCTTGCTATACATTTATCATGTCGATTACCTACAGGTCTGTCTCTGCATAGATCTGGATGTTTAAAGCATCAGCTACTGTGAAATGACTTTGCAGTAAACCTTTTTTGTTTCTGTGCACAAGTGAACTACTCAGTAACTAAAACAGTAAATTCTTGTTAAACTCCTTGTCATTAATTGTCATTACAAAGTGGCGTATTTGGCTAATGTTACCCGATGCTAAAAAGGTTATTTATTGTTAGCCATTTGCTCTAGCAGTTAATCTAATTAGAAGTCACTTGTAGTGCATCTAATGGACTCAGAGCTAATTCATAATTTGTGAAATATCATTAACTATGGACAGTTATTTGATTTAATTCATCAAAATCCTGTCAGCCTCTTATTATCTGTTTATTGCATTTGTAAGATGAGTTACTGTTCTTTTTTTAAACCACACACAGATGTGTTTGAATATAAATTAATGATTTAGAGACAGTGTAACTTAGAGGAATAGAAAAATTAGAGGAAGAACATGCATAACTGAGTGGAGAAACATAATGAATTCAGATGCTTCAGCACAGAGTGGTCACTGAATGGTTTGATAAGTATGAATTATATGCCATGCACCAGATCTCAACCTAGTTGAAGGGCTTTATCTGATGGAACAATGACCAGAGACATGTACTCAGACACTGTGTTTTTTTCCTTTTAATTTGTCACCTATGTATATACTTAATACCTTAAACTTTTAGTAGGCTTATGTCTTGACCTGACACATCATAATGGTGACTGAATCAGCTAACAGGGCTCTTTCTCGACATATATTCTTCTTCTGGTATCTCAGTAAAAACGGTGAGAGTAACTGTGCATGGAGAGGAGAAGGGGTTGTTTTCCTGCTGCACCAGCAGAGGCTTCAAATGTGTCCATATCTTACCTTTTATGCATCAAGTTAAAAAAATAAGAGCATGTTTCTCAATATCAGCAAGCTTTTTCTCAGTCAGGAAATCGACCAAAGAACACCAAATTCAATTGTATGAATAAAATATAAAAAAATAATGAGTATTCATTGCATAGATTGAGCAGATGAGACATGACCCTGCTCCATATAGACTGGGCTCTGAGAACAATTTGGAGTTAATGTCTTTGGAGATGGAATTAATATCCAAATTTAAATTCATGGAGTCAAGAGAACTTGTTGCTCTCAACTCACTTCATTTTCTAGGTATGAGACATGGATTTACCAAAGAGTCTATGTGTTAGGGATAATTAAAGCCCAGCTGAGCATTCGTTTGAGCGTTTTTGATGTAGGACTTCAAAGTATCAGTACTTGACAAATTTTTAGTCACTAGCTTGTCAGTCACTAGGTCAGTTGGTCTGTCCACTACTTCAGGCCTCAGCCAAATATATCTTATATATGTTGGAAATATTGCCATGAAATCTGGAACATGTTAGGATGCCCAGAGGATGAATCCTAATGACTTTTCTGCCACAATGAAGCCATTTTTGTTTCTTATTGTAGTGTCTCAACAACTATTAATTAATTGATTGATTTGATTAATTGCCATGAAATGTGATACAGTCATTGATACGCCTTACCTGAAACATGTCCTGCTCAGGATGAATTGTCATAACTTTGGTGATCCCTTTGACTTTTTATCTAGCGCCACCATCAGGTAAAACATTTACCTTTAAATTTAATTAAAGTTTATGACCAAATACTTGTGTTTTCCTAACACACCCAGCTCCACTTTTCGTTTAGCGCTAACAAATGTTAGCGAGTTAACAAGCCCAACTAATTAGTCAACATGGTAAATATGATACCTGTTCAACAATTTTTGTTTCATTCATTGCCACTGTAAGCATGTTTCTATGAGGATGTTAGTGTTTAGCTTAAAGCAAGGTGCAGCCTCACAGAGCCAGACATTTCAGCCTTGTTTTCCTATTGTTTGACTGTGCTGAAAAGCGCTATACAAATAATCTGCATGCTTTTTATCTGTGGTAGTACTGACTTTGCATTCATGAGGTGGACTACTACCATAGAAAAGTTATTCAGATACTCTTCCTTTCCTTCATTTTTACAACTCCTTTTACAATTATAAATCCCTGGTGATTTGTTGTACTAGTGAGAGATTGTTTTCTGAATACCACAGTGAGGATGATCTAATTTTTTCATATTTGACTTTAAAGATTGGATTTTATATTAGGAGCAGTGATTCATTTATAGGAGTCCCTGCTTTTAAACTGTAATGAGTTGCTGTTGCTAGGAAAGGGGATACCCAGTGAAACCTAAATAGAGCTAATGGTTAGAGGCTGCAGAATGCTCTAATTACAGATTAATTGCAGAATGGACAAACACACACACACACATATAGACACATATTTCCCTTGTTATTATCATTATGCAAATGAAAATGCAAATCAAAAGAATGCATGCCACTGTGATGAGCACACAAAGTGGGCAGTGCGAGCATAAGTTAAAATACCAGAGTGGGAGGATGGAGTTATGGTTTGATGTACAGTCTGAGGGATTACAGAAATCCATCTCTCACTGTCAGTCATGAAAGCAGAAGGCAGCAGCAGAACCTGGTTTCCATGCATCCTCTGTAGTCTGATGCAAAAATCCATTCTTGGTCTCCTTTTCATCCTCGCATTTGTTTTGTTTTTAAACCTTCATTCAAACGGGAAGGGGTTTCTTTTCCTCTCCACAAATGACCATGCATTGTTGCCATGGTTACCAGGTCATGTCAGGCTAAATGTAATTTGTGGCTGGATACTCATAGCATGTGCTGCTCACTAAAACGTTTGTCAGCTTCTATTTCTCAGTTTTCAGTCTGAGTGTAATCATGAATCACTTTTTTGTTGTCTGCTGATAGTTGTCTTATTGTCTGTTTGCACTGGGTCACATGCCTTCTTATGAACAACAAAACAAATGTTGTTGTGGATTATAAGGTGACAGACTGAACATAACTAAACTGAATTGAACTAACCCACTAGCTTATCATATGATGTTGCTTTTGCAGCCTTCAGCAAAGAGGAAAACAAAATGGAGAAGCCCACACACAGATCCCATTGAAACAAGATGCTCTACATGCCAGCATGCACAAGGTACACAAGTAACAAGTAATAGAGAAAGGACTGTGTGTTTTATAAAAGTTCTATGAACTCATTGTATAAAGCAGGGTAATATCTAGTATATGGAAGTTCATTCAGGAGAACATAATGGCAGGCAGCCTCAGAGGACATTCAAAACCAAACTTGGTTTTATATTGATTAATGTTAATTGCTTTCAAAATGTCTGTTGATATATATCACATTCTTGGTGTGTTCAGAGAAATTTAATGGATTCAGTTCGATTGGGCCAAAAAGCTGCAAACCTAAAAGCACTACGAGCTGTTCCCGATGTTCAACAGGGTTATATCCAATTAAAGTTTTTCAGAAAGTTCTCTAAACCTCTGTGAATTGTTAAAAATGTAGTCAACTGTGATGCGAGTAAAACACTGCAGATCCACTTTTACAAAACTAAAAAGGGTCAAATACAAACAAGACACAGAGGAATCAGGTAATAAGGCAGCATACAATATTGTCTCTGTTTTCTCAGTTTACTGATGATGTCCTGTGTAAACAAGACACATACACGTGCTGTCATTAACATATTGTGAATTCCTGTTTTTTACAGATAAGAAAACGTAAAGCACAGTAATAGTTATAGCGTCTAAAATAAGACGTGTTTGTCATGGACACACTGAGAGAAGAGAGGGAAGAGAGGATTTTATTCCCTTCGAGTGCTTTTAGGGGGTTCTGTCTATTGACTGTGTTCATTTGTGGGAAGTGCCAGTGAGGGATTAAAACCTTGCTCCTGCACTAAAGTGTGATGTAATGGGTGGTAACTCAAATCTTTAAATTTCATTGTCTGCATTTATAAAATCTAATTATCCTTTAGGTGTATGAACTGCTTTAAAAACAGCTGCATAAACCCCCAAATGTGCACCGGTCAATCTGAATCTCTTTCAGGTCATGAAATCTGCCATCTGGAAAAATTTTTCACCTGTCTACAATGTCATACTAATTAGCAGCATGTTCAATGTGATGCTTAGAGCCTGCAGAAAATCCACTGCTGCTAATACAGCTGCTCTAATTCAGTATGAATAACAAGTGTCATTAGTCACATTCAGTGTGTGATTAAGCATTTCCATTCACAATACATACAATTACTTGACACTTGATTACATAAAACTCTTCAAGTGTGAGTCAATATTGTCGCAGCTTGGCCCAGCTTAAGAACATAGCAAAAAGAGAACAAAACACACACAAGTGAGGTTAACAGATTTCACTCAAACAGACATAAAACAAGGTCAGTGAGGTCAAAGTGACGCGAGAGAGATCTGAACAGGAAACAACAGTGAGGACTAGAGCGTACAGATTAACTAGACTCAACATTGGTGATGATGATTAAATAGAAACAAGATTTTTGAGACTTGTATTACGTTAAGTGAGTAATTGGTGATTACAAATGTGTTTTCCAATTCACAAACATTTGAAAAAAGTGATAATTACAACCTAACCTAACTATAAACTACATAATATTCTGGATTTATATTTCCAACTTCAAGTAAATTAAACTATTAGCATTTGCTTTTGAAAATATCCCTGTTCGTATAAATATCTAGAAATATTATATACCTATATACTTCATTTAATTATTATTATAGTTTACTCACAAATCATCATTCACGTTTGTATATCTGTTTTTTAGAATTGCTATTTGTCACCAATATGGAGACAAATGTTTCTCTTCATAGATAAGACATGAGGTTAGTTTTTTTTAACAGTCATCTTTATTTCTTTATTTAAAGCTGTAAAACTGATTACATATACTTTCAGGGATTACCATTGTGGTTGTCTGTCAGCACTGATATCTCCCATGCCCCCATACTCTTACCCCTTTCCCCATCAGTAAATCTGTGTGTTGTATTATGATTTAGGCTGCCTAGTCTTTTGTCAACTATCTGGAGAAGCAGGGCAGGCAGTGAAAGTGCAAGGAATGGATAACGCAATTGACGGAAAACCACAGTCCTCAGCAGGGAGAGAGGAGAAACACAAAGAGACTCCATATTCATAAAACATTCATTCAGCACTTCATCAGCTGGAGAGTAGCCACATGCTGTGAATAAGGATGTCAAATGCAGTATATCATATGTTACTGTGGTTGGAACATTTGGAGTTTGAAAAAATTCAAGCCAAACTAAATATTCTGAGTTCAGCTCAGTTCAAGGTTTTGACACAACAGCATTTTACAACAACAGGTCACTAATGTGTTGTGACTCACAAGTTTGACCACTGCTGTTAAAACCTTGAGGAGCCTGAGGTCTTACATAACCTTTACAATTATCAAATCAATATTGTTATCTGTCTTTGTTATCCAACTCATAGTCAAAGTGTGTGTAAACAGTTTTTGAGTCCCTTGCAGGCAGAATTTGTGTTGTTATTTTCTTGTTGTTAGGTCTTTGAGTGTCTCCATTCTACAGCGTGCCAGAGGGTATGTGGGCACAGGGACATCAAGTGGAGGAAAAAGCAACGGTAATCTTCTTCAATCAGTAGTCTTTATCTAATTTTAGATTAGAGTTAGGAAAAAATAGCAGGAGTTAAAAATAACCCTTTTCTAAGAATCAGAGAACAAGATGTGGTTCTTCAGGACTCATTTGTGCTGTATTTTTAGCTACTAGCACTGTCCACCCAGTCCAGACCAAAATATCTCAACAACTGATAGATGGATTACGATTATATTTTGTGGAAAAATTCATCGTCCCAAGAAAATGAATCTTAGCAACTTTGGTGATATCTTAACTTTGCTTATTTTCTTCTAGTGCCACCATGAGGTGTGTAGTTTTAAAGAACCAGTGTGTAGGATTTAATGCGATGAAATAGATTTCACGCTAATGTTGCAGATTGCAACTAACCGAACGCTGCTGGTGTCTGTATTTGCCGACCTGAGAATGAGTAAGGGCTGTGAAGAGTGTAGGAGAAACTACGGTGGCCACAAAACTCACAAAAAATCTAAATCATGGCAGTGTCAGATAAAAACAGCTCATTCGAAGGTAACAAACACCAATAAAAACATTCCTATGACTATTAGTTCCATAGATCCTTCAAAATGTTATACGTTATAATGTTATAATATTATCTTCATGTTTTTGTTGGATAGGACAACTGAAGATAGACAGGAAAGGGGGAGAGAGAGGGGATGACATGCAGCAAAGGGCCACAGGTCCAATTTGAACCCATGGCCGCTACAGCAAGGACTGAGCCTTGGTACATGCGGCACCAGCTCTACCGGGCGATATCAGGTTGAGATATGTGGTTTGGAGTAAAATATCTTGGTGATCTTTTAACTTCTCCTCTAGTGCCATCATTCAATTCAATTCAATTGCATAGTGCCAATTCATAACAAATAGAGCAGGTCTAGACCGTACTCCTTATACCATTATTTACAGTGACCCAACAGTTCCCACCAGGAGCAAGCACTTGGCGACGGCGACAAGGAAAAGCTTCCTCATGTTGAACGAAATACTTGAATGAAATACTTTGGTTTGTAGGCTAAACTAAACATCAGCATGTTGGCATTGTCATTGTGAGCATGTTAGCTTGTTACCATTTAATTCAAAGCACCGCTGTGCTTAAGTAGAGCCTCACAGAGCTCCTGGCACGGCTGTAGACTCTTCTTAGACTTCTCCTGTTGCTTTTGATTTGCACCTCTTCCAGAAGACTCCAGAGAAAGAACAAAACAACTCATTGAGGCTTTTTTTCGCAGCAGATTCAACTGCTGAACTAAACTAGATATGTCAGCTTCAAAAAAGATTTTCTTGTTTTTTATGCTTCGGTGCATTTAAGAGCAAAGGCTGCACAGAAACAATATGATGATGAACATCTAGAACAAACTGCTGGAAGACTGCTATCTGCTGTACATCATGCTTAATTTTTCTAAGAGGAAACAGTCACCAAAAATGAGTGTTGTGCTGTAGGTTCCTTTCAGAATATGTGACAAAAGTCGAATGTGCTTTGAAATCTCTTTACTTTTGTAAGTGGTAAATGGAGTCTGGGCCCCTTTGATGCTCTGTATTTATTATTTAGTCATTTTTGGTATGTGTTATTTGATTCTTCTATTAGAGAGATTTCAAGAGTGCTTTTCAAAAATCATAACACAAATCTGTTGATTGTAATGCTAACAGTGACACTCAATTAACCTTGAGGACCTCTTACCGCAGGGACTGTATTCGACCCTCCTGTAAGATGTTGAGTGGTTTGACTTTGACTGATATCTCTCTTATAAATAAATTCTGTCCATTATTCATTCATGGAGGGATTATGTCTGTACTGAATTTCTGTACTCGGTGTCCTCTATTAGTGTGTGGGTTGAAAAGAAGCTGTATTCTATAATGTTAAGCTGAGTGTACCTGTATGCACGGACTTAAAATGACTGTGACGTAATGCCAGTTATGTTCATTTGGTTTGTCAAACCTGTCTTTTCTCACTTTCATGGTCCCACTGACGCAGACACGCATTCCCCTGGTCTGTCAGTTCAAGACGAGCAGCAGTATGTGTGAAATGCTGTTTCTGTCCTGTGAAGAGAAGGTCGAGCCGTTGTGTCCTCTGGGGACACAAACAGCACAGCTAGAGTAGACGAGGCGAAGGAGGAGCAGGAAAGAGCTCTGCTGCGTTTATGATGCATCTGTCAGCCTTATGTAAAACACAGCAGCTTCAACCTTACATGTCTAGCTGACAGGCATGATTTTTGCAATTAAATATGCTCTTTAAAAGGTAGTTTTGATAAATAAAAAATAACGTATAGTATGTTAAAGGGGTCGATCATCGTGGAAAACCCCACAAAGAATCATCTCCTAGCTTTGCGGAGTGTTTTTTACTGTTTTGATTCACATTAGTGTCATTTCCAGCAGCAGCAGGTTTTCAACTGAAAGCCAACTGTATGCTACCTCCCAGGCACCATATAACACACAGCAAAGGTAGCAGGTGAACTCAACTCCTCTCCCTTTCGGAGCTGGTCAAGTTCGGCATTGCTTGGTTTTGGATCTGCTTTCAACGTGGCAGCTGGCCCAGAAGCTTTTACATATTAAGGCTACACAGTAAGATACTGTATGTTCCTGAAAACATAAGGCAATGCAGTAACAGAATGGCGGTTCATATTATTTGATTAACATTGCCCAGTTTTAGTTTTCTCCTGCTCTTCATATATAATTAAAATGTCATTGAATCCCATGGGTCTGTACCATAAGAGGGTGAATACTGGACCAGGTAGATAGAGTCACAACTCAACATTAACACTAATGTTGCTGGATGAGTTAATAGGCAACTGTTAGTTACAGTAACCAGGTTACCACATCAGTGTTGCGTTCACAGCTTGTTTCCACTGCCTGTAAGTGGCCAGAAAATCACTGAATGTACGATTAAATCTGCAAGCATTTAAAAAAAATGTAAAAGGGCGACATAGTTGTTAAGCATGTGACCAATTGAAAAAATCTGTGATAGAAAGCGTTCTGGTATTTTCTTCACATTTACAAGATGTCTTTTTATTTTGATATTTTGACATGTTCAGCAAAACATTGTTTTGTAGATATCTGAACTGAATGAGTGCATTCTACAAAAATCATACCTTATTAAATAAAAAGGCATGAGTTAACATACTCCTCCATGCTGCAGTGTGTAAGAGTAGGTTAAGCCTCCCTTTAGGCGAGGCAGTGAGACAGATGAAACTGCCAACACACCAGTGACATGGTAAATGAGGCTAGGTGATGTTTCTGTGGTGGACTGTAATTAGTGCTTGCTGCAGAGGAAGGTGAAGCCCTCAGGTTTTTCTTGAGAAGCATTCAGAGAGGCAATGGAGGAGAATATTAAGTTGAAAAGGATATCATGGATGCTTTGTTACGTTTAACTTGTATTATCTGTAAAATAAAAAAGGCATACATAGGCGATGTCAGATGTTGCATTTAAGGTCGGTAAAATAAAAAAAAATTGCAGATCATGACTCTTACTCAATACCAAATATGCAAATAAAGACAAGAGAGAAGAGAGTGGACAGCTAGCTGACTAACTTGCTGGATTTCTGTATAGCTAACATTAGCTGTTGGTCTTACCTGTACATGTTTCTTTAAATTAGATGTTGAGTCCTTGCATGATGACATTTTCACAGCTAGAAGGTATTATTTGGACTGTACTGAGATGTTGTTCCCCATTTTTGCTTTAAAAACAAAATAATGGGGAAATTTCCACCCGGTAAAAGCATTTTTTTCCTTGGAGGCCATGATAATGAACTGGCTAATATGAGATTATCTTTGGTTTCACTTGAGACCAGAGTGGTGTTGTGAGATTTTAAAATTGTAATTCTTTTGTAATCCCCATTTCTACTAAATGTATCTGTAGCAAGCGGTTTTTTTTTCAGTAACTTTGACAAAATAGTATTTTTTTTTTTTTTACATTTATACTTTTTTTATATCCTAATTATGTAACGTTATTCCATGTATTCTATTATTCCCTAAGCCTGGTGACCCCCTGAGGCTGTTGTCAAAGACAGAAACCGTTTGTGTTAGCCTGAGCCGCCTCTTCTACCTATCTCTCCCTTTTACTTACTTGCTTTAGTTCAAGTCTAACATGTCCCTGTGGTGCATTCAGGTAATAAGATTGATATGATACATGATACCAAAGGGACTGCAGCGATAACTAGAACAGAGTGTCTCCTCAATTTATTACTGCCAAAAAGCTTTAGGCTAAGACTTTGAAATCTAAGGCTGTTTGTCTATGTGTGTACGTGTGTGTGTGTGTACACTGTATGAGGGAGATGGAAATATGATGGATATGGTTGCATCATGATGAGTAGCCACCAGGTGTAATGCTCCACATACTGTATGTATCTTTGCCGAGAATGGTGCAGACAGGCTATTGCTTTCTGATTGATACTGACGGATTGATTGATACAGATACTTAGAGCCTTCACTGCATTCAATCACAAACAGATGACATGATTTGTTAAAGGGGAGCTGTAGTAAAACGATCAATAGGTTAGTCGTGCAGGTCACAGTGCTGGTGCCTCTTAGAAACAATTTATTTGTATCTAGTTTTCTTTATTATTAAGAAGCATTTTCAAATTAAGGGCATTCTGGCACTGATCAGAGGCTAAACGTGAATCTGTCTAGTAAAATGTCCTGTATGTTCAAAATCACACTTGTGTCCGATTGACTAAAGCACCTTCCCTCTATGTCGCTAATGAGGAGCTTGTCATGTTTCGTTTCAAGAAAATTCAATTCAATTCAATTCAATTTTATTTGTATAGCGCCAATTCATAACAAAGTTATCTCAGGACACTATTTCAAATAAAGAGCAGGTCTAGACCGGAACTCCTTTTAACAAACTACAGAGACCCAACAGTACCACCATGAGCAAGCACTTGGTGACGGGAAAGAAAAAATTGCCTTGTTAAAAGCAGAAACCTAGGACAGACCCTTCTGCTCTACGTGGGCGGTCATCTGCCTTGACCAGTTGGGGTGGAGAGAGAGAGAGAGAGAGAGAGGAGACGAGGACAGACAGACAGACAGACAGATAGGACAGACAGACAGATAGGACAGACACGACGACAGACAGACAGACGCAGAACAACTACACCAATACACTAATGAACATGAAGAAGATGATGACGACGACGACAGCAGCAACGATAAGGGGGCCAGCGAGCAGCAACAACAGGAAACAGTAACTGTAAAATAATACTTCAATACTAACTAATAATAATAACAACAATAATATCATTGATTTAGCAATGCAGTCAAGCAGAACCAATGGCAGGGAGCCTCCACCAGGATCCATGAGAACCTGCGAGGACGAGATGTGAGCTATCATCCACAACTACTGAATGCCTACTTCATTATTTACCAGAGTCAGGTAAAAGGTGAAACAGCCAGTATTTTCTTGGAATGAAACTGCCCTGGAAGAGTTCATTAAAAATAAATATGAAAATATATATGACTCTAGTGGATCGGCGGGTCTCTTGACTGAGCTGCACAGTTCAATAACCTTTTGAATTTATGCGAATTTTTAAAAATGTTATCCATCTGTACTTTGCTAAATCTTCTGGGAAGTGTCCTGTAAAGGGAGCTAGGGTTACACTATATAAATTGTGTTAAATGTATGAAAATAGACTATGTTTAATCTATACACTTCCAATAAATTATTTCCATTTAACTTTGCTTACAAGCAAAGATATATAGTCTTTTGATAAAGGTGGTGGAGAACGCTGTCTAACAAATGGGTTTAAAATCTCCCATAGGTGTTTAATAGGGCTGACTATGTGGTGAGTGCGGAGGTCATAGCATCATTATCATTCATATAATATTCATACTCAAACCATTCAGTGACCCCCCCCCCCCCCCGCTCCTTGCCCTGTATGGAAGCATCTGTGTTCATTATATTTCTTCACTCATTTATTCTGGTATTTATTCTGACAGAGCAAGCTGTGTCAGATCAAAGCAGTAATAAGCTGTGTGTGACCTTAGTTCACTGGGTTTCTTTCTTAACTACATACACACACACACATATATTTTCATAAATTAGTTTCTTTGGCAGGAACCAGACGTCTTACTAACTACAACAACCTCCTTCCATGTCAGTTTAGAGCATCAGCTGCTTTACCCTTAGTAACAGTTATTTCACCCTGTGTGATGGACATTTGCTCCTTAGTTACACATGCCATGTCTCTAGGAACGATGCAAGCAGTTAGCCTTTCAACAAAAGGTCTTGTATTTTTAGTCAGAGGAAGAGAGCTGGATAAATCAATCCAAACTCTATTAAGTTGCTTGTGAACATACTCCTAACACAGGAAGTGAAAGACCTCCCACCATCCCTTCTCCTTCCACCTCCTTCTTAAACCATCACCACCTGTCCTGCATCCTGTCAAACTGTCACATCACTCAGCCACAGCTTTTAGCTCTATGTCAACATGCTGGGAAAAGCCACTTAACATCATGACAAATGTTACACTGGCTTTTTAATATGATGAATAATTCAGCAAGATGAATCGTTTTAAATGCAAAGAATACAAGTAAATGGTTTCATTACGTTGGCACTGGCGTGAAGTAATTTCAACAGGCGGTATCATAAGTGGTAAATATTTATAACAAGGTCAAAAGGATTAATTTTAAATAAAAAGTCTCAGTCTAAAGGAACTAAAGAGCTACACTGACTAAACTGCTACTTTCCACGTATGCCCTTAAAGTGAGACTGTATTATTTTAGGTTAAAGTACCACAATCTTTATAAATGTGAAGTGGACTTTATAAACAATAAAACGCACCCTTGTTCAGTTCAACATGCTCGCAGGTTTTTCCTACTACAAGCTTACTTGTTATGACCAGTAGACTGTATGATGAGCTAAAGTTAGCTAACGTTAAATAGCTGTGTAAGTAACAATAATGAGTACATTTGCTGACTTTGTAGATCTTCTCTTCCTGGGCTTCTTTTACAACCACAGTTTGCATGCTACGGCTAAATCAGCTGACACAAGGGAATCCTGGGAAAAGAAGGCTAATTCTATATGGATTATACTGTAGTTACCTGCAGAGGCCGCTGTTCAGCAAAAGTGACCAAATGTGGCTTTAAAGCTGCCTCAAAGCTTGCTTAAAGTTGTTTATGCTGTGATTACTGATCAGCAGCTATTGACGCTAGATTAGATCTGTTGGTCTGAATCTGTTGCTGCAGAGAAAGTACACTGTCAAATGTAACAGCAGTTTATCAAACACTGTGGCAAAAATATTTGTATTAACCACATAAAATCAGTGAGTGTCTAAAATTCTTTATGATGACTGACTGTAATGTGTGGTCAAATTAATCATTACCTCTTGTTCTGACACAAAAAAATATCCAGTTAACACTTTATTTTGTAAATTAATTTTCCTATAGAACTGAACTAAACAAAATTAGAATTAAGTGAGGATTTGATGTAAACTGCTGAAACAAAAAAAAATACCTTCCTTTCATAATGAATGAACACTTGAAAATATATGAATAAAATAACTTTAATCTCTTTAAACAGCCTTTGTCCTGGCACCAGATTACCAAGATCCCACCACCCATCTGGTTAGCAGACTTTTCTTAATTCTGCTCTATTTGGCATCAGTGTCTTCTGTTAGTAGCAGCAAATGAGTTCCCTTGTCTTGTTATTCTGTTGAATTATTTGTTGTTTGTATTGTTTCTCTGGGGCACCTCAGTGGGGAAGCTTATTACCGCCACAGTTAAAGCCACCAGTTAATTAAGTTGTTACATGGTGCCACCAAGTGGCCTTACACACAGACACCATCAGGTACAACACAGAAACTTTTTTTTACCTTCCTGAGAATTATGTGGAATTCAGTTTATATGCAATGTATAGGCCAAACTTCTGTGTAATGTGCCAAATCCCTTGAAAATAGCAGGCGGATAGCAGCTCAGAAGTTTTTCTCTGCAGGGCCCCTTTAAGGACAAAGTTCAGTGTGACAAAGTTACCCCAGGCAGTGTTGCAAATATAGTACAGTCACAGTATCAACAGTTAGGGAAATGTTTTTGCATTTTATAACGGCATAATGAATATCCATCACATTATAGTTCCATAAAAACAAATAATTGGGCTTTCAATAGCGTTTAGTTTATTCTCCCAACAAGGAGAGCTAAGCCATAGTCGAGGGCATAAAGATGTAAACAGGAGCTTGGCTGTTGTAATAGGATCAGCACCCCTCACACTCCCACTCACATCAGCCTTCATTACCACTTTGAGCAGGATTATTGTGCCTATAGGTGATGCTTATTTGCTGTAGGTGCCAATATGTGTGTGTGTGTGTGCTGTGTGCTGCGTGTGTGTGTGTGTGTGTGTGTGTGTGTGTATTAATTTTCCAGAAATGCATTGACTCTGTTCCTTCTTTTCTCTGAAAAGTTGAAACTTACAACCTGTTTTATGATATGGCATCAGTTTATTGCTCACAATCTTCAGTAAAATCTAAGACACTTCAGAGCTATGAAATACAATGCATTACATATTGCTGCATCCTGTTATGTAACCACCCATGCCAGCATTTGATTTATTAGTAACATAAAGAAATTGACATTGCTAGAAAAATAATACATTTTTGCAGAATTTCTCTCCGTGTCTTGCTTTGACCAATAATTTGATTATTGCTTCCCTATTTGTCTGCCTCGCTCTGTCCCTCAGTCGTTGTGAATCCTCTTAGAGCTGGATTATGAGACTAAGATGTCTACACTGAGAGGGAGAGAGAGGGAAACAGAGAGTGACGGAGAGAGAGGGAGAGACACAGGAGGAGCATGAGGCACACAGAGGGAGAGAGATAGTGATACAGGGAGAGAAGAAGAGAAGGATAAGAAGAAAATGGAGAGAACCCCTCGGCCTGAAATGGGCTGGGAATGGGGTAGAAGATGGTCTGT
Source organism: Morone saxatilis (assembly GCF_004916995.1). Lineage (NCBI taxonomy): Eukaryota > Metazoa > Chordata > Actinopteri > Moronidae > Morone > Morone saxatilis. Next base: position 11,630,132 of record NW_023340246.1, read on the forward strand.
AACTGGGGTGAGTACGCCTCCATTTCCACAAGTTCCTACATGGTAACAAAAGAAATTAACTATTTGCTGCAAAGGACAATACCACATTTTGTTATGTTATCTGTACATGTGTGTATGTTACTGGGTGAGACCTAGAAACTTATAAGATGTGAAGAAGTTATCTTCCTCCTGATTAAGCTTAGTTGATGTCAAAACCTCAGTTTGGCTTTAAGAGCAGGTGACGTGTGCAAGCTCTGTGATAGACTGAGGGGATCACCTTCCTCCTAATTAATCTCACTTTCCTAAGTTTATGTCCTGTTAGTTGTACTGTGTGTACTAGGTACTAGGTGTCTTAACGGCTTAATGAACTCAACAATAGGAGCACAATACACAATTTTGTCTGTTTTTGTCCTTGTAGGAAGAGCCAGCTGAGCCTCACATGGTGAAGCGCACACTCCCGTGTCCCGCCCCCGCTCTCACTGACAAGGCAGGAACAGACTAACCGGACGACAGCAATGTCTCTCCTGTCCTTAACCAACCCTCCTGGCTGGAGCGTGTGCTCTGCTCTCTGGATCCTTATGGTGTTGCTTCCAGAGGCCAAATCAGACAACCTGAACACTACCACTCAGGGTAATGGCGGGGGATCCCAGTGTGGAGAATACACTAACCAGGTAATTACTGTAAACATCCTGGATACACACCAAAACTGATGTTCTCTGAACAAGCTTCTGCAGGAGCGATATTATTATTACTTATTACTGCCTTCTGTTTCCTCCCTTTACTCCAGAGACATCTCAACTCTTCAGGAATCAGAATAATGTTTCAGCTACATTTACATCACTAAAAAGTCACTTGCTCTGCCAGAAATACATATTTAAACATGCAAGACAGCAGTGAGTTGAAATACTCAGATCCACTTTAGGCCCTGTACCAACACAACAATCTGCAAATACTCCATTACAAGTAGAAGTCCTGCATTCAAAATCCTAAAAGTACAGAAGTAATATCAGCAAAATATACTCAGTATCAGAAAATAAAAGTACTTGTTGGCTAGTTAAGCCCACTGGTTTCCCTTCAAAGGATCAAGACAAATATAATATTCATATTTTTGACTTTTCTTTAATCTTTGCTTTTTTGTGAAATATTGAATACTTTTACCTCTTTGGATCTAAAATATGATTTTCATACTGGAGCTGGTCTTTGACCTATTTTGAACTGCTTTATATTTTTTGGTAGTTAAATTTATAACATTAAATCATACTGTATTTTAGAAACGGATCATATGTTTTTATATGAATATAAAAAGTACAATATTTTCATCGAAATTACGCGAAGTTACATGTATAGTGCATTTAGAGATGTAAATATACTTTTCATAACTCTAAGACAAAAGCAACACACTAGATACAAAAGGCACATGATTATAACAATCAGAGTAAATGTAGAAAGAAATATGTGGCAAAGGTTTAAGATTTCTTCCTGTGTGCAGAGACTCAAGAGACTGAGAGTACTGCCTTAAATACTCAATGTTTCAAGTAGCCTACTTTTTGTTTTCATGAATCATGATATTATGTAGTCTACAAAGAGTCCAGAATGATGTCTTGTCTCTATTAGGGTGATTAATAGGGGTTATTATTTTAAGTAGGGGTTGGTGATATGGATAAAGTCCTTTGTCATGGTATTTGCAATTTAATATCAAAATACAGACATATACAGATACAGATACAAATACAGACATATATCAGTGTTAAACTGTCTGGAAAATCGATTGAGAGACAGTTTATGGAATTTATGGTCAATCCAATGAATAAAATACCTAAAAATAAAATCAACATATATCGTTACAGTGTTGTAACACACTGGCCTGACAGGGATATCAAAGGGATAACTATCACGATATATATGATGCAAGCAAGGATATAAATTGCAATCATGAATTAGAATCTGCAATATTCATTGTTTAACCAATTTTATCAGCACTATTGTGTCTGACCTGCAAGGTCCTCTGTATATAAATGGTATAAAATGATGAGATAAGCTTGTGTCTGGTTTGTAAGGACATGGTGAAGACCCAGTGTACACTTTGAATCTGACAGATTCAATAGAATTTATTGATTTGTTGGAGAGAGAAAAAATACAGTCACAGCTGGAATATTTTAATCCCACTTATGGTTATTGATGAAAAGATTTTGTTGAGCAACAGCAGTTCTGAAGTTGTTTTTCATAAATCTCATCTAATAGGTGTTGGAGGATGGGATGTGTCGACTGGTGGCCACATTGCCTCAGCTGGACGAGCAGAAATGCCCGGATATGTTTCGCTGCACAGATGAGGTGTCCTACTGGCTGCACGAGAACGAGGAGAGGAAACAGCAGATTGTGGCTCTGAAGGAAACCATCTCTGAGCTGCAGGAGGAGCTGAGGAACCATCGGCACCGCATCAAAGTCCTCGAGCTGCAGGTGAGACTCCCATATGGACTTAGCAGACCTGGGTCAACTATCAGCAGCAATCCTTTGAACTGCTTTGAGTGCTTGCTTTAGTCTAGCTGGAGCTCACTGGATGTTGTGACAACGTGACGGTTCCTTTCTACAGCCTAGACGTGTAACAGAACTAACTTTTTTGTTCATTTGAAAAGTAAACTTATTATATTCTGTGTGTGTGTGTGTGTGTGTGTGTGTGTAGCATTAAATATAACTTTTCAGAGCAAGACTTTTTAGAACATATTTACTTCTTTATTGTACTTTCTCTGTTCAGCACCATTTGGTTGAGAGACAGTTCAGACTAGACATAAATATTTGATCAAATAACTCTTGAACGTGGTTTGATTTAATATGTACTTTCACCATTGATTTGAAAGTAAGGAGTCCACTTTTATTTTTCTCTGTATACTGTGACTGGCTGATAGTGATCATTCTTTGCAGTCACTATTAAAAACCTTCCCTGTGCTGTATTTCAGTACAGGAAACACATGACATTAGCTATATACAGTTCTGCACTGTAACATGGTGCCTGGTCATCAAGCTGGCTTCCACCAACATGTCCTTGACCTTAGGTACTAACAGGATTAGCCTCCTACTCTTCCACGTGTTGCTTCATGCGTCTCAAGCAGTGAGCCTATACAAACTACCCTGAGTTGAACTGGCCAGTGGCCAAAGGTGGATGGTGAAAAGGGTTTGTGTGTTGTGTGTGTTGTACATTAGAACAAGGCAGGGGGAGAGGGCTCCAGGGTTTGTGGTAATGGGAGTTAGTGTTATCCTCCATGTCCAGGCCCAGAATAGACCGCATACTGAAGTGCCTGGCTTTAAGTTTTACAAGAGAGGACGAGTCATTTTTGTCCTGAGAGTACTGGGAGATGTTGCATGTTAGAATGCTAATATTCTAGAAACATTTCATAATAAAGTAGAGGCCGACAGAGAGAAATCTACAAAGATCTTTTACACTAGTGGCTCCTCAAAGTGCTATATATGTCAGCATATAACGAAATAAGGCAGCATTTAAAATAACTGCATTTTTATATTATGCTGTCAAACATCTCGAAACAGAAAGAACAAGCTAACAACTTTGAAATCAATGCATTAAAAACCCTTTAAATATACCAGAATGCGAAAAAAAAGGGAAAAGCTGTCAGATGCTGCATCTGCTGCAATGCACCATTGCTGCAATACACAAAGCAGCTAAGAGGTCTAAAAGAATCAATGCATGTTTTTCTGTGCATGCTTATGTCCTTGAAAAACTAAAATGTAAGATACTTTACTTTTAACATAAAGAAAGAAATACATTTAAGTTTAGCATACTTAAGCCAGTCTACATTATTTAATTAAAATTGATGATAGTTCATAACTGTATGTCACATATTTTACATCAGTGTTGTTTTGTTAGTTTAATCAGTTCTAATAACATACCCAGTGTGTCATTTATAGCTGAAAAAACTGCATGTGTGTGCATGTTGTGCAGATGTGTATGGGAAGTTATATTTTTAGAAATTGATTTTTAAATGTATTTAAGATCAAAATACAGGACAAAGGTTTCTGCCTTGAAAAAGAATGTTTTTTTATGTGTGCTTGTTTAATTGGGTGTGGTGTCAGAGTGAAGAGAGGAACCACGTGAATATCTCCTTGGAGCAGCGTTTTCATGAGTTGGAGGTTCACTATTCTGAAGCCAGTACCCTGCTGCACCTACAGGGCACTCTGATCCTAGACCTCCAGGTATACCCAGTACTAGTTCACTTTCAGTGTTTTAGGCATGTTCTTAAAACAATTGAGCAACAAAAACCTCAAAACCCAGGTGCGCAGGGTGGTTTTTGATAGTTTCACTGTATTTCTGTTCAGAGCCAACTCCATAATCTGACACTTTTGGTGGACAGAGTAAAAAGAAGCCCTGGGTGCTCGATCAATATCGTCCGTCCCAACCCACTGATGAGTGCTCAAGAAGCTCTGCACCCAGGTAGGCAACATGGAGTCTCACATGCTATGATCTGCCACCAGAGGGCGCCAACCTCCCATTGATGGTTTACTCCAACTCAACCCTGTCTCACATTTTCTTCCCTCAGAGATTCAGCATGTGAGGAACTGTCCCATAGACTGTGCTTCCATCTACTACAATGGAGTGAGGAGATCAGGTCTCTACACGATAGTGCCATCTCTGGCCAGCATGCCAGTGGAGGTCTACTGTGATATGGACACAGATGGTGAGTCACATACATGGACATAAGGGGTTTCAATCCATGCGTTGGGAAATAGTCACTCTTCTCTGGTGTTGTTGAGCAAGACTAAACTCCAGGTTTGCTGTAGGACCTGTGTACCTCCTTTGGCCAGATGGGAGCTAAGAATAATAACCCATTAGACGTGGTATATGCTTTCCCTTCCAGTGCGATGCATTCTTTTTGCTTCAGGTGGTGGCTGGACTGTGATCCAGCGACGTGTTGACGGCTCAGTGAGCTTTGACCGTAGCTGGAGGGACTACAAGGACGGCTTTGGTGACCTGCACTCAGAGTTCTGGCTGGGCAATGAACACATACATGACCTGAGCACCCAGGGAGACTACAGCCTCCGCATCCACCTAGAGGACTGGAGCAACAAGCACAAACATGCCTTGTACCAGAGCTTCAGGTTGGTGTCATGCAGTACACAAACAGTTGACAACATTACTACAAACATGCACAACCAGCTACAGGTCCTATGTACCCAAGATCTAGGGTTTTGGGGCTAGGGGGTTAGGGAACTTAGTTAGGACCATGGGAACATAGATACACTTCCTAATTTCCTACTGTTCCTCTGTATGTCTTTGTGTGTGCAGTGTGGAAGACGAGGAGCATCAGTACCGTCTTCATGTGTCAGGCTTTAGTGGGACAGTTTTGGACTCTTTTAGCTGGTACCACGACAAGCAGGGCTTCAGCACCCCCGACAGTGGCAACATCTGTGCTGAGATCTCCCATGGCGGTTGGTGGTACAACCAGTGCTTCTATGCCAACCTTAATGGGGTCTACTACAGGGTAAGTGTTAAGATAACCCCTGACTTTAAACTTTTAAAGTCATGCGAGTGTTTATAACCTCTTAATCCTGCAGGGAGGCCATTACACCCCTAAAGGCCGGGGGCCGCTGGGTCCTGATGGGATCGTCTGGTACTCCTGGAGAGACTCTGACTACTACTCCCTACGCAAAGTCAGCATGATGATCCGGCCACGCACCTTCCGAACCCGTTTGTCACCCTGACCCACTGTCACCATGACAACAGTTAGGACACAGGAACAATACAGGGATCACATGGTGATCTCACTGGGACGCCGTGGTGATGATAACGTCCAGTGATTGACTTTTTATTGACAGAGCTCATTGAGAAGGAATGAATGTCAGTTATGTCAACAACAGCTTTTGTTGCGAGTGAACCCACAGGGTAACCTGGAAATGGTCTCTCTTCTGCTGTTTTTTAAAGCTACTTTCAAATGTGACTGGTAGACTCAATATTCTCATAACTGTGGACTCAAAACTTTATACTGTTGCGTTATTTTTGGGACATGGACATTTTTCATTCATTCATGGGAAGTGATTTCTTGCGTATTTTCTACGTCTATTTTGTACCTTTAGTTTGATACTTTGAATCTTGACACAATATTAGCAACCCAGCCAAAGGACAGGTACATTTGTATGTGTTGACAGATGAGTGAAGCTTCTACTAACCACTGAGAGGAGGCATGTCCAAACGGCAGGCACGTGAGACTGTTTATTGAACACTCAGCATATGGTGTGTGCTTATTGCATATTTATGATTTTCCAGTTTTATTCATTTTGAATTTTAAGCCAACTATGAATTTAATCAGTTGTGTAAACTTTGCTGAAATGAAAAGGGTTTTAATATTATTACTCAAACAATTCAATACATAAGAACACTAAATTATATTAGATATAATAACCCCACTCCCCTTTAAGTGCTGTCTCACTGTCTAGGGTCAGGCAGAGAAGATGTGCTATTTGAGGACTGTGTATACGTACTGTATGAATTGTACAATAAACATTATATATAAAAAATGTGACACAGAGGGCAAAGGATTCAAGTTCTGCAGAAGCATTCAGTTAAACTATTTTTTCTGACTGACAGATGGAAATAAGAGATAACCCTTATCAGACTGTACACACTGCACAGTTTTTCTGTGGCATCCAGTAAATGTTATTTACATTCAAATTAGTTCACGCATGACTTCCACAGACCTTTAGCCTATTGGCAGCTTTGTGTAAATATAGCAGGCATGTGTAGAGTAGGTCAAAGGAAACAGAAAAAAGGCTGCATTTTTTATAATTAGTTACTCTTCTACAACCTGAAAATGAAGTTTAAAGACTTAGTATAACAGTCTTGCTAAATATTTGTTTAACTGAAACAAATGCTGCTAACTCTAATGAAGCCCTAAAAACACTATAACACATACACTTAATAACTTAGAATGCATGTACTTTCTGGTGTATAAGATATCCTCGCCTGGCTACTTTATGTGGTCTACACATCCAGCTGCACCTGATGGGGGTGAGGGATGAATGTGGGGTAAAAGGGCTCTTTCACCTCCTCCACAAACACACTCTTTGACCCTTCACACAGGCTGCCGACTCATTCTCATTCCTATCCATCTCTACGCAAGAATCTGCAAAAGCGAATAAGGGCTTTACTGTGAGTAAGTCAGAGAGTGCGTAGTGTGTTGTACACTCTGAACCATGCAGAGAACAAGACAAGGTTTCTTTCAAAACACACACACACACACACACACAAAGCAGTCGCAATGAGTACAAATCATTGTTTAATAAATCAAACAGAATTTCTGCTCCTCTTTGAGTTACATTGTATTGCAAATACTTCTATACATAAAATAGTATCTCAATGACAAGAAGCACCTGATAGGTCCAATAGAATATATATATATATTTTTTTTTTTTTTGTATCAAGTGATAAGNNGGCGGTGAAAAGCAAAAGCAAAACTGCATACACAACATAATCCATCCTGAACTCTTGGTATAGTACAGATTCTTACATTAAACATTGCTGTCACACCTTCATAATATAAAACACCGTAATCTGGTCAAAAAAAAAAGGACAAATATTCTTCAGGAGAACTGGGAAAGAGATTACAATTCACTGACTTTTGGTCTTTATGTCTTAAAATAAGGAACCCCCTACTTGAGTATCATTTTGTCTTCACTCCTGAAATGTAAACTGCAGTGTCATGTTGCACAGGCTGGGGAGGGGGAGGCAACTTAGTGAACCATTTCTATTTTCCTCAAAGGGGCAAGGCAGGAAGGAGGTGGAGCTTCCTGTTAGCTTTTGAGGAAGTGTGGGATGAAAGGGGGCTAGAGACTGCCAGCAGTGGACAGACAGGGGACACACTCTGCTTTTGCCTACTCTTCCAAGACTTGGATACATGCAAGAATGCTCCACTGAAGATGTACTAATACACATACAATATCATTAAAACAGGCCTAATGTTGACTGAGAAAAAGACAGTAAAGCTCTCTTTCGTTGTTAATGCTGCATTCAGAAATCAACCCCCCTGCTGTCCCCTATTGATAGAGGGGATGATAGCTTTGGTTTCTGGTGTTACTACATCACGACATGTGCAGACAACAGTTGTGCACCATGTGTAAATCCTTTCCTTTACTATTTTCACCATATTGCTTTAAAATAGGTAGATAAAATGCGAGCACAGATCACAAAAACTCTGGCTGTTTTACTTATGTAGCAATCCATGGCCACAAACTGTGACT
>NW_023340246.1:11638457-11658928 GCF_004916995.1 Morone saxatilis
AAAAAAAAAAAAAAAAACTGGTGTCAAACCCTTTTCAGCTGCTGCACACTAACTGTTCATAGACGTCCAAGGGCCGTGGACAAAAGCAACACCATGAGCTGGGACTGTTGGCATGAGTAGTAATGGAAGAGATGAGGTAAGAGTGAGAGAAAGAGAGAAGTGAAATTTAAATTAAAGGGAGGGAAAAGAATGCAGTGTAAGCAAGAATATTTTGGATGTTGAGCTGGTTTAACTCTTCTTGTCTTGTAGTGCGAGACTGAAGGCCATTGCTTTCACATTGTAGTGAACTGACTGTGCGCTTGTCTCAGTTTCTCAGCAATCTGTCAATTCAAACGAAGAAAAACTCACATCAATACAAAACCCGAGGGTGGTCATGTAATGGTTTAGTATCTCTGCAACTGCTACCAAGGTAATATTCAACAAAAAGGACAGACTCCAATTCCAATCTTACTGTGATAGATGGTCGATAAAAATGCCTTACCGTCTCGTAAAACTTGACTTGCTCTTCCAAGTACAACTGCATGACCCTGTTGTAGTCATAGATACGGTTGCTATGGAAGTGGTTCATCTCAGCTGCGAGAGAAGAAGGTGGCAAACCACGTGAATCAGAGATCAAGTTACAATAAACTCTCTCGCTTACATGTTTCTCAGTGAGTGCGTTACCTTGTAATGTGTAAGACATGGTGCTGACTCGTTTGGCCATGGTGACTTTGTCCTGAGGGGTAATTTTACTGGCGGCCACCAGCTTGTCGGCCTCCTTCACCTTGTCTATGGCTGCCTGCAAGAATTTAAAGAGTCTTCAGTTACACTATATGAAGACAGAAGACCATTTGACTTATGTAAATCCAGATGAGGTAAAGGAATTTAAAGAGAAGCTAAATGAAAACCTGATATCTTAAAAACAGAAGCACATGTTCACAATGTCTTGTTGTGGACTATGCTGCACCAGCTATTCATAAATCCTTTCAGGTTTGTGTGTTCCTTTTCCTTACTAAGTCCTTAGCAACTAATAGCTACTTTCTACATTAGTGATTTACTGAATTGAGTTACACTATTAAGACTTCAGGAATGTCTTAGCCAGTACAGACTAATAATAATGTGTAAATCGGCTGCTAGGAAACATCTGTAGCGCTGTCCAATCAAAAGTAATCAACTATGTCAACAGGAAGTAACTGTAGCATCAGTAGCCAAACAATATATTAAACTTAATTGTCAATGATTTATTAACATGGGTGTTGACTCTTTTTTAAATTTAAATACATATTATATATGCTCCTGCTGCAGAGCCAGTTGACACTAAAAGAAGTCTTAAAACTTTGTGTAACCATTTCCTGATGTACCTTATGGACTCCGATGGTGTCCGGGAAGCATCCCAGAAGACCCTTATATTCATTGTTGGTCTCCATGAGGAAGTGAAGGTCTTTCTTGGGCTGTAAAAGGAGCAAACACAGAGACAAAAAAAGATAAAAGTAACCTTAAATGGCACAAGACAGGAAATAACAGATCTAAAAGTGATAAGAAAGAATACAGGGAAACATTACGACACAGGAATAACTTTTCCAAGTAATATTTTTACACGCGTCCAATGGACAAAAGAGATTCAGTAAAAGAGGAGCTAATAATATTTAACTGATGGCTAAATGTACATAAAATTCCACACCCTATTCTTCCCATATCCTTGAATTTATTTAAGGAAGGCTGTATGCAGCCCCCACAGGTTAGTGCAACAAATAGACTGCATTGTTTTGCCTCCTAAGATGAATCCATGTGCAGCCACTGGCTTTCACCATTGCTATCACAGACATTGCTTAACCAAAGCCAACAATTCTACAGGAGCAGCATAAGCTTACCAGATGAATCCTCCCTCTGGAAGCTGCTGGAACATCAAAAAAGGCCCAAGTTTGATTTTATTACAAACCATGTTGGCAAACTTCATAAAACAAGTCAAAACAAGCGTCAGGAAACACTAGATATATGTTTTCCTGTAGCTTCTACCCCTACAGATACAGACTTCATGAGCAGGACGCTTGGTTAAAAGGGTCAATAAAACACCACAACTAGGATGTAAACACTGACTGCAAGCAGGAAATGTTCACAGACATTGTGAGATAATGTGATTATTGACAGGGTGGTTGGTGTAAATTTAAACTAACCTCTGAGGAAACAAGCCAGAGTTCTGCCTTGTTCATGAAGGCACATACGTACATTTTAAGGCAGTGGTATTACAGTGTGTAACAACAGGGACAGTACCTACCTGCTCTGCCACCATCTGAGCTATCTCCTCATATGTCTTGCCCGCTGCTGTCATGGCATCTGTCAGGGTTGACTCGCCTACAGCAGGAAATGGGTTAAATGTGTAATCACCATGTTTAGTAGCACTATCTGTGTGTCGATTTGTTTTCAGATTTGTTTCTACAGATTTCCACATAATGAAAGACTGCATAGTAAGTTGCATCTACTACCATTATGATGACTACATGTGCTGATTACAGCAATCTTTTGAAGTCACGCAAAATAACATTTGATGTCATATTTGTGTTCACTGTTGTACCTTGGTATCCACTGCTGGTGAAGACAGAGGAGAGGTTTTGGAAGGCTTTGCCGATTCTCTGGTACTCTTTTGGCAAAGCTGTGGAGGGGAAGACATGAAACATGAGCACCAACAGACACACTGTGTGAATGGTTTTTTTCGTGTGTTGACAAAATACTAATAATTATGAACCATTCTTTGATATAAACAGCAATTACAGCACAAAGTGAAGGTGTGGCCTGTGTGTAGTAAAACATTTATTTTGCTTCAGCGCTGTGTGTACGTACGGCCTGTACATCTCTTCCAGTGCTCCTGGCCCACTGTGAGGATTTCCTTTACCCCGTCATCCATGGCTTTGGTAAATCTGCTGAACTGCTCACATTTCTGCTCCCTATGGACGGATTAGCATGTGGACATACAGTCAGCCACGCGATTCATTTCTGTGCTTTTGCAGTGGTTCAGAGTAAAGTTTGATTAAAACTCACACTTCCACAGGATCCAAGTCTTGAGCTTCAGGCTCTATCGTGGAGAAGATCATCACTCCCACCGTCTCATCCTTCTCTGCTTTTCTCTTCCCCGTTTTCCAGTCCTGTACCAATGAATCGCTCATTTTAATTAAGCAATATTAAAAACACTGAACCTGAATTTTAATAATTGCAAATCATCTTTTCTACATACAGTCAGGTCAATTATTCATCAAATGTTAGATTTTATTAATAAAAGCAGGACCTTTCAATCATTTAGTAATATTAAAAACACAGATCATTCAAAAGCTCATGGGAGAAGAAGTGAAGGAGGAATAACCCACCTTCTCATCCTTGTAGGTGAGGAAAATCTGGAATACTTCACTGCCGGAAATGACTGGGTGCCTGCACATCCTGGTCATCCAGCCCTGCAACCGCTCCATACGCATCTTAATAAACTCTTCCTCAAATCGCCCTGGAGCAGACATTATACACAGAAAACACTTTTAATGTTGTTGTCAGCAATGTTGATCTATTTTGTGTCTTACATTTGTTCGTCACTTACCTGTCACCTGCTTGTCTGGTAAAGAGGGGATGGGGATGGCTGACCCGAATTTGTCTAGCAGCCTCTCATACAGCCAATCAAAGTGCTTGTATCGATGATTGACTGGTCGGTTTGTGGTCTGCAAACAAATAATGTGGAGTTATAAACATTGTAAATGAAGCGGGCAAAACACTTCATCATTATTTTACACAGGCAGAATATGATTTTGTGATTCCACAGCTACAGATAATTGATATACACCAGGGTTTATAAGCAAAAATTCTATGACATATGGAATATATTTTTAGTACTTGTATAGCGGCAAATAAGAGTTATAAATATTTTTGAGCTTGTGAAATGATGTTCACAAATAATTTCACAGCCTCCAGCTGTATATCACCAGCGTGGTTTCATTTCAGGTTTTAACTTCAGTGTTGCATAGACAGATGTGTGTGTCCATCTCTCAGAATTTGTGAAACCTCACTGTCTCACAATCTTTAAGTTGTGAGATTAGTTGTGAGTTGTTTGTTGTTTTGTTTGACAAATTCACACATTCAGATACATGCATGCCTTTTTTTCTCACATTCAGTGTAGAATGCACACTAAAGGTGATACACAACTGCAGGTGGTTAAATTATTTGTGAACATAATTTCACAAGCTCAAAATATTATTTGTATTCTATATACAGTCCCTAAACTTTATCTTAACCCCAGGTTAAAAATATTGTCCGTTTGAAAATGCTACTGGATACTTACGTTGGGCGTGATTTGGTATTCGATGTAGCTCTTGAGGCCGTACATCTTTGAGCCTTTCTTAGGATCAGCCACCACACAGTCTAGCTGACTTTCTGGGTAAGACCACACCGGGCCAACTTCTCCCAGCTGAGCATAAGACAAATAGTTTAGAAACCAGCTACACTGGATTTTATAGCATACAAACAAGTTCACACCAGTAAACAGAGGAAACCAGTTTAAACCTGCTGGAATACTACTCAATATATACTGCTGGAAATATAACATCTTTTACTGCAATAATAACAAAAACAGTGCTAATGACTGATTTTTAATGTCTTGTATTGATAGTGCATATTGTATTCAGTCTGGTCAGATAGGTTGAATCCCTGCAGCCCAAACACTGATATAACAAGAAAGACATAACCTACATAGATTGGTAGTTTCTCTTTGCCCTTGGGGAGCTGCTTGCATAGGAGGTAGAGCTCTGGCCCAGACTTAGAGAACCCAGGAAACCTGCTCGAAGAAAGAGAGAAAAGTTTGAAAAGTGATGGTCCTGATGACTTGTGTTTGTGTGGCCGTAATTACGTCAACAACAACTAATAAATTATTTCAGTATCATATTCATTATAGGTTTCCTGTGGAGTTTTTGACCAGGATACACAATTCTTAGTCAGACACCATTCACACTGACCTACAGTTGGTGGCAACATGCTTCGTCAGATCTAAAGTAAGTTCAATTTCTATGAGTCACACTGAATTTAAATATAACCTTTGTTTGTTTATAAGAAAACAAAATATGGAAGTGTATTTCCTTCTTAAGTCTTACTTGTTGAGGGAGATTTTCATTGAAGACGCATGAGCTCCTCCTCTCTGCATTGCTCCACTTTCTCCAGATTCTGACTCAGCGTAACCTCCAGTGGACTTTATGTCATCCCACTCATCATCCCACTCATCATCCTCTGCTCCTGATGGCAAATAGATGCACACATAGTTTTGTTTTAAAAGCACTCAAAGTACACATTGTGTTCTCCAACAACCTATTGTACAACGCTGAAATGTACAAGAACCCGGCTGTAAGAGTTGTGTGAAAATTCACTGCTGAGGATTACCTGATACAAACAGCAGTGTCTGTTCTAGTAATATTAATTAAACACTAGCAGGGATGGACATTAAAAGGATTTGATCAATTCTGGCATGGCCATCCCTAAATGCTACAAAATAATACATAGACACAGTTTATCTGAATTTGGCCTTAATGAAAATATTTTCACACACATACACAACAGGCAAGTTAGGAAATAATAAGTGCACTGATACATTACATCTGCCCTACAAAGCCAAAATGCATATTTAGCCAAATTGAGTTAAGGCCATAATCTGATTTGAAGCCTTAGCTAAGGCTAGCAGAAGCCTGAAACTACTCTTTTCCACCTGTTTCCTGTTGAAAATGCTTTGTAGCTAAATATTTGCTAAATCTGACCATGATGGGTAAACAAAAAGGTAGATAAACTAACAGTCCTGCTGAAAAATGACTAGCCTAGCTTAGCAAAGCAGGAAAGGCAATCCGAGCCACTGATCTCTCCTAAATGTTTCAAGGTTTTTTCATGCACCCTCAAAATTGTCTGAAAGTAGAGAGTAAAACAATCATTGAATTTACAATGTATCTATATCTTACAAAGTTTGGTTAACCAGGCTTAAAATGTAAGTTAAAATCCATAAATGTCATTCTGTATTTAGATACTGCTTTCTGTCTTTTGTAGGGCAGACATGCTGTGGGACAGAACTCTTTATAAAACTCATCATTAAAAATGTATCAAAAATCCGTAGTCAATCCAATACAATCCATTCAGAAATCTCTTAAATTTCAGGGGTCAGTCACAGCTGGCACTTTCACAATAACGTAGTAAATATAGTGTTAATGTCAAGATACAAACTGAATGCCTCACACACATGCTTTCAAGAATGTAAATCATTTCCAAAAAACATTTACTGGAACCTCTTTTCATGAATACTTGTTGTCAGTTCACACAAGAGTTAGGAAAAAGCTTCCACCAGGTGATGCAGGGGATACCTGTGTTATCAATAAGGTAAGGGTACGGGTAGATGTCTTTGGCAAGAAAGAAAGAAAGAAAGAAAGAAAGAAAGAAAGAAAGAAAGAAAGAAATGAAGAGTCTGTTAATTCTTCTCCTCAACAGATATTTCCCCAGCTCTCTTTCTACAATAACAACTGGAGAATTTAAAAAACAGGTCAAGTAATTTGTCCTTCTGAGTCATGCGTGAGGCTAACTTTTCCACAGTCTGGCAAAAACAGAATCATGACATGATTGTCTAGTCCACATGCTGGAGCATCGGTATGGAGGGATTGGCCAGAGACAGACGTCTGAACAGCAGCACATCTGGGAGTTAAAGTCACTCCAAATCTGTAACATATTTGGAGTGGAATGGTACTTGCAAATAATAAATACTGGACCAAACTACTTATAGTTGCAGAATAAAGGTTTTACTCTATATTCTCAATGTAGGACAGGAAATAGTGTTCTGTCCCGAGTATCAAAAATATCCTTTTTTTATATGGTTGGTAATCTAAGAAAGCTGATTTTAAGTATTATTTAAAAGAGTACTTGACTTATACTTCACTCTGTGAAAAATTGACTTGTTTTGGTTAAAAATACCAGGAAAACATCAGACATTAAGCACATATTGAAATCCTTATCTAGTTAAATCTGCTGTCTTATGACCAAGAAACTTATCACAGTTAATCTTGCTCTTACATTTTCCATCCATGCAGAGAGCTTTTATCACATGTCTGGGGAACTGGATCGTGGTCAAAAAACTCAAGAACATTTATACAATATGTTTACTAAAACACTGAATGTTCTGTGATGTAGCTGCCTCTATCAAAACAATCCAAATCAAGCATCCCAACAGAAAGCTTATTCTGACAACAGACTAGGCCGTTAGAAACGTACAACACGATTCACAAACCACACAATCTAACTGTGTTGCAGTGTCGTGTTATACAAGATGCTTAATTTGATTATTTGTTTAATTAAGCTCACACCTCCTGAGGGCTCAGAAATAAGTCTTTGCTTTCAACAACAGCATCCACTGCAGCCACATTCTACCCTCTCCCCACAACTACAGTTTAAAAAAGCAAACTATCTGCAAACAGTTCACTCAACTGTTTAGCAAGATAATGATGCCAAGAGATGAAAACAGTGTGTGACTTCCCGTGCCTGCAACCACACTAAGACATCACCATGTAGAGTCTCTGTAATTTGTTTTTAGCACAACATATTTTGTATTATGTCTGTTAGTTCATTTGAATTATCTTCAATTATTCTGTTGACCATCACAACAAATCTATGCAGTGTAGTCTTCATTTCCCTAATTTAAATTATTATGAGGTTTCGAATAGAAGAACTGAGTAGTGCAACTACAACCACAAGATTAAAAGTTCTTTAGACATTGCACAAAATCATAGGCGGTGATTTTATTGTACTGACACATATTATGCTTTCAACATCTGCCATGGTTGCTAATTTAAGAGCTTTTTCTTACCAGGGCCCTGGTAAGCCTGAGGGTGGCCCTGGGATATGGATCCCCAGGGGTCAGCAGCACTCTTCCCAGTCTGGGTGCCCTCTGGATTGGACGCCCAGTTGTTGTTGGTGCCCCCCGAGGGGTCTGCGTTCCACACCGACCAGGGATCATTACCATTACTAGCCTGGAAGAGATGGAAAGAGAAAATGTCAGGGACAAAAGAAGAAGAGAAATGACGGATCAAGTATGGAGAGAGAGAGGAGAGTCCAGTCTAGTTTGGAGTCTGTTTAATAAGAAGTTGACAGGAGACTTAAAACAACATGCCACACGATGCAGACTTGGCCTCTAACAGGGTATCTGTTTAATCAAAGTGACAGTGTAAATGTCTGTAAATGCTGCTTAACATATGCAGCCATTAAAAATATCAACATAACACAAAATATTGCATATCCAAAAAATGACACATGCCGATAATGATGTGCAGACTCACACAAACACTACCATTCTCAAGTCCACACACACTGTTTTATTACAGTACTTACAAACTGAAAATGCAACTACATGCCATGCTTGCAAGGCAGACATACTGTGTAGACCACTATGAAAACATGTGGGCATTGGCATGCAATAAGTGTTTGTGTGCCTTTTGTAGGTTGCTGTAAGCTTAATGCTAACCCAACTAGTGCAGGGTCAGTTAATACACCACATAATGCACATAGAAATAAAGAAAAAGTACTGTAAATGAGCCAGTAGTTTCACAAAAACTTGCTGCAACAAAAGTGAACACAGCATTGTAGTGAGAAACAACACTCGAACAGAAGTTTCCAGCATCGTCACTGTACATAAATACACAGTTTATTTAAAAGTGAACAATTTTGAAGATTATTTATGAGATTCTGATCATGATCTGGTGTAAATGTTTGTTTTCTGGTCTGATGATTCGTCAGTGTGATTAGTCAATTATGTGTCATTGACTCCAAGCTTTGAGCTTTCAAAGTTTCACTGTGGTGCTGATTCATACAATCGAGATAAAAGGTGTGGGAGTTGATTGGTGACGTGTCACTGTGCAGGTGAATGGAGAGGGTGAGATCATGCTGTCTGCAGGCAGTAGTAGTAGGAGGGGGAATTTGCCAGAGCAGACCAATCGGAGAGGAGGGGGCTTGGGGCAGAGAATGGGTGAGGGTGGAGGGCTTGGTTTCATGCCACTAGCCTCATACACCACCCACCTCCCCTGAGTTACCAGTTACCTCATCAGGGGACGAAAGGTAGGGGGAAACTGGGGTGTCGGGGGTATCCGGCTGGGGACTTAAGCCCCCAGCATCCACCTTGAGGGGAAAAGAAGGTGACATCATCATAAAGCGCCAGCAGTGAAGGTTCACACTCAGCAGGGGATGCTGGATATAGATGTGCTTGTGTGTGTGCGACAGTGGGAGTGGGTAAAATGAGTGAGTGGAGGAAGGGAGGGGGTGAGGGATGATGGCTGACACATTTCCTGCCTTGACTCAAACACTCACTGTGCCCAAATTTCTACTGATCCAGCAGTACACTCACATTCGTGGAACTTCCTGCCTACCAACGAGAAAAGATTTCACTGCACTTGTTTCCTCTTGGTTCTATTTTACTCGAGCTAAAACCTGCGTCAGTTATAAATGACATGACCACGGTGAATATCTCCTACAGCAGCTGCTCTCACTTCTGCATCTGTGGGGTTCACACAAGCTGCACGAACGTCAGTAAAACTCTGTCATCGCCTGCTTCTGCTTTTTCTTCAACATCACCCCAGCACACGTACTTCTGACATGGCTGGTACACTGTGGATGGCACTGTTGTGGGTATTTACTATTACTTCCCCAGTTGTCTGTGCCACTGACTTTAAAGCTGTACAAATAATATAATAGTCTGGCTAAAGGTCAGTAAAAACAACAGGCGTTTGATATGATACCCATATCTTCATTAGGTGAGTGCATTACCTGGTTCTGTGCTGGTGCTGCAGGGGGCGCATAGGCATCAAAGATGGACAAGTCTGGAGGTGCAACATTTCCAAAACTTGGGGTAGGTGCTGTGGTTCCTGCACCTGGGAACGATGGAACCTGCTGCCTGAACTACAAATGAAAGGATAAAAGACAGAAAAGAGTCCTATTAGCAGAACAAAACCAGATATTTCAGTGTGATTTAATGACTTTTAAAGGTACTACATTCTTCTGTGGTAATGTGATCCTGACTCCTTGGTATTCCCTGGCTTTGCAAACTCTGAGTTTTTAACTTTCTCTGTTTATCCAAAGTGTGATAGCACTGGCTAGTGATACTTCAGTTTACATATTTAAATCTGCTTTACCACTTAATATGAAGACACCATGCTTAATTCTGCTGGCTATTTTTGTTAGTTCGACATCTTGTTTTTGCAGATCTTATTTTTTACCAGTAGAGAGCACTGAAATAGAAAGTAGCTGCATGAGAAACACGTCCTGGTGTTTTTCATTAGATATTACATAAGCTACAAGTGCAATTGTCATCAGTGGGTTTTTATGATTTGGGAGAAAAATCAAAACAGTCTGGGGGCAGCTGGGGAGGTGAGTTAAGGTCAGAAACACACACATTCACATGAGCTTGTTTGCTAAGTAAAGCAGACAGAGGATATCTCTTTCTTGTACACACAAATACTACATTGTTGTTTAGAGTGAGGCTAAAGCTTTTAACAGAATTTAATGACTTTATTTTTTACTCAAACTCCATTTGTGTCTCTTTGTGCATGTCTTTATAGTGAATCATATCCTCACGATGAAGTCAGTTGCTGGATCAAAATGGACACACACAGACAAACACCCTAATCAGCAAAACCCTGAAGGAGGCACATCCTGTTGTGATTTCAGGCAACAGTCGGCACCACAGTCTGCAGTTAGTGCAGAAACACATCCTTGTCTCTAATGATAAGTGTCTAACTGATAGAGGCATAGAAAGGGTGAAATGTTAAATATTTGGTTGCATGTAGATAGTACATATTGTTCTTCTTGACCGCATAGCAGATGTCTTTACAGCTTCATTCTCTGGAGGTGAATGTATTTCAAATAGAGTGAAGGATGTGAGATGTAATAATCACCACCATACACTAAATGACCGTCTATCTTACCTCGATGTAGTCTTCTGGCACCAGTCCGACTTCCCCTCTGGAGTTCTGTGCTTCAATCCAGCCACCTCCGATACTCTGAAACAGAATGACACCCAAAACAACATGTGAGCATAAAGGACTGAGACTACAGAGAGTGGGCGTCTGCATCACATGCACACAAAAAACAGGCTACTGGGAAAAAGAAATCATATGGAGGGAATCTGAGAATGGGTTAAAATGCATGGCAGTAACCTGATTACACCTAAATTTACTTTCATTCGATTAAATTCTGATGCAAGGACACATTGCTACGAGTAATGATGTTCTTTTTAAACCTGTTGTAAAGTATCTGACATGCACATGCATTTGTACAGAAACCTGCAGCAAAAAATGTGCTGCAAAAAAAAAAATAGCTGTGTTAGCGTACCTTATTGTGTTTCTCTTAATTCTTCATTGAAATTAAGCCGAACAAGTTTCCCATTTACATGTCATTCAAGGTTAGAGCAAAAAAGCTGACAATTAGCAGGTTCCACAAGTATCTGTAAACACGCTGAAGCTCCCAGGAACAATTCCTTCACAGTCAGTTTATTTAGTGAAGGGAAAAAAGACTCTGTTTTCCTCATACAGTAGGTCCAGATTGGCTTCTGAGCGACTTTGATTAGAAAGATATGTAGGTCAGCACACAGTGAGTGACCTTTGAACTGTTGGCAACTAGCTACAATGACATCATGTGTACTCCCTTCCCTTCCTTCGTCTGTACGTGTTTGTGACACTGACCGTTTATAGATAACCTGAGATCATGTGAGTTGACAGGAGAGTCACACGGACATTTCAATTTGAGGCTACAACACAAAAAGCTATAATAGTTAACCAATACAAAAATTTAGGGTAAAACTAATCAAATCAAGTTTATTTCTAAAGTACATTTAAAAAACCCAGCAGAGGTAAAAAAATAACCTAAACGAAAACAATACATAACACAAAACGGTAACCGCAATACAGCAGGAGAGATATTGCATAACACTACTATCCCACATACAAATGAATGCTGCCTGTATAGATTTACCTGATTGGTGATAGTGACTGTCTCGCCTTCCTTCACCGTCAGCTCGTTGTTTCCAGGCTCAGCAGTGAAGTCATATAAAACTTGTGCCTGAACACAATCAAGAAAAAACACCAAAGATTTACTGCGTGTTTGAAGACAGCCCAGAGTTGCACAGTGTGCATGTCCACGTATACAGCAACACACCCAATAGCAGTGAAATCAGGGTTCGGTGAAAACAGGCCCAACTAGTTCTTCTGGGTATATTGCGCTGACTCTTCACTAGGCACTAGTATCAACCAAAAACAAGACCAGAATCATCACGTTACCTGGTTCAGTTCAAAACAGGAGCCTGCAGTTATTCACACACTGACCCACAACTATTAATCAGCCCTTCCCCCTTGGCCCCCCAGAGGCGTACACAACAAACCCAAACAAATACATGCAACAATGAGAGATAACAGAGTGAAAAATACTCTAAATGTGACTTCAGCTCATGGTTGATATTCAGGCCTTCCTACATTTATTTTCATAACTTTGACTATGCAAATTCACTTAGGCTGCCACTTCCTATTTAAAACTAAAATGTCATACCATGTCTTATCCAAGTAGACCAAATTCCCAGGGCTCGGCTATCTGATTAACTTGTTCATTAACTAATGAGATGGAATTCAAGGTTATTTGTACTTCCGTGAACAGAGATCTTTTTTTAGTGTTAGCCTGACACCTCCCAGGAGTCATTTGTTATTTTTATGTAGTGTAAAAGCATTTTGTTTGCGTTCTGAAGTCTGCTTGGGGTATGGTGTGATTTGCAGTCCTAATCTAACCAAAAAAGGTCTTTACAGTTTTAGTACTTCACTCGGGTTTGACCTTTGACAGCTTGACACTAGAAAGCTGTTTTCACATCCATCTGCAGGAGGGGGAAAGTTTCTAAATGTGACACGTGTAACAACAAGCACGATTCTGTGAGAAGTTTGGAAGTCAATCCTGGTCCAGTATGAAAACTGAAATCCTCCAGTACACATACACTGAGAATGTAGAGTAGAGTCAGGTAAGAGAAAT
The DNA here is from genome assembly GCF_004916995.1 of Morone saxatilis. Taxonomy (NCBI): domain Eukaryota; kingdom Metazoa; phylum Chordata; class Actinopteri; family Moronidae; genus Morone; species Morone saxatilis. Next base: position 11,651,481 of record NW_023340246.1, read on the forward strand.
CCATTCCATATTTTTGAGTGACTGAAAAGAAGTAGAGGTAATTTTAGGAACTTTAAAACCAGGTGAGACATATCAGACAAACAGTGTTACAAGAAGAGTACACGTGATAAAATACATCAGGAAGGGGTTGTTTAACTTTAATGGGCAGGATTATGGGACCGCAAATTGTGATCAAAATAAACCTGGATTTACACACCTATTTACAGTAATAATACTAATACTGATAGGCTGCTAATACTGTTAATGGTAACAGTAACTCACATTATTTTACTAAGGACATGCTGCTAAAACTTACTGTATTAATGAAGATAAAACACTGTATAATAGATAATCTCCCTCTCTCACACACATAAACACACATATACATACATACAGTACTGAATAAACAAACACCCACACACGCGACTACATTTCCCATAATTCCGCGGAGGTAGAAATGACCCGCACTGGAAAAGGTAGTAAAATGTCACAAGACACTTTCTTAATGAGACACATTTTCCATGTACAGCAAAAAAACAGTCGTGTCACATTTACTGCACACAAATGTGTTGTTGGCGTCCATTACACGAGTCCAAAAGCAGAGTATTAAAATATGTTTGAGTCTTTAATATGTCGCATATCGAGTGAAATGTCCACTGTAAACCTAATGCGAGAAACTGTAACTCTGTGTGAGCCTAAGTCCATAACCCGCTATTTTATCTGTAAAACAACAACTGTCAGGACGAACTGGTGGAGGTAATACACTCAGGTTGACGTTAAATCGTCTTAGGAAAGTTGTCTGACTTACCTTTACCGCCATTGTCGAAGCATTGATCAATCATTACAAAAACAGGCCCTGCGGTTTTCAGGATTTCCAATCCTCAGCTGGACATTTCCCCGCAGCTTCTCAACTAAAAAACGCGAAGAAAAAACACGGTGATTCCTCCCGGTGTACAGCCGCCGCAACACACACACTTTAACACATTACTAAAACAGTCTGTCACTTCAAAAAAAAAAAAAAAACCTGTGGGTGGTGGGAAAAAGAGAGACGGTGGGAACAGAACAGACTACTTCCAGAGAGACTGCAAGTTTGAAGCGCGTAGAGAGCTGACAGTGCGGAGGGAGTGACCTGCACCGCGGAGAGAAACCGGAAAGGTAGTCTGGATGCGATATGGCCCTCCAAGACGTGACTAGTTCAAATAAAACTCAACAATAAATTAATCTTAATCCATAAACCACTCAAGCTGTTTTTTACAGCTAAAAAAACAGTTAATGTTAATAACTTTTTTATTCATATTTTTTATTATAGTAATAATAACATCAGTCAAATTGCAGATATGTCCAGTAGACTCAAATATATAGTAGCAACCATTCAAGCGTTTGCTTTAATAACTAATATAAAAACCCTAGAGTTTTTTAAAATCTTTATTCATAATCGTAATTCGTTTTTTTTTTTATGTGTTAACAAGTCGCTTTAAATAGGCTACGATAAACTACGCTCAGAGGTTCCGACAACATTCTTGTTCTGAAACCAAACAGTGGTTAAAGTTCCGGTTTATTATTATTATTTTAATCTGAGGCAGCTATTGTACTGTGAATGTTGTTAACAGCTGGCTCAACGGCTGAAGGGAGTGACCCTGAATGTGTGTGTTATGCTGCAGTCGACCTCTGCTGGGCTAAATGTGCTTTTACATTACAAACCTGGTCCATTATGATATCTGTATATCTCTCTCTGTGTGTGTGGTCAGTGTCGGACACATAGCCTACTGTCCAAGTTTATGGCCATCAAATCAAAGTCCAGCTCACATCTTTCTTGTCATATATATTTTTATAGAAGCATTTCCAATAATCTGAGTGACACAATTCTGTTGCCTCCTTTCTATAACATTAACTAAATAGCCTAGAACACTGGTTTACAACCTTTTTCCTTAAAATACCCCTTTTCTATCATTGCGTAAACATTCATTAGCTTTTTGGTTGTTTAAACTTTATACATTTTGAACAGCTTGTGTTCTGGCCTTCAAAGTTTAGATCTTTAATAATAATCTAAACTTTAAAAATAACAATTACAATTTGTTTTCTTCAAAGAATTGGGTGAAATGCAGATATATAGGCCTACTCTGTATATTTTTTAAGTTTTCTTACACCCCTTAAAATTAAGAAGGCCTCATGAGGCTTTTGTGACCCCTAGTGGTGATCCCAACCCCCTGGTTGGGAACCACTGACCTAGAATATAGAACAATAGAATTTGCAAACAAATAAACATAGAAAAACCCCAAATAAACAATTACGAATTGAGTAAATAACCGAAAACAGAGTAGAATAAATAAAATGTATTCCTTCCTTGCAGTTATGAGGCCATAATCAATAAACAGTCTTTGAGGCTTCCTTAATGTGTTCGGGGCCTCTGTTCTGTTGTGCCAAAGATAATTAGCTTGTGGTCAGGATACAATGTCAGACCAACCACTATTAGGAAGATTTTTAAAATATCCTCCCAGTACTTGGTCGACTTCGGGCAGTAGACCAGACAATGACGCAAAGATACTTTTATCACATTGAGATGATACCTCAGAAAAAAATTGTATGGCGTTCTCTTTTTGAGTATTACACTGTATAAGCACCTTGAATTTGCACTGTGACTGCACATTGTGTAGGCTGTGGTCAGATATTTCCCCCACCCTGTTATTTTCCCCATGCATCCAGTTTATCTGGTCCAGCTCATTATGCTTGACTACAAAACCTGAAAATTTGAGCCTTCTCGCTTAAGCTGAAAATTGCAGGTGCAAACAGCTTAACAGCTGAAAATTGCAGGTGCAAACAGTTTAACAGCTTAAAATGCCTTAAAATGTTAATTGCTGGCGACTGAGAGATTTATTAGATTTGAGAGGTTTCAAGATTCAAGAGGTTTATTATCACATGTAGGAAACACAGTGGTTTACAATGAAAAACGTACTTTGCCCGACTCCCTTTAGACAACACACAAATAGAAGAATAGAATAAAGTTAAAATATAAAAAATAAAATAGAATAGAATAGAAGTTGCACTCAAAGGAAAAAGCAGTTCAAGTGTCAGTTGTAGTTGAATCACTGAAACTGTTTATTGTGTTAAAGTGAAATTGGTGAAAGCATTAAAAATAAAGACATTTATAATAATAAAAAGAAAAACACCTGGGACACAGAGATAGAGTGTCTGGGACAGTTATGGGACAGTAGAGAAATGTATCATTACCTATAATTATTACAGTTATGTGTTATGGGATATATTATATATTATAATATATTATTATATTATACCATATATTAAAATGTGAGGTGGCACCAGCAGGAGTCTTATGCTATGTCAGTCACACAGAGAGAAAGAGTCCAGTATGGCCAAGTTGTCAACATTCTCACTAGATTTAGACTTTTCAGACCCTCTTAGTAAATCTCTAAAAAGCCACTAGCGACAAATTTAGCAACTTTTTCAGACCATCAGGGAAAATATTAAAATATATTGTAATGCATTCCCATACATGGGAGAGAGCTGTGCAGAGCTCCTTTCCCAACAGCACTGGGGTCTCTCCCTCTCCTCTTGTACTGTGTGCAGACCTTTGTACTTACAAACAAATGTTACAAACATATGATCTGTCTGTAGTGAGTTTGTGATTATTTTTACTAAACTAATAATGTTCAAAGTGTGTGTATGTACATTTCCATCGCCACCAGAAACTAATTTGAATAGGTTTGCACTAGTTTGCAGGGATTCATTCATTGATATAGTAAGTAAATAGTAAATAGTTAGAAACAAGAAACTGTAACTCAACTGTAACGCAACAATGAAAACTGATAGTGACCATAGGGTGATTTCAACGTTTTATTCAGATTATTCTGTGCAGGGAACAACTAGCAGAACTTATATGGCCATCAAGAATGAGTAAAATAAAGTGATCTGGGTTACTGAAAGTTATTACACTATATTCATTATGTAGAATGAAAAGAAAAAACTAAAATCTGGGACAGTTGCGTGACAAGCCCTGCATGTAGGCACATTGAGAACATATATAAGCACTAAAAGCAACCGTCAGGTAAAGTGTAAAAGATGAAAGCATTTAAAATGTTAAGTTGCAGCACCAGAGTGTAAGTTCCTTGAAAATATTTTCAGTATTTCTGGTATGTGAGGAGTGACAGCAGACAGTATTTGAACTGTCAATTGAAAAGTAAGAAAAGAAAAAATGTCAGTTGACGTGTAGAGAGAGAGAGGGAATTAGAGCTGCAACGATTAGTCGATCAATCAATTAACTGCCAACTATTTTAATAACCAATTAATTAAAAATGTCAGCTTCTCAAATGTGAACATTTTCTGGTTTCTTTAGTCCTCTATGACAGTAAAGTGAATATCTTTGGGTTGTGGACATTTGAGGACTTCACCTTGGGCTTTGGGAAACAGTGATCGACATTATTTATAATTTTCTGACAGTTTATGGACCAAACAAACTAAGTGATAAATCAAGAAAATTATCGATAGATTCATCTATAATGAATATCATCATTAGTTGCAGCCCTAGAGAGAAGTGTGTGCACTGTACATTCTGATTTGAAAAGATATACAATAAATACAATAATATGAGTGCAACAATTACTTTTAGTATCTGAATACATCACTCATCACTCATTCCCATAAAATGACATTGTTTTGGTGTTGCAAACAAGTGTTGTTAAGAGGTATTGCTTTCATTTTGTCAATAAATTGACAACCTTGGCCAAAGTGAGAGGTATTGTACACCTTTCATTCTGGCTCCCTTCTCCTCACCTCCTCATATATCAAACACCTGAAGCCAGCTGTGGTCTCACTCGTCTGTCAGTGGGAAAGAACTGGTGGAACAGGTTGATATCAACGGTGGACTAGCTGAGAGGGGATACAGTTCAAAATCCGCAGTGCACCTGAACCACAGCAAGTTGAGAGAGACAGAAAGAGGGTATGAATGTGGAATAACATGAAATTAATTTACTGGTAGGCTGAAGGTTTTCACTAATCTGACATCAAAGACAGTGAACATTTAACACTGAGAGTGAGCTTTTGAAGAAATATAGTGAATTTTAGCACAGACATCTGAATGTGATTAAGACCACAGAAAAAAAGTTATATACAGTATTTGTCGTTCTCATGGGCAAATGCTACATGACTGAGCACTTTTTGCCTGTATCACTTGAATTCATCTAGCGACGCAGGTGTGTCAGAGGAGGGTGGGAGGGTATTTGGCAACTCTGCAGACACAGGGCTCATTTCGAAGATTTCTACCATCAGAGAGACATCATGCGCTCTCTGCTCCCTTTCCTTTACCTGTTCTCGGTCTGTACAAAAGGAGCAGGGGCATCGGACCTTAACATGCCCTTCATGGAGTACCTGGACCAGAACCATATGGTCTGCCTGAAATGGGGCTTTGATGACGTGCAAGGGGAAATTACATTCAAACTGGTGGTCAACACAACAGGCTGGGTGGGCTTTGGCTTTAGTACGAACGGAGGCATGAAGGGGTCTGATATTGTCATCGGGGGACTTGGACCCAGTGGAAGCTATTTCAAAGTAAGCCATCATCCATGTTCAACAGCATAACATTGTGTTAGGCCAAGATCAGGCTTTGTGCTGTCTGAGAGTTTTGTCTTTTTGTCCATTAGGATTATTATGCCATAAGTAACTCCATGCCTTTGGTGGACGAGCAGCAGAGCTACAGTCTCCTGTCGGTGACTGAAACTGAAGGTCAAACCATCATGACTTTTCAGAGGTCCATTCAGTCGTGTGACAACCAAGACTTCCATATCACTGTAAGACATTCAGACATTATCTCCCAACTTTGCACCTGCCGCATTATTGTATACATAAAATATCAACTTTATTTTAAGTAAAAAGAAACTTATAAAAGACTATTTTATTTCTTCTGGTCAAGTTTCATTGCTAAATCACATAATTAAGATGAGATTGGAAATTTCTTCACTATATAATGTCAGAAAAATCAGAAAAATTATCAGAAAAATGAATCAAACAGATGAACTATGTTTTGTAAGAATGCAGGAATATTGCTGCTGTTCTGTGTATACAGACCAACAACTTAAGTAGGCTACATTTTCTCAAGTACTGTACCTAAGTACAAATTCGAGGTACTTTCCACGAGTATTTCCACTTCACGCACCTATATACTGTTATGCCAACACATCCCAAATATTGTACTCTTTACTCCACAACATTTGTCTGGCAGCAGGAGTTACTATTTAGCCTACTTTTCTTTTTATACTTATACTTTCTGTCCAGTGAAAACCATGTCTTCTCTCCAGATGTGCTGATTCTTTCTTTTTCTAATAAACCGAAGGATTAAGTGTTCCTTTATGGGTCGAAAGAATTATCCTACCTCTTAAGCTAAATAATATACACGGAATTGTAGTATTGTTACAGTGTCGTACTTTTACTGAAGTTGTGGATCTGAATGCCCTTTTTGCCATTTAACCAACGTACCTTGTCAACAACATGCCATTTAAACTTGTTATACACCACGCATTACAAGCTTTACTTTTTCTACACTGTGGTGGCTCATTATCTGTAATGTTATAGTCTTTTGTGTTGCTGATCTAATTCTTCATGTAAATCTCAGGTTTCCTGATTGTTTTCATGTAAACCCTGTTATATATGTTCTTTTGTTAGGTCCACCAGAATATTCTTTCATTCAGTTGGGTGTTTTCAGATTTGAAGACAATGGCAACAACAAAAGCAGGAACACAAGATTTTGTTGTGCATTGAACACCTGAAATGCTATACGTTTTTGAAAAATAAAAGCTGGCTGTATGCAGTGACATTTGTGGTTGCGCCTTTTTATCATTTGTACTACTGCTACATTATTCTTGAATTTAAAAAATACCTATTTTTTAAAGTAAAGAATGACTTGATTTTTCAGTTTTGGGACACAGGAACACACCATTGTCTTTTAACCCCCATTAAAAGCGCTTTCATGTTGTTGCTTGTATTGTATCATATTTGTTGACTATTTGTTGCCATCTCCTTTATAGAATCAACCCATTAAACTGATCTATGCCTATGGACTAACAGATGACATCGCTTACCATCAGAGCCGTAGAGGCACCAAGGAAGTCAACCTGCTGAGCTACACTCCCAGAACGATCGTAACCAACCCCAACTATCTCAGTGCCTCAGTGCAAAACGTACGAATAATTCAAAAATAGTTATTACAACAATAGACAACACACGTTTGTGGAAATTGTGGGGAAATTTGTAGATTCTTCAAATTTTTTTTACCTTCTAGCTCACTTATCTAATTAAGTATAATGTTTACCAGAAGCTGGAATACATTGCAGTTGGATGGATGAATGAATGAATGAATGAATGAATGGATGGAAAACAATTTTAAAAATCAATATAATTCTGATACCTGCAGTCATCCAAACACAAGTTGCATATTGTTACATTTATTTATTTATTTATTT
>NW_023340246.1:11659028-11689328 GCF_004916995.1 Morone saxatilis
ATTGTTACATTTATTTATTTATTTAATTTATTTATTATTATTATTATTATTATTATTATTATTATTATTATTATTATTTTATATTTTTTTACAGATCACTGTCCCTTCCAAAAACACCTACTACCACTGCAAGGTCATGAAGTTTCCAGCCAGTACAAAACGTCATGTATATCGGGTAATCATCCTTTCTTCACATTACCATCATCACTCTTCAGCCACTTTACCAAAATCAGCTATATAATGTCATTCCTTACATCAAATGTTTTATTTACATCCCATATGCTACTGTCAGGTTTTGGGTTCAGGGTTTAAAATGCATTAACATAATAACACACACATGATTTTCATATTTATTTGTTTTTCATTCATTGTTCTTGAAACCTTCTGTACCAAACCTCTCCTTACTTTACCTCAGATTGAACCAGCGATTGAGAACCTCGACATCGTTCATCACATCCTGCTGTACCGCTGCCCCTCCTATGTGACGGAACCATACGACAATCAGTGCTACATGGGCAACATAGGGGATTCCTGCTTCGGGGTGGTGGCTGTATGGGGAATAGGAGGAGGGGTGAGAGAGAATTAAGTGTCCATCTATGTATTATTTATTTCATTTTGTTGACTGTCTTTTTCTGTGTATATCCATGTCAGTGTTGTGCTTGTGCAAGTTGACCTACAGTTTATCTCTGAAACCTCAGGCATTTGAGCTTCCAGAAAATGCGGGTATTCCTTTCGGAGGTGATGACAATGATAGGTTCTACAGGCTGGAAATCCACTACAATAATCCAAACAACCATTCAGGTAAATGGACAATTATTGTGAGCGCCATACACAGTTTGTAACACTAGGGTAATTTTCCCAGATTTGACAGAGCTTGCTTAAAGGTCACAAAATACATTATGGACCTAGGATCAGTAAATTCACTTTAATATGTAAAATTGGTGGAATTTCTCTTTAAAAGAAGTTGCTTTGAAGAAGAAGTCATGCTTTGGCTGCTTTCTGGACAATAACACACAGTACTATACACTCATACAAAACAGTGTTAAATACTGCATAAACAAAGTGCTGGAGCATATGCCTCCTTTTCTTTATTCTGTGCAACATTTTTAAACGTCTGTCTCGCTCTGTCTAGGTAGGACAGACAGCTCAGGACTGAGACTGTACTATGCAGACCAACTCCGACAGCATGATGTAGGCATCATGACCACAGGTGTGCTGCAATTTGGCAATTTGGATTACAACATCCCTCCAAAAGCCCCTCAATTCCGCACCTACGGCGTGTGTAATACCACTATGTTTTATAAGGTCTGTAGTGGTTCAGTATGGATTTCAAACTGCAGCAGTGGTTAATGGAGAATGTTTGTGACTGTGTCCCTGATAGTCTTTACTTTCACTCCTAGCTTGTGAATCCTTTTCCTGAACTTGAAGTGTTTGCTGTGCTGATGCACACTCATTTGGCTGGAAGGAAAGTCAGAGTTGGTCACTACAGGTAAGAAAGACAGGAGTGATTGTTATATTGTTTCCTTGTAAACATAGTGTTACTCTTATTTTATATTTCCTCTCTGTCCTCGTAGAAATGGAAAGCAGATCGACTTCTTGGGCTTGGATGAAAATTACAACTTTGAGTTGCAGCAGAGCTACAGTTTGGGAAACATCAAGACCATTAAGCCAGTAAGTCCCTATTGTCCCATGTTCATATGTTATGCCCATAATAGTCAGTTTTTTTAGTAAGTTAAAAAACTCTTTTGATGCCACATTACTTGTCTCCAATTACAGGGTGATGAGATTGCAGTGGAGTGCACCTACAGCACTACCAGTCGCAGCAAAGTCACTAAGGTTGGTAAATACTGTATGACACATAAAATGGGCTCCAAATGAAATCAGTGCTGTCCCATAAAAACATAAAGAGGAAACACAAGTAATAGGAAGACTTTTGATGAAACATGATGTAATATGTATTGGTCAATCTATGTGGAATCTTTTATTTTTTTTATTATTATGTCCCACTGAATGTATAAAATCTCTTTTTCAAGGGAGCCATATATACAGCAGCAATATATCATTATTCCAAACAACATACACACAAACGTTAAAACACATATAACAAAACACACAATTTGAACTATAAACCTAATGGAGGTAGGCACATTAACATGAACACTATCATTTAGTGTCTTAAGAGAAACATACAACTACTGGTCAATAGAATACAACTCATAATACAACAATATTAGAGCATATTCCCATAGTATCATACACTCTGCATGTATAAAGAGAATCTCATGTCTTTAATAGCTGCCGTGTTTCACGTTTTCCTCCTTCAGATGGGGTTGGCAACTACTGATGAGATGTGCCTGGCCTTCATACTCTACTATCCTGCAATCGATATCGACACATGCATCAGCCACCCAGATACAACGCATCCGTTCATCGATGCAAGCTACCAGTAAGACCCGATGTGGTACATACACACATTTCTTTCATGCTGATGTATCTTTTGAAACAGCTATTTTCTCATTTCTAACAGGATGTCTGAGGAGACCACAACTTTAGACCCTGATGAAATTGTGGAGTATGAGAGTTTGTTAAAGACTTTACCACAAATTCAGTTAATCACTGATGACAATGTAAGTTTATTTGATTGTGTCTTTTATTTTCTACCTCCTATCTAATTGAGAAATTCATATATTTTGGATGAATTTTATTTTTTTAAATATTGTGGATTCCTCTGTCTGTCACAGCTATACCCCCAAAAGTTTAAATATTTCTGTCAACTGGTGCTTTCCCTTCCAACTTTAGACTTACTGTGTTTCAACTATTTAACTTAAATTACCTCCTGTATTAGCAACTGGTCTAATACAGGTCATTGTTCATAAGTTGTTGGGGGTCTTTTGAAGTCCTCTCAATGCTTCCTCTTGTTCCGATTTATTCTGTTCTGTTCCTGTGTGATTATGTAAAGCATTATTTTGTCTATTTCTTTATCATTTTAATGATGCATGCAGTTTATTTTCTATCATTAACTTTGGACTGATCTGCATGTGTCACTAATTTGTGTCTCATACAGTTTAGAGAGTTGTATGTATTTATTGATTATGGACAAAGTCTTTACCCATCTTCCTATACAAATGTGGTATTTAAGTTACTAAGTCACTGACAGCAATGCAATTTTTGATATTGCTTGTTTTTTGCAATATTATAAAAAGGAGTAATTTTTATATCATATAATCTTTTCTTTTTCACAGAACAAATACTCAGTTAATGAAAATGGCATAATCAGGGAGATGTTGAAGACACCGACTGTCACTTGTAAGAATGTCAATGCGTCAAGCCGACTCTGCACTTCTTGGATTGTGAACCCAGCTGGAATCATGCTTTTCCTCCTCTGGATTGCAATAATGTAACGTGGCTGTGTGAACAATGGATCAAAACCAGTGCAATCTTGATAAAGGGAGGCACAGTTGAATCTCTATTGTTTGTATACCATATTCATATAGCATATCTTTTTCTCTTTGCTATTAATTGATAATCACAAATCGGGTGTCATATTATTCAGCAACTTTCATATTGATTATGATATTTAGATGTAAATTCCTTTCTTACTTTAATCTCTGTTTTATAAAAGCACAAAATGCTTTGGCTATATGTGCCTGGAGACATGTCAGTAAACTTCATTCTCCATTTATACAGTTTTATAGTAGTTTTATTTCACCATATATGATCAAATATGTACTTAATACCAATGCACTTACTTTATTAGTAAACGTACGTACAGTAATACGTACATTATTCCAACTCTACTTTATTTCATATATTTCTCATTCAGTCTATTCATGTTATGATTATGTATTAGAATATATAGCACTTACACATATGCACTTTTCTCAGTTTGTGTTATGTTCATTATATGCACTGTTAGCAATAATTGCTTATTTTATATGTTTATGAGTTATATAAAAGAGGCAATAATGTAATAATCACTCAATAAAAAAAAATATATCCCAAATAATATAGAAAACTGGTGTTATTACAATCTAGAAAAAGTGGATGCAAGTGGCAGTAGCAGGTAGTTTCCTCAAGAGGGAGCTCTAACTTATTTGCCTGCCTGTCACTGTGCTGTCAGGGGATGAATGTGAGCGGCTAGCCGGCTGGTAGCTTTGGCAATGTTGTCACTATCAGAATGATATCGCAGCGGGACAGAGGAGAACTTGCTCGTTTTTATACTGTCACAGATCCTAAAAAGCACCAGAAAGGCTATACTGTGTACAAAGTCACCGCAAGGGTAAGTGGACTCTGACATCAAGGCTAATGCTGTGTGTTGTTAGCTAGCTAGCTGTGTAGCTTCAGCTGTGCTAACCAAGCTAATATGATGCAAACACAAGTAACGTTACTTTAACCTCTTGAGCATTGGCTGGCAATGGTAACAGCTTTTGTGAACACCAAATATGCAGCTGACAGACACACTCAGACTTGCGTAACGCTATATTTTAAAATATGTTTGTTTGTTTTTTTTTGTTCCAATAGGGAATTATCTAGTAGCTAACTTACATTAGCCATATTAGCCAGCCCTGAACGCTTTGTTGACCAGTGTTAACAGCTAGATAGCTAACTATGGAGCTTAGTTAGTGGTCTATGCAGCGTTACAACGAGCCTTAAGGAGCTGCATCTTAAATCTGTCCAGTAACTAGAAAGCTGATTCATATTGGCATTCTATTTTGAGTCTAGTTCCCCAGAGATGTGCTTTGATGTAACGGTTTTTTTATTTATTAATTATTGTCCCAACTATTGATAGTCAAGTCTATTGAAGCTGGGATTGCAAAATGTCAAAGCAAGTTAAGAAGTCACATGACAATAGCTTAAACATCGTGTGTCTGTCTCACAGACTGAGGTGCTGTCATACTCTCATTTGCTTTCATTTGTGAGCATGGCTCCCTGTCCCCATTAATAATATGCAGCAACTCACAGATCAAGCTGGTATAGGGAAGTGAGTCCTTTGATGATGAAGTGAATCCAGTATGTGCTGGGATTTTACAAATACATGGGTAGACTCCCAGTTGGATCAGTTAGGACAAGAACAGGCTGAGTTTCTTTGTCTCTGCCCGCCTGTCATCCTGCTTGTTATGAATGTTGGTGATGTCTCGTTCTTACTCTCAAGACCTCCGTCATTCGCCGTATAATGCACTCATTGTCACGCTCAGGGCTGTGTGCCTGCTCATGCTTGTGCCACTCTCACAAGAGACCAGCTCTGACATCTTTGTAGATAGAAATCGCTCACATGGAGACTCTAAAGCCTTGAGTTCTCTTCTCCCGCTTCCACACACAGATAATCTCCAGGAAGAACCCAGAGGATGTCCAAGAGGTAAGAGCCATTATTTTTATATTGTGACTTTGTGAGTGTGCAAAGCAATGGCAGACGAATGAATTCCTTGAAAGGCGAGAGTTTGAAGGACATTTTCCCTGCAGGGTTGGAAGATAAGGACTGCTACTGGGTATATAATGCTGCTACTTTGTAAATAATATAAGATATTGGTTATCTCAGCAACAACAAATTGAAAGTTACACAAGTAAATCTGTGGTCAGAGGCTGTGTGAGTTCTGTGTGGCTCTACGTTTCTTATTAATCTCCTTACACAATATTAGAAAGCAAAGCTTCATTTTTCTGGCCAGACATTTCAAGGGGGAAATAATTCATTTAAAAAGCCAAGAATTAGGCTTCTGCATTACGCCTGCATTGTCCACAGCCTCTCACATCTGTGCTCAAAACAACTAACAAAACAACAAGTTTTTCCAAACATTTGACTATTCCCCTCTCACACAATGTATCTATGAGAATGCCGTAAAAACGCCTATGCATGTTGTCTTACATTTGACACACGCTGAGGAATGCAGTCAAGCCTGGAACCAGTGCTAATGCAGCAGGCATGATGTCAATTACTGCATGGGTTTCTAAGAGACAGTGAAAGAGGTTTGCCCGTCAACACACAAACCTCCATTATTGAGCAGTGCTCCTGTTTGGGAGTGGTGTTTCTCACAGCAGCAGACTGGCCAAGATTTTAGCAAACAGGACTTTCATCTCAACATTAGGCCATTTTGTTTTGCTTTATCCCACTGAGTGAGGGAGGAATGACTGCATCCAGTTTGTGTATGAATGGTTTGGCTGCTGTTTCATTGCACAAAATAGCTTGAGATGAGGAATTTCACTCGTCCTATGAGTTTGACTCAGTCTCTGTCTTTCAGGCTATGGAGTTCTGTAAAGTTGTAAATATTTTATTGACTTTAACAAGACATAATGAACCCAAGCAGTGGTGAACAAACTTTATATGATCCATTTCTTGAAGCTCCACACATTTTTAAAGGCAAAAATGTATCTCTTCATCCACCCTCTCTCTCTCTCTCTCTCTGTAGATAACAGTCTGGAAGAGATACAGTGATTTCCGAAAACTTCATCAAAACCTCTGGCAGCTGCACAAGAATGTATGTAGCCAGTCAGAGCTGTTTCCTCCCTTTGCGAGGGCCAAAGTCTTCGGTAAGGAACTAATCCGCTTGATTCCCCTCTGTCAAACATTTAATTTAAGTCCTGATAAAGGTAAAGAGACCAAATGCTAGTCCTTTTTTTTTAATGCTTGCATTAGACCTACATGTGTAAATCCACCTTTTCCTCTTTGATTGTTTTGGTCCTCTGTTACCTTAACATGTGGTTGTTAGTGTTAGCGATCTTCTCTAAAGTGACCACAGAAAAACTGCTGTAGTGACTTTGCTGTAGTACAAGATAATAAATGCTGGACCTTAGTGAGAACTCTGCCCCCTTGAGGCAGCTTAGTGTTATGACTCAGTCAGTAACCATTACTCCTTCTTGCCATGATCACTTAAAGGCTATATGTGTGCGTGTGTGTCTTTCTATCCATGTATGCATGTGCAGGCCGTTTTGACGACTCAGTAATCGAGGAAAGAAGGCAGTGCTCTGAGGATCTGTTACAGTTCTCCGCTAATATCCCTACTCTCTATAGCAGTCAGCACATCCAAGATTTCTTCAAGGTACCCCAACACACACACACACGCAGGAACACAAACATACTCCCTCAGAGACGACAAACTGCAGTGTTTCTAATTCTTTTCAAGGGAGGTGAGGTCCACGACGGCTCGGAGCTCATTGGACCAGCTGAACCCTTTTCTGACTTCTTGGCAGACAGTTTATCAGACTGCAGCTCTGACGGTAGGGTTACACACGATAACTCTTCCTCACAATCATTCTTCCTCATGATTTACAATGACTGTTAGTTCACACTTGCTCACAGATGTGTGCACATGTTTTTTCAGTTCAAAGAGACATCAGTGGTGCAGATGATTTGACTATCACATCTGAGTATGGAGGTAAAGTTGATTTAAGCATCAAAATAGCACCCACCTACATTAGAGCTAATTTAGATTTTAGTTTTGTGTCTTTATCTAATACTTTATCTATATTAACCCTAGCATTGTTTTCGTCCCAGGCCCTTCCAGTGACAGCGACCTGACCTCCTTGGCTGTGGATACAGACTCTTTGGCTGGGCTGGATGATGGCATGGCCTCAGGTCGCACCTCCCCAAACCAGCCACAGGGGGGAGCCACCAACATTAGCAGCAGCTGCAGCCCTCGCTTGCCCTCCCTGCACGATCGCCGCAGCCCATCTCCTGCCCCACTCCCTGCCTCCTCAGCCCCTAACCCAGAGGTCAGCTGGCCAGGCCGAACGTCACTCTTTCCCGGTAGTCTGAAGAAAGGCGGTAGTGGCAACTCTAAGGACGTGAAGTCAGACTACCTAGACAGAGCCAGTGAGCTCATCTGTTTGGCTGTACAGAAGGAGAAAGAGCAGGACTTCCAGGCAGCTTTCTCCTGCTATCGCAGCGGAGTGGACCTGCTGCTGCAAGGAGTGCAAGGTCAGTTTGGGAGAGAGCTGGGTCACTTTTCTGTGAGGTCAGGCAGCCAATTGATACATTCTTTCCTCTGGTTACCCGAAGTGAAAGAAAGAAGGGACAGTTATTCAAGGGCAGATTTAGTTTTGACAAAATCATATACAAAGATATTTTCATATCTTTGTGCTGCGTTTAAAAAAAAATTACTTCACTGTACATGTGCAGCATTTACACAACTTCATTTCTTTTATTGATGACCAGAGCTTGAGGAAAGGTTTTTAATTTACGGTTAAATCAGTAAGTTAATTCAACTGCAAAAGTAATCTGATTCCCTGGTTAGCTCAGCATTTTACAGGAGATACACCTTTAATGAAGAATGTGTCTAAACCAGAAACAGGAGATTGAGTGAGAGACCAAAGGAGAGAAGTGTGAAACTGAAACTCAGGTTTATTTAGATATTTGCAAATGTGAAATCAAACTCGGCAGTCAGTGAGAAATTTGGGCATATTTATAACTAATCCTTCATAGTCTGTACAAAGTGGAGAAACGTTTCATGGCCATATGTAGTCTGGGGGAGGAGCAGTAAGATTTGCTAATAGAGAAAATATGAGGGTAAAAAATAAATGGAATGCACATTTATGCACACCATCATTCCTAATAATCTGCCCTCCATTGGTCACACTAGCAGGTGGGTGGCGGCAGAGATGTAGGGAGTGACCAATGACTCTGACCTTGCACCTTATTGTGGAGGTGCCAAAACAAAACCCACTTCTACTTCTCACAACCACTTTTACTTAGTGCTTTATTAGCTTGTCACTGTTCTAACATGCTGTTTTGTCAGTAAATAAAATGGTGGTACAGAAACTTTGAACACTGCACTTATAAAAACTGCTTCATAAAGAATAATTATGGATCTCACTTTTCAGGTGAGCCCAGTCCCACGCGGCGAGAGGCAGTGAAGAAGAAGACTGCAGAGTATCTGATGCGTGCAGAACAGATATCCAGTCAGCATCTGAGAAGCAACATGGGTCAAGGGTCAACACAGACAGTGGTGAGTGGGAGGGAAATTGGCCCGTATGCTGTCGGTGTTATATTATGCTAATTTGCCTCATATGGATGCATCCACCCTGGTCCTTAAACCACTTGAAGCAGTGTATCAGAGTGCTTTCAGGTTTGTTACAGATGAAAACATCACAGCAAGTCTGTGGTAAAAAATGTTAAACCTATATTTTTAGAATTCACATTGTCAAAAATGATGGAATTACAGCTGAATCTTTTTGACTGACACCAACTTTGACTCTTTTTTTACTTATTACTTGGGTCACATGTTGCAAGAGGTCACGATACCTAATAAATGTAACCGTATTCTAATAATAAATGTATACATCATTAAATCATCACTACGAAATGTGCTTTTTATCCAAGGCTTTGGGGGCACAGTGCTGCCCGTCCACCAGCAGAGGAGGCCAGCAGAGTCCATTCGAGGAGCTGAGAGCTTACAGGGTGTTGGGCGTCATAGATAAGGTCAGTTTACTGTTGCAACTTGCAACCACATTTTGATTTACTCTAATATTGTTTCATTTATAATCACAATCAATAATGTGCCTTTTTTTATATGGCGAGAGTGAGTAAAAGACACAAACAGACTCTCCTTGAATATTATAGTAAATATGGTAGAGGAGCATTTTTAGGGTGAAAATGAAACAATTATCGTGGTCCTAACAAAATAATCACACTCAGGTCGGGCAGACACTCGTTTATTTATTAATTGCCCCAGCCAAGGCAAATGGAGTATGCATCTTCAAATTTCTCCTTCTGTCCTTTCTTTATCTGAGGCAATAAAATGTAATAGATTTACTGGATGCTATGGTAAGGACTGAGTGTGTGTATGTTTAGCGTCAGTTATGACTACCACAAGGTCAGTTTAGGTTGCTGGTCCTCTCAACCAGCTGCCCGCGAAGCAACTTCACCACTCAGCCATGAAATGACTTGGCAAGCAGCTCAGAGAGCGGCACACAACATTGAATCAATGATGCTCGTCCTCCACACACACAAAACCCCAAGGAAAATGTTGACACAATACCAACATGTGTTACTCTACAGAGGTGCACGCAAAATCCACGATATGTCAGAAACAAATCAGACACACAGCAAAAAAAACACCATAAGCGGCACCTACTCTATCCTGAAATGGCCCTGGCATTCCTCTCCTCTTTCTCCTCCTCCTCCTTCCTCCTTTCACTTTTAATGGGGACAGAGGGGACAGATGGAGAGAGCTCCTCACCCTACTGCCCCCCTCCCTCTGCCCCTCTTCTCCACCTCCCCCCTTCCCTGATGTTTGTGTCTTAATTATATTAGCGCCCTGGCTAGCACTGCCACTCTGTTTACTCACAGCTCCATTCATATCCATTTAGCCTGCACCTGTTTGGTCCCCGCCAGGGTCACATGGAGAGAATGCACCCAGAAAACATACGCACGCACTCCACCACGCATAAACACAGACCGCCTAACACACATATGCTCAAGCTCTCCCCTGAGACGGTGAGGGAGCAGAAGAGCAATGGAGATGTCAGAAAAAGAGGGAAAAAATAAAGATATTAGGAAGAGCCGGAGCCAGAAAGTGAAGGAAAGTGAAAAGAGAGATGGTAGCAGCTTAGAGATGAGTAGGGATTTAGAGAAGCCACTGATAGAAATGACTGTCTGCTATGAAACATTGTGTGGCTGAGTAGTGACATTTACCAAAGAAAACATGCTCCAAAATTAAAAAATGTAGCTCTACCAGATAGCAATTTGTGCCTGTGATGTATGAACATTAATGGGAATGACCAGCCATTGGGCTGGCAGAGTGCTTATATGTCCATTTTGGGGCAGCAACTAAAGATTATTTTCAATAATGATTAATCTGTCAGCTATTTTTCCTATTGTGAAGTCTGTGAAATGACCAAAAATAGTGAAAAATGGTCATCGTAATGGTCATGGTGATTTTTTCAGATTGATTGTTTAAACCAATGCTTCCAAATTCTAATGATTCTCAATTTACAGTCATGTTACAAAAGGGAAAAGCTGAAAATCTTATTAGAGAAAATAGATTGATAAATTACTACTAATGATGAGATTATCAAAAATTGCTGTCAATCAACTAACTGATTAATGAACCAACTGAGTCATCTCTATATACGAGTGTTTATAAAAATGTGTTTTTATACACTTTTACACTGTTCTTTGTTTTTATTTTTAGGTAATATTGCTTTTTAAAAATAATAATATGAAAATACTTCTTAGTTGCAGTCCTACTACTGACATCTAATAGATTCCTTTTAGTCATTGTTAGGTGACTGGGACTTGGTTTGGTCAACACAGCAGGAGCCAATGTGTTATTGCCAATTTTTCTGGTATAATTTAGGGATCTACATTTATCTTGCAGTGACCCTCATGTGTGCCCTGACCCAGTCATTGAAAAACACTGCTTTGGAGGACATAACCACTACATCATCTTAGACTGTGTATGTCTGTTCATACCTGGCAATTAATGGCACTCTTCCATCACAGGTTCTTTTGGTCATGGACAAGAGAACACAAGAGACGTTCATCCTGAAAGTAAGTGTAATGTGTGTGTGTGTGTGTGTGTGTGTGTGTGTGTGCGCTCCCCGCATCCTCGTTGTCCTGACTGTAAGTGTAAGTGTGAAGTGTGCCAGAAGCCCCTGTGTGTGACCGGTGTAATTGATTCTAATGGGCCTGTCCCTGTCAGCTCCTCTGCTCTCAGGTGTGAGACGTGTGCCAGATGCCATCGCACAGCACAGGAACAGATGACTACACACACACACACGCATACCTACACACACACACACGCATACCTACACACACTCGCAGCAATGTGAACTTTACGTGTAGCGCTGATAGATTTGTGTGACTCTGTTAAAGTCACGCGCTGTATGTGGCTTGATGAATCCAGTGACTTTGGGTTGCCATGGGGCATAGCTGGCACCTCTTTAATGGGAGGTTTCTCCTTTGCCACACTGCCTTCCTCGTTTATTTTTTTTATTTTTTCCACTTATTCTACACAAACTAAAAGCCTCACCTTCCTTTTCCTCCTCTTATGCCCTTTTAATTTGGGTTCATTTTTCTTTTCTCCTCACGTCCTTAAATGCAAGTTCTTTTTTGCTTGCTTATTTCACCTTTAATTCTAATCCTCCTCCTCCTCCTCCTCTTTCTTTTTGCAGGGTCTGAGGAAGAGCAGTGACTGTGGGCGGACTAAGAGAACAATCATGCCTCACTCTGTACCCCACATGGTGCAGCTGAGGAAGTTCATCGTTTCTGAAGACACTGTTTTTCTTTTGCTGCAGTATGCGGAAGGTAAGACACACACACACACACACACACACACATCTCATACTCATCATTTGTATCTTCCTTCTTTTGTCTCCTTTACTTCCAACTGCCTTCTCCCTTCCTTCGCCTGATCCCTCTTCCTCTCATCTCCCACCCCTCTCTCTCTGCCCTTGTTCCAGACAGATGTTTGATAGAGATGGGTGTGTGTCACAGGTCATTATTCTGAATACCAGGTGGCGCCATGCTTCATTAGCTATGCCAACACCTGGGCCTCCTTACATCCCACTCACTCTAGGATGTGTGTGTAGCTCATGTGCGTGGGTGAGTGCGTACAATGAAATACAGCCATATTTTTTAATGCCCTGTAACCTATTCAATCTGGCGCACTCTATAACCACCCTGCGCTAATATTAGTGGACAGTATTGAATATCATATGGGGCTGTTCTACATGATCTAATAAAGCTAATCAAACGCCAGAAAAGGACAAAGTTTCACCACGGTTACATCCCAGCTCTGTGATTCAGAAAATCCGGGGTTGCTTCTTATGCTTCTATAGTATGCTGTTAGCAGCTGATGGGTTGAGTGAGGAAAGACAGGCAGACGGAGGGAGGCAGTGACCTAAGTGACATTGGACAAAACAACATGTGGATGGTTTTACTTTCTAAGCCATCGAGCTGCCCCGCTATCATTATCATCACTGTGAACTCCCTATCCATTCTCATCACACACAACAGATGCTGGCTTCCAATTGCTCACACTACAGCTGTGTATCTATCTATTTGTGTGTGTGTGTGTAAGACAGAGAGAAGTGAAAATGCTAACATTACACCAGGAACTTAAAACACACACACCCCAACCCCATTTAGCTTAATTGGGTTCAATCGTTACAGTTTTGTTTGCCTTGGTTACTCATTCCTAAGTGGAAACTAATTACCCCTTTTCCAAATAGTCCCAGTAACTAAGGAGCCCCAGAAGCCAAAGTCAAAACTTAAAAGGCTTTTTTTTTCCTTTTTGCATTTCCACATCTAAAGAACTGTGAATTTTAGGTCAGCTAGCAGCAGAAAGGCAATTTTTGTTTTAGATGCAGTGTTTTCATGGACAGAAAGGTTGATCTCTACTTACATATGAATGTGATAATACTAATTTGTGGGGAATCAAATAATCACAAACTAACCTTAGCCAGCCTAAAAGTACTGGTTGCCTTCTGGTTAAAATGGTTTGGAGGAATGTGTGTGTATGTTTCCCGCCAAACAGGGCCTCATAGTGAGCTAATTTGGCCCCGATTCGGCTGTAGTACATAACTGCATTGAAAGAGCTTTAAGAGTGGTCTACTACATACATTTGTTTGTTTAATTCAGCAAACCATCCCTATCCCTATGTGGATACTACTGGCACCGAGTGCTTGCTTACTGTGTGAATGAATGGTGTACGCAAATTGTAGCAAACAGAGACTTCTGTTCGAACGGTCAGCAACTTTCAGAGCTGCTACCCCCGGAGCAGGAACTTTTTGGAACAATGGCCTAGGTACTAAATTTAGATCAAAAGTCCCTCTGGTTAAAACACAGGTAAAGTTGCTGAGTTCCAAGAAACATTCCTGGAAGAATTCCTGCAGTGGAAATATGCTGTGATTATCCAGAAATTGCACAGCTTTGTTTCTAATTCCTCATTCAGCCTCTTAATACCTCTGCTTACTGCTGTATTAGATACACCCTCCTTTTTTCTTTGTCTTTAACGCCATGTTTCCTTCGTCTTTAGGCGGGAAGCTGTGGTCTCACATTGGAAAGTATCTTCGTAATACCAGCCCAGAGGAGAGCTTTGACATCCCTTTCATCCAGAAGAGCCACACAGCGGCTGTGCACTCTCCACAACATGCTGTACCACAGCTGGATGTAGGGTCAGCCAGTTCTGGTTCTGGGCCGGTTGCTTGTTCTGATTCTATTTCAGGGCTGCTGAAGGAAGGGAAGACCCTCATCACGTCTCCTCAGAAAAGTGTTCTCCCTCTGAGGCTTATCGAACAAATTGGGGCCCAGTCAGACTCCGGAGCCACCTCTGAGGAAGAGTGCACCAACAGTTATTTGACACTTTGCAATGAGTATGAACAAGATAAAGTAGAACCAGATGCACTAGAAGAGGAGGAAGAGAAGAGCGAACAGGAAATGCTGTCACTGGAAGTGCCCATTGCGACGACCACCACTTCCTCTCGTAGTCGCTCACTGCTTAGCAACGACAGCCTCTCTTCACCCATCAGCTCTCAGGAACTTGGCTTTTTCACTGAGTCGTCTGACAAAAGTGGCCACACCCTTGACAATGAGCAATACCGTGGTGAGGGACAAGACCACAGTGAAGTCTTCAGTCCTTTGCCCTCCCCTGCTGTGCCTCTGTCTTTGGATCAGTCCAAACACACACCAATGGAGTTTTTCCGTATTGACAGCAAAGACAGTGCAAGCGAGGTGACCTGTCTCGACTTAGGAGAGCAGCGCCCCTCTTTTAAGCCAGTCCCCGTTTTTTCTACATCTGACTTGGGCTCGGATGTCACTGAAGATCTTCCAGAGCTGGCTCAGGAGGTCAAGGGCCACAGCTCGGAGCTTTGGGGGTTGGACTGTAGCGATAAAGGCTCAAACGAGTCGGTGCCAGTCATCTCGTTTAAAGAGGCAGTAGTTGAGGATGAGGGTCACCCACCAGACCTTTTGGTCAACCTGCCTGCAACCAGTGGGGCTGTAGACTCTTTACAGGAGGATTTTGAGACTTCGGGAGTGTGTCTGGGCCTCGAGGCCACAGCCTCACCTCAGAAGTTCATCCAGCCTGATGTTTTACAGCTTCACAGCCAGCCTGAGGAAGGGGAGGAGCAGCCACTGGAGCAGGAGCTTTCATCTTTGTGTACAGCCTCTGCAACTTGTGACACCAGTGTTGCGTCTTCCTCTCCCTTCAACTCACTGTGGGATGACTGCAGCTTGGCGTTTGAGCACGAGGACTCTGATAAAATGGTGGTTCATCCTGCATGCCAAAATAATGACCTTCCCCTTGACTTTCCAGTTACTGACTCACTTAATGAGAAACAAGAGGCCAGTACAAGAGTAAATACAGACTTGGTTTCAGACCCGAGTGGCACCAGCACGGGCTCTAACCCAGCCACAAACGGGACTGAGGCCCGTGCAGTGGTTGAGAGTTTATTAGGTCTTGATGGTGAATCATCAAGAGTTATTAGTAATACAGGTGGCAGTGAATTTGATAAAGAAGTATCACGGCTGTTTGCAGAGCTGGACGAGCTGTCGCTGGCAGCATCCCAAGCTCGTATCCCGGAGGAGTTTGTACAATGCTGGGCCGCAGAGATGGTGACAGCACTGGATTCTCTGCATCAAGAGGGCGTCATCTGTCGAGATCTAAACCCCAACAACATCCTGGTTGACCACCAAGGTTAGACCACCATTATTAACACATTTATGCTGTAGAATTCTTGTGAAAACATTTAATGAAGTTTTGTTCTGTAAGATCACAAAAAAATATTACAATATAATTTAGTTACAGAAAGTTTAGAAAGAGATGCAAGATACAGCTGTGAGTCTCATCAAACATGAAACATCTGCTTTCTGTTACTCTCTAACACATCATTCCTGTCACTTCATGGTGGAGATCACAAGCCATTTAGATTCCTTTTACAACAGTGTCTCGACAGTGATTATTGAATAGAGATCATGCACCAAAACAAGAAACCAGGGAAGTAAAAGTAAATTTTCTGATGGCTCTAAACCTCCAAGAAACATGAATTGGACAATTCTTGCATTCAACAGAGGCTTCTGCTTACAGACTATTAGGTGGCCTATTTAGAGTTTCACCACAAGAACTTTAGACATAAATAGTTCAATAAAGACCTAATTAAAATCCTATCGGCTCATGGTGCTGCTCATATTTCTTTAACAGCGAGTATAACGTCACATCCCTCTGAAGCTGTGAATGTCACATATTTTGCTTGCTTTATCCAGCCAAAAAACAATGACTTGTATGAAGTCTGCTTATTTATTTCTTAGAGCAGATAGTATTTGACTGATGGTCTATGTCAGTCCAACCATGATGTAATCTATTTACTAAAATGAAGGCGAAAGTGTTGTTTTACCAGGAGGTCACAGATTGCCCCTCAACTTCTTCTTTTGTCGTCCTACAATCATCTCTCTCCACCTCGTTATCAACAAGCGTCTAATTAGCTGAGTGGCTGTTTTCGTCTCCCTGGTGGTAATTATTGTTCTAAAGGGCCCATCAACGGCGTAGTGTGGTGCATCAGTCTGGCTAGCCCAGGCTAATGGCCACGGCTACCTAATGACACCATTAGTTCTAATGATAGCGTTAACGGGTAGCCGCTAAACAGGAGTAATCGCAGGGGCTGTGTGCTTGAAAAGCTCGCGGAGGGATGTAGAGAGGCAGAAAGGAATGGAGGAAGGAAGTGCTCTAAAGGTGAGTAAACAGTTTGAAAAGTAGCGAGTCGGAGTGACACTTGACTGTGTGGGGTTGACGAGAGGCAGAGCACGAGGTGAATATTTCACACTTAGACTTTGAGCTGAACGTCTCTTCCCTTCTCCTTAGGTCATGTTCGACTTACCTACTTTTGTAGCTGGAGTGACGTGGAGGAGTCCTGTGACAAAGAGGCCATTGCCAATATGTACTGTGCACCAGGTGAGACATACATATGCATGCTTCATACACTTTTTCCGATTTCTCTTATTGTCTCATTCTATTCTTTTAAATTAGGAACTTTGTTTCTATTTGTGTGTTAACGTGTCAGTTGGGAGGTTTATGTGGGGTTAATTCTATGCAGGCATGCAGGGCCATAAGTAGGCCACTTTCCCATGGTCACAAAACCCTCATTCATAACAAAGCATGAATAATCCAAGTGTAAACTCAAACCACTCTCGACAATAGAAACAGGTGAACACTGATTCTTCTAGACTCTTTGATAAATACATGTGCAAAGGTGCTTTTCCCATTCTAAACCACATCTAAAGGATACAAATAGTAATTATCATAGCAGTGTTACTTTACTTTATAATTTACACTTAAAGTGGTACATATCTTGGGAATAAATTAAAAATATCTTCTATTTTTTATTCTTGCAGTCACTGTTTTGACAAGCTGGATTTTGTTGTAGTTCTCTCATTGTCCTGTAGAGTGTGCTGTTGTGCAACAGTAGCCAGTAGTAGAGCCAGTAGTGCCATAGCCCATGTGTTGCCCCCAGCAGGTTTGTGGCAGCTCTGGCATGCTGTTTACAAGCTGCCTAAAACAAACTGCTGCTAGACTACAGCACCATGTCCCTACTTAGCACTTCTGTGTGTGCGGGGGTGATTGATTGTGTGTGTATACATGCACATGCATTTGAAATCTATAGGCAGATATGTTTTTTAATATGTTGCTGCTTTAAGCACATGGTTTGACACTTTGCACATGGGCTGTTGGGTACATTATGTGTTATGTGTTTAATTGCATCTTTCTTAAATATGCAGCATAGATAACTGTTACCTGAAAACACTGGACGCACTCTGAGACGTACACAATGACCCTCACACCCATTCACTCTCCCACGCACTTATATTATCACTCATATTCATCCTCTCTCTCAAGCCAGGAAGGTCACTTCAGATTTAAATCCTCCTTGTGACTAGAACATACAGTATGCCACTGTTGTAATAAATCTGAAAGCAACAAATGCTCTATCTAATATCCAAAGTGTGCATTTTTATTCCCTTAGCAACAGCTTGTTTAAAAGCCTACTAATGGAAATAGAAGCACATAGAGGCATATAGTGGCCAGCAGGAGATGACCTAAAGACACAGGAGTGAAGCTCAGCATGAGCTGAGCAGCAGGAGTTTAAGCTACATTATGAAAAATGTGCTAAACCGAGACATGTTTGCCACTTAAGTCATTATGTAATAATGTAATTTTCTTGTTAATATGAGTCTAAGAGTGTGGATGGTAGGTCTGAAAGGTAACACATAATATGCTGAACACACTTATTTAAAATAAATTAGGTATTCACTTTTTAAAAAAAAGGGTAGATTTAGGTAGATTTTGTCAAAATGTACTTAACTTACAGTTATTTATTACAGCAATGTTAAGCCAGTTTTGAATCATTCAAATAAAGTTTAGGGCTGCGACCAATGATTATTTTCATCATCAAATAAATTATAGATTTTTTTTTTTACTGCTGTCCACAAAAGTAATATTTTGCCTGGCCAGCAGTCAAAACACTGGAAAGCATTTATTTTAAAAATGAAATAAAACTGGGAAAATTAAACACATATTCTGACTTGAAAAACTGCAAGCTACTCTTGTCTTGGTTGACAAATGGTTGATTAACATTGACTTGAAAAATGTAATTGAATACATCCATAAATGAATCTGTGCTTTCAGCTCTGTAAAATGTAGATGTAGTTTGGTTTTAAAGACAGATAATGTTGGACACTTTTTGTGGTTAATGAGAGGAGCTGGAGGAGGCAATAAAATCACAAACCTGGCTTTATGTAAAAGTTGCACGTTATCAGTAGCACAATGAAAATAATTAGGTTGGTGCTCTTTGTATCACATTTGGCCGGTGTTTACATTCAGCTCCAACAAATAATGAAAAAGATTTTACAGCCAAATATGCCCGGTAAAAGACGTTAACTGTTGGGGATAAAAGCCAGGAACTGCACTGACCTCAGCCCAGGTGTGAAAGGTCTCGTTAGTTAAACGACTGTTGATCCCATGTGGATCAATGATTGTAATACATATTAGCAGCCAGCAGGGGGTGTGTTATGCTGTTGTTGAGCGATAGTACCACTTCCACATTCGTTGACTTTCCTACTCAACCACTGGAAACTTTTTCTCTTTTTCTTGTGTGTCACTTATGTCAATAATTCTTTGATATTGTTGTAAATCCGGGTATGCACATATCACAAAGCAATGACTGTCATCTATTTTGCTTGCTTGTATTTACTGCAAACGCTACATTTGGTACATGAATGTATCTATAGATGTATGTGCTTGTGAACACACACACACACACACACACACACACACACACACACACTCTTAACGCAGAGGTTAGTGAGTGTGTGTCTCTCCTGCCCTTGTTATGTATTGCTGTTTATCCAGACAGGGTCAGCTCTAGCGATGGCTTCATTCCTGATGACAGATTTATGACTGTTTGCCAGAAAGCTAGCAGGGGGCCTGCTGTGACCGTATGTGCGTGTGTGTGTGTGTGTGTAAGAAGGAGGGAAACATGTTTTGAAAACGCACGCATTCACACCCAAATAACACGGGAGTGGACTTGGAAAATACTGTGGCAGGGTATTAATCTATTTATTCTGCACTTCTGCTTATTTACTTTCTCACCATTTTATCATTATACATAAACATCTGGTGGCTTATGTTTTGTTCTCTAATAAGGGAAAAAAACAAGCTGTTGAGTGACAGTGTGATGCAACCTAATTTGAGCAGAAATGGCAATTGTTTATTGTTCTGCTTAGAGGGAAGCCAGACCAAAACCAATTGTCTTCAATGTCCAAGAAAAGGGAAATTAAATATTCTTCCCCTCTGAGGTAACAAGTCAGTTACGGAAGACTCCATCATCAGACTCTCTGTTTGCTTTCATTGTTTGTTTTGTTTTTTTATTTTTCCTTGTACCTGCTCAACCACTGCATGATCTAATGGAAGATAAAGTTTAGTTCCCCTTTTGACAAAGAGCTGTCATCTCATTGTTTTAAAAGGCTTGTCAATTAAGAAATTATGCCCTGAAAGTACTTCTGCTTTATGATTTTGATATTTCTCCCCTATACCCATAGTAAAGATGAGTCATAGGTTTGCTTTAGGTTTGTTTTTAAATATATAACTTATTTGGTTTTAGCAACAGTTGGCATCATTTCAACTGAGAACTCCCCAAGTCATAAGACACACACACACACAGTCTTGGAACATCACACACCAATCCCTCCTTACTTCCTACCTGCGTACACTTTACTTCCTCTTTCAACAATGAATGTCGGTTAAGTTTTTAGGGAAGTCAGTCTAAGAGGAGAAGAGAAAAGTTCCTTATGGCCCCCAGGAGAGAGGAGATTGTGATTAAGATACAAAGCAGGAGGGAACTTCATTGTTGAGGGGAAAGGGAAGAAGAAGAGGCCACAAGGTGAACACACTGTATTGTTGTATCTGAACTTCTCAGTATGCTTGTTTTCTTCGAATTCATGTGACAAGTTTTTTCATGTGTTGTTCAAGAAACTGGTTATTGAAGGTATTGTTAAATAAAAAAAATCTGCACATCACACAGTGAAACAGTGGGGTTTGAATAACCCATGGCCTGTGGATGCAGTTAATTCTCCCTTCCCATCCTCTTTCTCTCTATCTCCCTTTCTCCCTGCCTCGCTCTGACAGAGCGGTAAGTGTAGCCAGCTCCACTGTACTCTCCCTGCAGCTCCTTAGACATTAATCCATTGTGATGACATCGACCTTGCTCTGAGACGTGTGCGGGTGTGTGTGTCCAGTATTTCCCCTCCAGCTCATAACTACGCAGGTATCACTAGTCCGTTCAATGACGATCTTCTCTCCTTGGCTGTCAAAACAGTAGTCCTGGGGAGCCCTGAAGACTGGTTGCTCAGTTGACTGTGTGTGTGCGTGTGTATACGAAACGTGCAAGTCGTATCATAGCCCTCTCTAACCTCTGCTGCAAGAGAGCCGCACAGGCCCCTGGAGTTCCCGGCAGCCTCCAGGAGATGAGGGGTCTTTGTCTCTTATGCTTCCCCAGCTGAGGAGCCTGGTCTCTGGGCACACACAGCAGTGACCCTGGGTCCCGGCCCTCTGGAGAGAGCAGAGGGAAGCTGAGCGGCACAAGAGACCATCTGGTACCCAGTGGAGCTAACACACACGCACACACTCTCTCTCACAAATACACTTTTGACTTTAGCAAATGAGCATCACTCTTGATTTCTGTGTCTTACTTAAACACACACTGCGAGTCCCAACAGCCCTGCATCAAGCTGGCCCTCAGACTGGTTGTGGATCAGGATCTGGCACAACGTGGAGCTAGATTGAAAGTGGACAGACTTTGGATGAAATGTTCACCTTGAGGCCTTCGTAGACTTTACTTGTGTGTAGTTTGGTGTCAGTGTATGTTGTAAGACTGCAACAATTAATACATTTTCTGATCAATTAAGTGTGTTATGGTCTTTCAAACTAAAAATAAATTGCTGCTTGTCTTTGCTGTTTTGACAAACTACTTGGGGCTTTAAGAAATTTACTAATTTGCCAGTATTTCTCGACATTTCACAGACCAAACAATGAAAATAATAAACAGATTCATCAATAATCTGTGGTGTAGATTATTTTCAGGAGCTAAAAAAATGAATAGTGTGCGGGTGAAGAAAACTGAACAAAAATGTTATACTATTTGTTCTCAGTTGTTCCTGCTTTACATTTCTTGGTGTGTGTGTGTGTTGCGTGAGTGTGTGTTTGTGTTTGAGGTCAGGTCATGCAGATGGTGTGAAGTTGCAGCAGACGGTTTCCTCAATTTAACTGCTTTTTTATTATGCAAATCACCCTTTTATGAGACACACACTTGTTTGTGTCTCATAAAAGGTCTGTGTGTGACTGTGTCCATGTTTTTGTGCTCATTTTGAATTGATTGTGTCAATTCAATGAAACATTAAGTAATCCAAGATGTCAGTCTGAAACTGTGTTTAATGTTAAAGGGTTTAAAACCAAGATACCTTATATGATGTAATCATGTAATAGGTCTTGTGCATTTAGCTTCCAGGCTTAAGATCAGTAAAAAAAAAAAAAAAAAAATTAATTCTACACATTTGATTTCACAGTTGATTATGCTTCGCCCAACACATAAGATATTTCTCTGCTTGTTCATTTATTGATTAAGTCAATCTCTTTCCCTCTGTTTTGCTCTCGTTTCAGAGGTAGGAGGTATCAGTGAGGAGACGGCAGCATGCGATTGGTGGAGTTTGGGTGCCATCCTGTTTGAGCTCCTGACAGGCATGGTGAGTCAAAAAGTACAAAAAATGTTATCTTTGTTGCTAAGGTGTTGTGGGATGTCTGTAGGTGTCTTGGCTTTCAACTCTCTCACACTCTTTATGGTCGTGCCAGGTTGTGTGTGATTCTGCGCGTGTGTCTGTATGTGTTTGAGTAGGTGGAGTTAGTTGTTTTGCTGTGTGTGTGTGTGTATATGTGTGAGGTGCGTCTTGGCTGCCGTCTCTTATTCTGGTTCTCGGGGAGTGCCAGGGGTGTCGGTGTGACTTTCTCCCCCAGCCTGAGCTCCATCTGCTGGGCCAGGGGGTCAGCTCTCCCTGGGCCTCTTTGCTGGCTCCTGGAGCAGCGCTGGGCTTTGAGCGCACCGATCCGAGGTCGGCGTGAAAGGTGAAGACCAGGGCGGCTCTCAAGGTGCTGGAGCTCGGTTGGTCCAGGATCAGGGCTGTCTGAGGGACGATCTTTTAAGACAGGCTAGGGAGGATGGGAAGAGCCTTTTTGTTTTGGAAGACAACAGATATGCTATACATGCACACATGCTAATTATAACTTGCTGCTCTCTTGAAGGACAAATACACACACAGTAGCACCCACATGACCCCCAGTGCAGGTGCAGAGCGTCCCTTCAATTTTTTTTATTGTCTATTAAATTTGAATAAAATCTAACTGATTGCCAATGGGCATATTTTCATATCAGCTATCAGTGGTTCCCATCAATGGCCCAGCATTAGTCTGGGTGTTAGGTTAGTGCTATTATGTTGAACAATACACACCCACTTACCTGGGAAAAAAAAGTCAGTCACACAGATGTCTCCTTTGATGATTATGTCTGGGTACAGACCTGGCAATGATACACACACACACAGGAGCACATAGTGTCTCTTGATCCTTGCAGGATAAGATCTTGCCTGGAGCAGTCTTGACTGCGACTAGGAACCCAGCCAGAACTCCTGCAGCACGTTATCAGGAGAGAGAGAGAGAGAGAGAACCGACCTAACTGATGGAGAAAACACACAGCCCCCCCTCCTCCCAACACAAACATCCTTACAGCTTTCTCTTACTGCACATGTTCTGTTCTAATATTTTCAATTTGTAGGTGTACATGCACTGAAAGATGTGCAACATGCAGTGATTACGGTCATTATTGACAATTATTTTAACAATACGGCTACGTGCTGTGGTTATAAAAGCACTTACAGGTCTTTTGCACCCTTTCTCTCACTTCTGAGATTATTTTTATTTTATTTCATTTTCACAATTCCTTCTCATTGACAGTTTGACCGGTCAGATTTGACTCTAAAAACAAATCAAAATGATTTATATTTACTGCTGCTTAACTGTTGGCCCTTCCAGTAAAGTTGCTCTGTATAAATGATGTGTAATGTATAAACATGTCACTCTTTCTGTGACACACACACAACTTCCAAGAAAGAGCAACAGTAGTAGAATCACTACCTTGTTGTAGTTAGTGTGATCAGTGTTGTTTCAGGTGCTTTGGCTCTTTGGTCTCCTCCTATTTGTCCAGTCGTGATGTTCTCACATTGACCTAGGCTGTGCGGGTGTCAGTGTATCTGTCCCTTCAGCTCTCCGTCCGTCGGGTTTTTCTTTGTTTTGATTGATAGTTATCTATTCTTTCCACGC
This sequence comes from Morone saxatilis, assembly GCF_004916995.1. NCBI lineage: Eukaryota > Metazoa > Chordata > Actinopteri > Moronidae > Morone > Morone saxatilis. The sequence goes on from NW_023340246.1 coordinate 11,682,878, forward strand.
CTCCTTCCCTCTGTTCAGTCTCTGCTGCGGTGCCATCCAGCTGGAATTGGTCGCCACACCGCTCTCAACATCCCAGAGTCTGTTTCAGAGGAGGCCAGATCTCTGCTGGAGAAGGTGAGAGTCTAGTGTGCTGCTGGTAACTTGTATGTTGATATTTTGATTTTTATATACAAAATTTAACAGAGTGGCCCACTCAAATATATTTCCCCACATTGAGAAGATTTGTTTGTAATTCTGTACTTCATGCAAAAGTCACATGCACTTCAAAGTGCACACTGAAAAAACATGAACATTTCTCTCTTCTCAAATACAATTCTCTGCTTTTTGTAAATGGGGTTTGGTGGGAACCACTCCCTCATTGCATTATCCATGACGATATTAAAGTAATAATCTGTTGTATTTTTTTTATAAATCAAAGTTACAACTATCTCTCACTGGTTTGTAAATACAATAGTAATTAAACTCAGGACAGAGTTTATAAAAAGGTGTATATGTGACTTTAAAATACACAGTTTTTGGCAGGCGTTTCCCAGAGGAAAAGATGCACAATAAGTAATTTCCAAGAGCAACAATAGTGGTTTGTTTGAAATGAATACAGTAGAAGAACTGGGTTAGCATGACCTGCTACAGTGGCTCAACAGTCGCAACTAAAGGGTGTTTTCCACCTTCGAGTAAAAGACATCCCAAGACTGGAAACATTTTCAGATAGATGATTTCTGGGAAGTCCAACAAAGACAGCAGTGAGCTCCTATCTTCTAAGATGATACAAAACCAGACCTCACTGTAACTACTTTAAATGTTTGGGAATTTATCTATTTTTCTGACAGATTATAACAGATAAGCAAACATCCTACACATAGCGCACATACCCTTAATAACAGAGCTTGCATCATGCTTGTATCATAAAGCTAATTGCAAATCCTCAACACTGGTAATCTTTAAATGTATATTAATATGGTTTGCATGGATTTGTCTCTGCCTAATGTGGCACCAGTCTGCCATGAATCCAGTGTAGTTGTGCTGTGAGAGGAGGACCTGCAGACAATGACTGCGTTTCAGTTACACTCAGTTTAACCTGTGTGTATGTTAATGCTATGTTGTAGCTTTGGTATGCAATAACTGTAGTCATAAAGTGTCATTTTAGTGCTTTTGTCTTTCTCTACTGTAAATGTGTGTATACACTTTAGCTCACTAGCAAAGAATGCTGCAGTGACAATGTCATACACACACACACACATATATATATATATTTTATATATATAAAATATTAAATTTTTTTTCTTGTTGGATTAAAAATATGTCTCTTTTGATCTCCATCTTGTCCTCATGTGCAGTTGCTCCAGTACAATCCAATGGAGAGACTGGGGGCAGGTGTGGGAGGCGTTGATGATATCAAATCCCACCCTTTCTTCGCCCGGGTGGACTGGCCGTAATAGCCGCTGTGCATTGTGGGACTGCGGAAACGAAGAGTTACATGATGGGAAAACTGGTTGTTCTGAATGACTCCATTCAGCCTGAATACATGAATAGATATACAGTAAATACAGATAATGCATTTCTGTGCACATCTCCCAGTTTATGTCCGGCCATCCAGTCCCCATGTACTGTTTTTTGTACGGAAATTGCCGAGAAGCAGTATTACCTTCCTTGTAAATTTGCATATTTCTTTATCTCATAGAGGGTTTACTGTGTAACCTTTTTGGTGCAGGGAACACTTAACAACATGTGTGGTGCAATAATTTATTCAGTAGGCGCTGGTACTGAGTGATGATCCACTATGACATTGTTGCTTTTTCACTCCTCATACCGTAGCTGTAAGCCAAAATGACACGACTGAGAGCGAGAGGTGACATTTTTGTGTTTTCACTGCATTCATTAAGTACTGCATGCTTCCTGTTGAAACTGACAGACTTAAGTCACCTTTTTTAAAGACCCTTGTGCAATACACTCTTTGTTGCCACCTATAACACTTATATCATTCCTCACGGAGCCCACTGAGATTAGCTGTGAGTGAGACAGGTTGAGCTTTTTAGTTGATGCGGGGGTTGTGTTGCTCTGATCTAGAAACAGATATGTTATCTCATTTCCTACAACACTGTCAAACCTTTGTTTTGCCAACCCCTTTTTACTGCCAACCAGCCCACGTACAGTAACAGAGATGGACACTATGCAAGGTGAATGAACAAAATATTTTGAGCTAGAGGTTTTGTTGTTAAGTGAAGAATTTAGCTATATTAAGATTTGAATAGATTATAGCTGGAAAAAGGGCCGGTTTAACACACAGCATAAGCCTTCTCCTTGTGTGGAAAGAGTGTATTTCATTCACTGTAGAAAAAGAGAATAAAGAATGATGAGGCTTGAACCACACATTTGAAACCAGCCCTTTTACAGATTCTAGTTGTTTTTATGAATTTCAGAGGAAACACTGCACTGTACAACACTGCATTGTCTGCATGTAGGAATATGATTTATGTAATATATTTAATACAATGAAAACTCTATCAAACAATAAATAATGTGTGTCTTGTAAATATACCTTTTTAAAGGTTGTTGTGTTGAGTGAACGGTACACCCAGGTCCGGAAGCCTTGATTATGTCCAACTTGTCAATCACTTACTGCCTCGTCAATCAAATCCTTTTTATTTGATTGTGTTTGTTCTGCTAACTTGCCACACCGTTCATGATGCTTATTTTATATCAATAATTGCAGAATTATGTCGTAAACATTTCCATCGGTACATTACATCACTTCTTGTATAATCAGATGATACTTTTGAGAATTATTGAAGCATATATCGAACGCATCTTAACACCTTTCTATAACAATATACAGAGAATCACTCTTGTACTCCACTGCACTGCGGATTAATACATGTTAACTGACAGATACTGTAAATGACCAGGTTCATATACCACCTATTAACCATTTTTATCATACAAACATCACAGTGAGATCAGATTTTTTTCCGTTTTCTATTGAATGCTCACTCGTCTGTGCTGTATGTCTGTACTGGTCTGTCAGCGCACTCTGGATAACAATAAACATACCTGGATCAGTACATCCACAACGTAGTGATGCTTCTTTTGTAGATTTACTGACTGTAAGTAGCTGGGAGTGTGTCGTATTTGTTCTGAGGCTACAGTCCCTCTTATCAGCAGGAATGATACTCCTAGAAAGCCACTGTCACTCCTGCTGAGTGTCACCGTGACAGTAATATGAGGAAGCACACACACAGAGCACACAGCATAATAAATCCCAAGCACTCATTGATACTCACAAGCTCTTTTATGGTGCAGTTATGATATTAGCAGCTTCCAATTTTAATAAAGCTTTATTATTTAAAAATAAGTTTAAGTATAGTGACAAATGAAGTTTTTCTGCCCTTCTTCTGTTTGTGTAGCTACTCAGCAGTGTGTTACTTCAACTTTCCTGACAAAGTGTAAATCACATGTTAAGTTACATTTTCCATTAAGGAGCTTGGGGCAGCAGGGTACATCCAGATACATGAATGTTTTTAATGAGCAGTTTTCAGCATGATGGACACTCCCACTCCCCTATTGTTACATCTTTGTGATCACTAAGAGGTGTCTTTTTGGCAAAATAGTTTTGGTTTTAGTTTAGAATAGTTTGGGGAAGTTAGCTTTTTTTCTGAGAGTTAGATGAGATTATCACTTTCATATCTGTATGTTAAATAACATACAGACATAACATACAGAACTAGCCACCAGCTAGCTTAGCTTAGCAAAGACTGGCAACATTAGTTTTTGTTTAATCCATACAAAAAACAAAGTATGTGTACAAACGCCAAATCACTGTGTGCTGGACTATTTCTTGGCTGGGACAGTTGCTGACCCGTCTTGGCAGAGAAATAGAGACGGACCCAGGCTAGCCATTTCCCTGTTTCCAGTCTTTATTCCAAGCTGAGATAACCAGCTGCTGGCTGCAGCTTCATATATGTAGAATGTAGGTGACTCCTAGCAAGAAAAGCAAATAAGCGTATTTCTTAAGGAAAAGAACGTTACTTTAATTAGCAGAAATTGATTTGACTTGATTTTAAACTTTGGAATGTATCTTTTTTTAAATATTTAGAAATAAATCTAATTTTCTTTGTAGGTCAACTTTTCTTGATTTAATACCCATTTCCTAATATAATATTTTCACCTTTTGAAGAAAACTCACCCCAGGGCTTGATGAACTGAATGTGAACTCATTCCTACTATGACTCTTTTACCTGAAATGACACATGCTCATCCACACACACACACACACACACACACAGAGGTTGGGTGAGTTGTTAGCAGTGCCGGTATGTATTCCCTTGTGTCAGCTTCACTGCCACAGGGTCAAGAGTCTGGGATGATTAGTGCTTGTCATAAGACCTGTCTCTCATTACACACACACTCAGGGCGAGAGGTTCACTTCAGCTCAGAGAAGAAACCTGTCAATCTTACTCAGCGTACATGTGAGATGTGCCTTCGATGTGTTAGCCTGAGAATCCCTCCAACCACATTTTATGCTGCTGTACATGAAGACATTCTTCCACTAATTGTTCAGATCTTTCTGATATGGACATAAACAGCCTATTGTACCATTATCTGTATTCTTGTATAATGTGATTCAGCAACACATGAGGCCCTGTCATTGTAATATCTTAAACTCTTAAAACTGGTAAGTATATATACTCAAGTACTTTAAAAGTCCAGTGTGAAGGGTTTAGTGCAGTGGTTTCAAACCTTTTTCCTTAGGGGACCCCTTTTTGATGATTTAGTAAACTAACGACCCCTGATCAAAGAACATTTTTTGGGGATATTTCACATTATATTCAAAACTGTACAATAAACCCAGATAGTGAACTCAGCAACTGCAAGAAGTTTGTGTAAAACAAATGATTTGGATGAATTGTGGGCAGATTATTTCTGTTTTATAAAATTTTATGTGTTTTTTTTTTATTACAATTTACTTAATTTAACTTAATTTGAGATAAGCTGAGATATAGGTGTACTGTATATATTTTTTAAGATTTCTTAAACCCCTAAAATCAAGAAGGCCTCTTGTCCCCTAGTGAGGGTCCCGACCCTCAGGTGGGGAACCACTGATTTAGTGGCATCTAACTTAACCCTCCCCTTCAAAGCGTGAAGGAGAGACTACAGTGGCCGCAAAACGGGTTAAAAAATGTGAACACCACAATCTTGAGACGGTGTTTGGTTTGTGCCTTCTGGGCTACTGTAGAAACATGGTGGATCAACATGGCTGACTCCATGGAAGTCAACCAGCTACGTTTGTAGATATAAAAGGTTCATTGTAAGGTAACGAAAAACACAATGATTCTTATTTTCAGGTGATTATACACTAATGAAAACATACCTATGAATATATTCCATTTTTGCCAATAGACCCTCTTAAATGTTACACACTGGAAAACCCTCTGAGTATTCCTTCGCACCAACCTGTCCTAATTTGGGGCTCCAGAAAACAAGCAAAAGACCCCCATAGGTGCAATGTGTTTTTATAGATATTAGGAGGTAGTCGTGTGCTGTGTGTGTGTGTGTCTTTGTGTGTGTACTAAGCCGCGAGGGAAGGATCCGTCTGTCAGAGGCAAGATTAAGAGGAAGGCCGGCCAGAGGACCTCCCGTAGATTGGCAATACAGGGCGGCCCTCTGCCCGTTGGCCCGAAGGCCGCTGAAAACGTCCCACCCAGGCCGCTCTAAGGCTGAAAGTGACCGGCCGCCCAGAAAAAAGCCCGCTTTCCGTGGCCAACTTCCTGAACCCCTCCCCCCTTCTCTTTTAAGTCTTTTTCGGCCACCTCTCTCCTCTCCGCTCTCTCCCCTTCTGCTCTCTCTCTCTTACAAATGTGCGGCTCGCTCCTCCAGCCCCCCTCGCAGCCCATACCCGCTTTCAACACCAGCCCAGGCACGCCAGGGCCGAGCGGGGCCCGGCAGCCCAAATGGCCTGCCCTCCTGCCTTCATATTGGCTGTGGTCAGGTTTTGTTTTTGTCCTTTGAGCGGTTTGACCATTTGCCGTTCAGCCAAAGCCCCGGAAAGGAGCCAGTCCATATAAGCCCAGGGGACGGAACACCAAACACACGCTCCCACCCTCACACCTTGCGGCGCAAGCCCTCGAAAGAGTTCCGGCTCCTGAAGACGCCGGGGCATCCCTTCTCCCCAGCTTGCCTGTCCAGCAAGGCCCCGATGATGTCCATCTATGAAGAGACCACAATGCCTCTTCAATTATCGCGCGCCCAGTAACAGCCCACACCCATTCACACACCACACGCACACACACGCACACAACCACACCACACACCACACAGCAACACACCGAGGGGCCTAAGGCCATGGTCAACAGCATTCGGAAAAGGGCCAGCCCATGGTAAGGTACAGTGAAACAGCAGGCTGTAAACAAGCAAGGTAACTACGTTAAAAAAAAATATTTAAAAAATAAATGGATGA
>NW_023340246.1:11689428-11696050 GCF_004916995.1 Morone saxatilis
ACACACACACACACACAAGCTACATGGTCAACAGCATTGGAAGCAGCACATGGTAAGGTACAGGTGAACAGCACTGTAAAACAGGTAAAGTTAAAAAAAAATATTTTAAAATAAATGGATTCTTCGTATAGAGAATACCTGATTGATGTAAGTTACCTTATATAATAAGATGTGTTTTAAAAGCTTTGGGACAATAACACACTTTCCTTAAAGCTTCTTTAGAAATAACAAAGTAAAAAAATAAATTGTGTCCAGTCTCTGTGCATAGCATCTACTCTATATTGTGGTAAATGTGGTTTTGTAGTGTAACAAGCCATAGCAGCTGGTCTCCAGTGTCATCCTTAGGGAAGGGATCATGACCAAACAATATCAATAAACAGAAGAAGAGCAGAGCCATAAACAAAACCCACTGGTGTTCAGTTTTATAAAAGCATCACTCAGTTCCCACCCACAGCACAAATGTGTCTTTTCAAAATATATTATACAATCTATTCACATTTGTGTGTAAGAAATGGTAAAGATGTATACAATTGTGCAAAAATTGATCAACATATTCCTACATAGTATCTTCTACTGTACTTACAGCAACTCAGTGGTTTTAAATAGGAGTCATAACACACAAATGACACAAAAATGTAATATACAGTATATCTTTGCAAAAGTCACCACTCCAGATAAAAATAAAGGTCTAATTAAATCTCCTCTTGGTCTGACTTTAATTAACTGCTGTAATACTACTTGTCACTGCCCTTGTGCCTTGGGCTGTCTCATGCCTTAATCTGATCAGATAGTACAAAGCAGCTCTGTCTCTTACCTCAGCTCCTCCACTAGACTGAACAAAACCAAGCTCCGCAGTGGCGATGAGGTAACCGTGAAAGACATTTCAGTAAATATCAGTGACTGTAAACACAAACCTGCAATCAACCACAAATTGGCCTGAAGGGCTTAGTGATCTTAAAACAAGTCATTGACTGACTGTGTTGGTGCTCCTTCGTTAGCTGTGTGGGTTCATACTGTGATGCTCTGCTTCCCCGCCTCAAGACAATACAGCAGGGCCACTGAGAGGTCAATGGAAACATAGGCCTGTGAGGTCATGTGAAACGCCCCCAAAAATGTTGTGGTTAACATTTATGACCTTTGACCCTTAAATTAAGAAATAAAGAGTATTGCATTGACACGTCACAAAAAAAGTATGAAAATCCAGTGTATTTTTGAGGTAGCCTATTTATTAGTCTCTGTTTTCCCAAGAGATACTTAGGAACTCCAGTTGTTATGGGAAAAAGTCACCTTATGTCTTGATCTTCATTGATGATTTAATTTAACTGACTGATAAACCTGCTGAGGCATTTCATAATGAAGCCTTCATCAGAACTGATCTGTAGCATCAGGGAGGCCTTTTTTTAATGCAATCAACAATAAATAGGAAAAACAGTTACACCTGTACACCTGTGGAAACCCAACAACTGAATGAAATAAAAACAATTCTAAAAAAATAACAAAAGTACAAATTTAAATAACTAATATGGAATATAGTTTTGTGATTATCATCTATAGTTTCATTTTAATAATTCAGTTGATTCGGATGGGATCACTGTAATTTAAATGTTTTTTATGGACAAATAACATTTAAAACTTGATTGTTTTGGAAGCTGTATGGGTAGGACATTACAAAAAAGCTTTAAAAGTGAAATAGTTTAGACTGTGTGGGACCACTGGATTAAGTTTGTCTATCTAGAACATCGGGAGAGAAGTTTTGGGAGATCTCAGCATACAGTTTTGAGCATGTTTAGTTGCGTGGTGGATTTGAATGATACTACTGTGACTGTATTCTCTTACATTTGTGCATTTAGACACTGGAGTGAACCGTCTCAAGGGAGAGACTAAGTGCAACCTAAATGCCTGCTAACCCTGAGAGATGTTTCAATTCACCTTCAAGTCAAATTACCCAAGGTGTCTTGCTACATAAAGCGTCCTCCGTATACCTCGATCTGAAGTGCCGGTTATTTTTCCTGCTCTGAGCGTTGGTCTACCTCACCTTCCCCGCCACATTGGATTATTTAGGGGTCTCTTTATATAACCCACATGCCTGCGTGTGAGTCATGATATGAGAGGCTCAGATGGTAAAGGAGTCCCAACCGGTGCCCAAAAGACGTGTCACTAGTAATACCTCCCCTCCAGACCTGAGGTGTCTCCTTTCGTTGCGCTGTGGGTCTCTGTGATCTGTGTGGAAGGGCAGCGCGCCAGGGCCCAGGCATGCCGTTAGCAGCTCACTAACATAGCATTAGCTCCACGGTCATCTCAGTGGGCCTGTGCTGTCTCAACTGTTTCCTCACGCTCGGCTACACACACCTTCTGTGGCTCCACACCGCTTGTTAGCCGGCGACCCCCTCTGTCATAAGACCACCCTCCCCTTCTCCTCTTCCCCCTGACCGTGTCTCCTCCTAGGCCTTTATTCTCCTTCTTTTTTCTCTCTTTCTTCCCTCTCACTCACTCAATCCACTCCGTTGAGGGTTGGAAAACCCTCAGCAGGGGCAAAGGCATTTGACTACCCCGCTAAGAAAAGAGAGATGAGGATAAATAACAGAGAGAGTGCCATCAGATCACTTTCTCCTGTCCTTGTGTTTGGGGTTGTGGGGTTGCCACAGGCGACCTGGAGAGGAATGTGATGCTTGTTAAGGAGACGTTCCTGGGAATGCAGCTTGAACGCCGTGCTGGGAGCGAGAATCTACTCGCTAATCTGTCTGTTCCTCTGAGGCGCAAGTCTTCCTGGCGATGAGACGCATTCTGTTACCATACACACACACACAAACACACACACACACACACACATCCTAACTTACAGTCCCAGCCAGACGACATCTCACTCACCCCCGAGGGAGAGAGCAAATGAGGAGGAGGTTCAGAGGGAGAGGGAGGGAGGCTGGGGAAAAAGGGGAAGCAGATTAGGGAGGTAGATGACATCTCATCTCTGACGGGGGGGGGGGCATTAGACGGAAACAAGGGGAGGACGGAGGGGTGTCAGGGAGGTGGAGAGGAGAAGGGCGGGGGCAGATGAGATTAGGGAAAGAGGGAACCAGGTGGAAGAGTAACTTTGATGTGGCAGAGGAGGTGAAGAAGACCAAAGTGATGAGTGATGGGTGAAAAAGGTGGGGAGAGGAGAGCTAGTTCTGCCACAGAGGTAGCTGGACTTCATGATATCATGGTGTCTAGGTAGTGGGGGAAAGAGCGAGAAAGTCTGAGGGTGAGGTGTGAAGGGGGTGAAAAGGGGGTGAATGGTGGGGTTAGTGGGGCGTAGAGCAGTGTTCTTGAGGGAGTGCGGAGGATCCTTGGAGTCCTGGCACCTTATGGCATGGCCTGCAGTCAAACAGATGCTGCAGGCCTTGCCAGCCTTGAGCAGGGCACAGATGAGACCATTTAGAAGCAAAGGAGGGACGTGCCTTGTCTTACAGAGCAGTGCAGGAGCGTGTGTGTGTGTGAACCTGTCTCTCAAAGAAAAGAGAGCGTGAGTTGTTTGTTTAAGTTATGCTAATGCGCATCACTTGTCTTCAGTTGCTTATACATTCAGTCGGGCTTGGACCACGATGCCCTGGGAGCCAGCTGCTAACAGGAAGTAGTCTTCTTTGCAGGTTCCGGTTCAGCAAGTACACATTTAACTACACTGTTTATTGTGTTAAAAATGGCTCACATTTGGGTTAGTGGGTCCACATTCATCTTACTGATCTTCTATTTTGAGAGGATGAGGCAACAGCAAGAAAACAGCAAAGGGGGAAAAAACATCAACAACCTCTTTGCTGTGGAGGAGCTTTTTAAAAAGAAACAAAAAGTGGCATAACTAGGGTTATCTGAGATTAGTCTGTTGTTTTGTTTAGCCCTGACCAGTCTGTAGTGTGTGATATAACCATGCCGCTGATGTTTTTATTAGATACCTTAACTGCGGTAGCTGTTACGAGCAGAAAATGTCTGTGTTACACACTAAGGCATTAAAACATGGGTGTTAACCAGACAGTGAGGATCCAACAAAAAAAAGGCCTTGAGTTGTATTGTTGGAATTGTACAGTCTGGGGTTTTGTGAGGTTAAATCACATTGCGGACTAATAATGTGTTTGCTCTTGTCTGAATAAGTTGATGAATTTGTAAACTTGGTTAATTTTTCCTTTTCACATAGAGAAAAATCCAAGCGAACCAAAATTCATCCCTACAAACCGCGTGAGAAAGTTCACTCCACTTATTGGTCAGATGTGCCTAGGTCACCTACATTGCTACACCTTTCTTTATTCTTTGACTAACTGCTAATACGCAGGCTGCTACAGTTTGAGCACTCTTCTGCGTCAGAATGCTAACCACTCCTGGCTGCAGGAGCCGTTTAGCTCAAACTTGTGGAGCACGCTGGTAGTTGGGTCGGATTGAGGTTAGATTACGTTTACACCACAAACAAACCTTTCCAAAGTACATTTGGGACCGTCCGAGACCACCTGTTTTCAAGGGTCTTGCTGTAGGTCTAAAAGCGCAGGTGTGAAAATGGCCTCAACCTCTGCTGTTGCAGTTTCAACTATTCTTTTTATTAATCTGTCTATATTAACTCTACTTTTGAGATACTACATTTCTGTAGTTTTCTTTTACAAAACTCAATATTTTCATGTATACATGTCACCAAAAAAAGGGAAAAATTACTTGAAAATGTAGGGGCGCAATGACCATCGGTGTTAAAAGTGGCAGGGAATAGGTTTCATTACATCTAACTCTCTTTCCATCTCGTCCCTCTTCACAAATCACACCTGCATGTTTAAGGATGGTAGACAGGTTAGAAAAAAAAAATACGCTGGATCTTTACTTGAGAATCTATGCCTCTGTTTTGGAAAACTACTGACTCTAGTGGGTGGAAGCATGAAGTAAGTGGAAGAAGAGCAGCACCAACTCTCTCCTCGCTGTCTATTCTCTCTCCTCCATCTCTATTTTTTCAAGTGTAAGTGATAATATCCTCCCTTTTTCTACCTCTCACCGGCTTGAGTGATTTGCTAAGGCGGTGTGTTCATGTGTGTGTATGTGTGTATGTGTGTGTGCGTCTCACATTAGCCTTTTTCCATTAAAGCAATTTCGCCGCCCATTGTATTCCTGAAGAGGACCTGGGAAGTCACTAATGGTGCCTTGCGTCCACACTTGCGCGCTCACACACACACACCCGCCGCACATGCACACAGCAGAACATCTCTCAGCGCGTGCTATCATCACCTGTCGCCTGATTGCTGTAAAACACACACATTAGCATAGAATGAGACACATTATCACTCCTGATTATGGGACGCTAAGAGGTTTCACAGAAAAAAAAAGACCTCGCACCTTTTCTCCACAATGCCTGCTGCTAGTGAGATAAATGCATGTTGTCCAACATCTCTGACGCTACCGAAACAGCCTGAAGACTCTGCTGATGGATTTAATGGCCTCTTGTTGTCCATGTTCACAACTGCTCAGATTTGTCATGTCAATACTAATTTTTTAAAATTCAGACTGCGCCGTGATCCGGCTGCCACCATCAAAACATGTACTTTGTATGTTTCTGGCTGTTTTGAAAGTAGAATGAAAAGCGCCTGGCGTGTGGTGATTTCAATAGGTTATTACTTATTTTAGTGGGAACAAATCTAAGTAGGAAAACACACACACACACACAAACCCACACCACATCCGCAATGAGAGAGGTGACAGTGCATGGTTAGCAGGTGGCCCCCTCTTCCCTGTCTTGATGAGTACAGGAAGTGTCAGTCGTGTACAGCGGGGGCAGAGGACACTTGTTTGAGTCAAAGGTCACCCCTCTCTTCTTTTAGCACTGTTTTCTTAAGTCTGGGGTCCCTGATGAGGTGCCGCCACTTTTGAAAGGCCCCACTCATTTCAGGGGTGGAGGAGGAACTGGAGGAAGGAGGGAAGACGCTGTCATTGATGAGTTTTAACTATTTTCTTTTAGTCTTTCTGGGTTTTTTTTACCAGCATCCTGGAAATGGAGGAAGGGCCATGTCTAGATCCCCATATAGCTTGGCAGGGTCACAAGGTGATGGGTGGAAGAGTCTTTAGGCTAGGATGGGAATTCCCCTGCGTTTGGGTTTAGATCATGGTGTCTTGTGTGTTAAATATAAGGCTACAACCAGCAGCCGGTTCGCTCAGCTTAGCAAAAACACTGGAAACAGGGGGAAACAGCTAGCCTGGCTACATTAAAAAAAATTGTACCAGGCTCTTTCACTAATTAACAAGTTTAATCAGTTTGTTTAATCTGTAAACTAAAATCTAAAAACCTTAAATTTAGTTTGCAAAAAAGCAAATGTTACCAGTCTTTTTGCTAAGCTAATCTAACTGCTTTGTGACGTCAGTCTGTCACCAACCTCAGTTAAGCTTTGGTATGGATCTTCTCATAGAACTCAATGTTATGAAAATGTTAAAATATTCCTTTTAGGATCTATTGTCAGAAATGGAATATAATATTCATAGACATGTTTTCATTAGTGTATAATCACCTGAAAATCAGTTGTGTTATCATTACCTCAGAGGGAATGGGTCTTCCCCTATAGAGTCTGGCATGTTGAACCACCATGTTTCAAAGTAGCCAAGAACAGACAAACCAAAAACTGGCTCTAGA
>NW_023340246.1:11696150-11696368 GCF_004916995.1 Morone saxatilis
ATATAGAAAACACACACACACACGGAGGTCTGTGATAATGACATAATTGTCCCGGAGCACACATCCATGCAAATAGGGAAGATGGCTTGTGTTGCCATCCGTAGGTCTCTGCCATCTATTTCCATTATTCTAATGCACTGCTACTGATGACCTGCTCTCACACAATTAACAGTCAGCGAGCGAGAGAGGATGAAGCAGAGAGAGAGAGAGTGAGAGAG
>NW_023340246.1:11696467-11696684 GCF_004916995.1 Morone saxatilis
TTTTTTTTTATTTTTTTTTACCAGCTTTAACATATGGTAACTTTTCCTCTCTTGCTTTTTGTTGGACTTTTGTCTCATCTCTTCATCCATCCCTGGGGGCAGAGTTGGAGTTTGGACTAGTTGAAGTTTGAAAGAATTAAGGGTGAAAACAATTCTCACTTTTCTGTCCACACTTTCCACGCTTTTCTCTCCTCCATATTCTTTTCTGTGTGTGTGT
>NW_023340246.1:11696758-11706820 GCF_004916995.1 Morone saxatilis
TGTGTGTGTGTGTGTGTGATCTTGGGAGAATGGGCTGTTGATTCTGGTCTGTTCCTTGGCTCCCCGTCTCATGGTCTTGGCCCAGGTCTGATCTCTGCGATTGGATCGGGGGGCTTTTGTGGTGGCTGATGGGACAGAATTAAGCCAAGTGGCACACACTGAGCACGCTCCATGGCGGGCAGATGGACGGAAAGTGAAAGAGCTGTGATTTCTCATTGTGTCCCGCCGTCTTTTGGGGTGTGTGTGTGATACCCCTAGAGCACATCCTCCATCCAAGAGCTCTATTCTTCAATCAGTGGCCACCGCTTCCTGGGTCCAGAAACACGCCTCTCCAAGATTTCATCTCTGCATTAGACCACAACTGGGTTGTAAGCAGCTTAGAGAAGAATAATGCAGGGCAAGATATAGCAGCGCAGTCTTTGTTTAAGGCTCTGTCTTTTTTTTAACATTATTTCAAGAGAGTAATTGAATATTCCTGATGTTTCACACACAAAAGTTCTTTAATCATATGCATTTGCAGCTGGGCTTATTATTAAACACATTGTTTTCAGAAAATGATGCACAGCAGATCATTTTAAAATATGGTGCTGTTATTTAAATTAAGTCTCTGGATCAGTGCACTTGCAGTTGTGTACAGCTGTTGACAATGAGCTCGTATGCTCAAGAGATTTGGGAAGTAAACAGATGCCCAAAATGTCTGTTTAAACATATTCTAAAACCGATTAAAAAGATATAAAGGGGTTAAATGACTGGGGCGGTAAAAGTTCCCACAGATCATATTTAACCTCTTACCTTTGGAGCCACCCCCTGTGCCCAACCCCTGAAGCTTAGCCTCAATGGGATTTACACCCGAGTGTGTGTAATAGTTATTTGACCTACTGCTTTTCTGTGCATACATAAGTGAGTGTGTTTGGGTCAATGTGACGATTACAGCAGATTACTTACACCCATGTAAAAACAGGAATTAGTTCCCAATAAGAACTGCTTACAGGGCCTAAAAACGTCAAAGATAATCATTAAGGCCGAGGGGAACATCACTCGTTGCATCACGCAAACACCCACTCTCACCATTACACGTTAAAAAAAGAGTGAATATGTCTCCCCTCCACCCCTCCCAAAACTAGCAAACTGAGCCTTTGGTGGCGGTGCTTAACTGCTCCTCTGATCTGGACATTAACGTGGGAGCTTTAGAGTTTTATTTTGAGGGGTAAAATCATGTGAAAAGGCCCAAAAAGCACAGAGTTCTAGCCAGGAAGGGTTGACGAAATGCTTTCGTCCATCCCTTCCCCTCTCTAGGACTGATTCAGGCAGAACCTTTTGTCTCCTGTTCTGAGAGCAGAGCGACAACAGGGAGAGATAGAAAGAAAGAGAGACCATAGGAGATAACAGTGGTAACATGGCGTCCCCAGTAAGGGTTGAATGATCTACTTAGAAGGGCCATGGCAGGCCTGGCCAGCAGAAGCCAGATAGATGCCTGAGCAGGCTGGCCGAGGACCAGACACCCCTTTAAATCTGCTACTAGGGCTAATCTCTAATCTGGAGATTTACTATATCTGTTCCCCTCTCCCTCTGTTTCTCTTTTGCTCTCTGTTTCTACTTGTCCACATCTATAAATGGAGCAATCTGTGAGTATTTCAAAAATGCATTTATCCCCAAAATGTGTTATTAAAGACTGTCTAATTCCCTGCACATCCCTCAGCTACTCCAGCCCCACCCCCCTAACCAAGCACAAACACACACACACAAACACACACTCAACATTTTTTGCAGATGGTCACATAATGCACAATCAGCCAAACAAGACGGCTGATTTTAGGTTGGAATGTTGGACTCCCTCTCCCTTGGAGGGCATCCTTGGTGGACATTGCTAGCTAGAAGCCATTAGATGTTAGCTGTATGCAGTGAGCCAGCATCAGTCACATCCAATCCTGAATCTTCCTTTAACTGGACCGAGCTCCAGTCCAAAAACTGGAGCGAGGAAGAGCTTGCCTGCCTGAAACAATGTGGTCGGATTGCAGAAAGACATGCTGGGGTGCCATGCATATATCAGGTGATTATCTCATATATCTTGCAACAAATACAACCCTAAAAAGCACTTCTTTACAAAGGTCGTTAACACATTTTTGGTCTTTTAATGGACGTTGCAGTCATGTAGGTGGTTTTAAAAGATGTTTCCTTTGCTGCCAACAAAAGTACCTCTACCCCTGAAGCACTCAACACATGGCAGTCTTGATACTTGCATGATGAAGACATGATGTGTCATAATAATTAGGAGGTGGACAAAGGATCTGCTGTTTAGCATGGAAATTTATGCAGTCCCCTGTGATTTCTATGAAACTAAATTCTATCATTTTCCTTTTTTTTTGTCTTCCATGTCCGATTTCATTCAATTCATTGTCATCGTCCCTCCATCTAGGATAGGTGAATGTTCACTGACACTAATGTGGCGCAGGTCAAGAGAGGAAGGGTACCACCTAATGTGCATCTTCTTCCCTGCTCTCCTCTTCGCCACCGCCAAAAAACAATGCTTCCCTCCACCCTTGTTCCCGTTTCCCCATACTTAGGCCCTCGCAGCAATTATGCCCAATCACAGGGCCTCAATAGGAAGCAACCAGGGCTTGTTTGTGCCTCTGCGGTCATTAAGAGGGGGGCGAAGAAAGGAATTAATGACTTAATTGAGGAGGAGAGAAAAGGGGGAAATCACACAGACTCTGGGAGCGGAGGGGAGAGTATGAATGGGGCGCCTGGAACGCTCCTAGAGCAGGGGATTGTGGGATTGCTGAAGTGTGTCAAGATTTTGGTCGTCCTCCAGAGCAGATGGCGGCTTGTCGTTCGCATACCATCTATTCTCCTCTTTGTCAACCCAGAACGGCTTCTTTTGTTCCTCCCCATTGCTTTGCTGCAAAAGTTCATGGGCGGAGAGAAGGAAAAGAAAAAAAAACAACATAACAAAACTGAAACATTGGTCCAGTTTGCTCCAGATTAACAGTCTCAACGTCTCTCTCTCTCTCTTTCCTAAAGTTTTGACCAAATCAGAAAGGATGCTGTGTCTAAAGTGTTGGTGTGCCAGGCTTGGCACATTGCTATTCATTCCTCTCTAATGTGGCAGGGTCCCCTCACTGCCAATTCTCCGCTCCTGCTCCACAGACTCCTGATTACTGTGGATAAACACGCAGGAGGAGATCCCCCTCCTCTCCTCCATCCACACCAACTGAGACTTGAGAGATACGCTACCTCCAGGAAATTCTGGCTCAGATCGCTCTCGCAATTTCTCTTCCCATCCAAGATTTCAAACTGATAAAGTAATCAGGAGGAAACTGAAAAACAGCTTGCTGACTATTCAACACTTGCCACACCTCTGAAATTTTCTCTTTGATTGCATAAAAAATGTGAAACGAGAACGTAGCACCATTAAGCCCCAGGGTCTACAGAGCAGATGATAGCAAGCTGAGGTGCTTTTAACAGTTTCCTTTTTTCTTTTTTATTTCATGTGTCCTGATTCCTGGAAGCATTCCTTCTGTAAACAGCAACTGAAAAAACAACTGAGGCTTATTTGGAAAATGGCTAGCACCTTTGCAGGGCTGAATAATTAATGTATGCTAATGCTAACAATGTATTAGTTATTCAAATGTGATCCTTTTAGACAACAGCACTGTTTACCCCCTATTACTCCCTCTGATCGTCCACTCCAAAAGGGTAGCACATAAAGAGAAGAAAGCAAAGGAAGAGAGTAGAGATGAGTGTATGTGACACTAGCAGACACCAGCCAAAACAACAAAGAAACACAGTGAGATTAGCATGACAGAGAATAGTAGCGCTTCACACATTAATACACAACATGAACTATAGCCATAACCCTCAGGGGCTCGATGCAATATTCATCTCCTTTACCTCCTCCTTCAATCTTTCTCTTTTCACATCTCTCTGTCATTTCTTTTCTTTTTTGTACATTTTCTCCCCTCTCTCCAGTCTTTTCTGTTCTTTGCTCGTCTCCTCTCCCTCTCTTTCCCACCCCTCTGCTCTTTCTCAGTAGACGTCTGAAGGGCCCTTCAGCCCAGAGGAGATGGGGACTGGTCTTACTGGGGGCAGGGGCCACCGTGTGGGTGGAGGGGGGGCTTGGCTCAGGAGGAGAGGAGAGGTCTCTCTGTCTGGAGGATGGAAGGATGGTTATGTGTCTGAATGTTGGGAGAGGAGGGCCTCCCATTGATAGATTAAGGACCAGGTTGGTTGTACTTGAGAACTATGGTTCTCTATCGCAGGAGGTGAGACTCGAGAGCCAGGTCACACATTAGCATGTGTTTTGTTTGCTGCTAGGCTGTCTCAGAGTCCGTTACTCAGTTGTATCACTAACAACCAGTGGGTGGAAGAGGAGGGTATAACCCACCGTCTTGTTTGCTGAGCAGTATTTACACAGTGTGTTAGGCTTATGTAAAGTATGTAAATCACTCCAACACACATTTATACTACACAGACAGGACTGGTTAAAATGTTGCTACCCTATTGCTACCTATAAATATACTGCATGATGTCAAACTTTGTTAACACTTTTGTAGCTGAGAACCCAAGAGCACCGCAGTACTAAATATAAGTTTGATGATTATCATAATAATACAATTTACTTTTGGCCACAACAATCGTCGCGTGGAAACTTGATACAGGCACATCCCTATTATCAGTGACATAAAATAGTGCTGGATTACATGCTGCATCATTTCCTATGAATCTAGATGCATCGCGAGAATGGCGGACTCCGCTATTACAAATAAAAAACTGCTGTTTAGAGAGATAATTACAGAATATAAATACATTAAATGGCATACAAAATTAAGAACATTCATAAAATGTCACATAACATTTACAGTACCAAAATGTAAAGTTAATTATTAATGCAGATTGATTAGAATCAAATGTCATTAACAAATCTTCTGCATGTCTGATATGGAACTCACGCTCAGTGATGTAGTATTAGAGAAAATAAGACAAAATATAAATAAAATAAAAATAAAAAAATAGAGTAATTTTTTCTTTAGGGAAAATAGCTGACAATAGATGCTTACATGGTTGACAGTGGAATTGGACTTCGTGTGTCTGTAATTTAGAAATTGGTTGACCATGATTACACTTGTGTATCACCAGGGGTTTATTAGAGCGATTGGTTTGTAATGGCCCTAAATGTGCAGACTCCACAAGTACTGATAAATCCGATTACATATGTAAACACAAAGGTCATGCACAAAACTATGCACGGTTGACATATTAGGACACTCATTCATTACAACTCTTATTTTTGTAGTACAATCATTTCTATCTGTTATGTTGCTTACCTACAAGGACCACAGACCCAAGTCATTAGTTATCCATGTTCACATTTACCCCTATTTCTCTGCTTCCTGGTCTGGTCAACCTTTTAAAATGAATCTCAACATTTGGCTTTCTCTAGGTTATCTGCACTCGAAATTCCAATACTGCCTGGATGGCTGAGGTTGTGTTGAGCAGTCACAGTATCTTTTCAAGGGTCTATAAAACATATTTTCATGCCAGCTGCCGTCTGTGTGCCGCTTTCATTTGTGAGTCAGTGGACCGCCTGAAGCAAGCTCCTCAAGGTGATTCTGTCTGGGAATGTCTTTGAACCTCCCCGAAGCTACTCCTGGCTGCACAAAAGATCAATGTGTCTGTGAAAATGCAAGCGCGGTTGAGTTTATCCTACCCCCCTTCTCCTCATCAAAGATGGGCTTGAATTAGGTGCAATTAAGGTATTTCCACAGCCACCATAAAACAAAAAGCACATGATAGGAGAGCCGTGGCTTCACCATTACCAATAATCGCCCACTAACTTCACACATTGTCACTCAGCAGCTACAAGGTCAAAGATGTGAAGCTGACCTGTTTTTTAAAAAATGTACATGCCAATCACGACAACAGTATAATCCCACTAAAGGGCTGTGGAACAAAGTCATTTAAACGCTGAAAGCTATAGACCCCCTCCTCCGTTTCCCCTTTTGATAATGATATCAGTAATAGAGTCTTTTGTTTGATAATGAGAGCTGCTATTTCTGATAGGGAATAATAATACATGGCTATTACAGTTTCATCTGTTGGGATTGAATGAATAACAATGCTTCGTGCAATACCCAGCACTACACTGAAACACACACATTCTGTATGTCTGTAATTGTGGGGTTGATATTGAAGTGGCCGGCCACCTCGGTCAGGCAACATGGAGAGGAAAGCAAAGGTCCTTGGAGTTATTGTTACATGTGTAACAATGAAGTCGATTTGGAGTGTTAATCATACGCTTTCGTCCAGTATTAGAGTCCTGGCTGTATTCACCCTTTGATGAGACTGTTTTGATGCTAATTGTACAGTGGAATAATAATTAAGTTAATAACATGCAGCTCTTTGCATGTGATTTAAGAGAACATGTTTGTGGTGCTAAGAAAGACTGGCACTCGTAATGAGTGACTCAGTCCTGGCTGTTTACAAAAGTTGGAGAGGTCGAGATCACAATTCACGCTGATAGTGATAGTGTAAATCTTGCAATTTTGAAATTAAGGAATAATCTCAAAGTTTTATACACACTGTATAAGAAAGTAAATATTCTGACAGTAAAATTTACTCTAGAATTCCTTAAAAGTTGAAGCGTGACCAGTTGTTATTTTATGCTGCAACCTGTGAGAGTGAAAAACTGAAGGACGAAAAACTCTGCAACAAATTGACAACTTTCTGCTGCTCCCGCTGCCTGCCAACTTCGATGACTCCAGCTGCAACTGCCAAAACACTGATTCACAATCTGACAAAACTGGATGATGACAAAAAGCACATTCTTAACTCAAAACACTGTGCCGATGCTTGAGATAGAATTTCTCTCCTTTGTGGGATGGATGATAATAGGTGAAAACAAAGAAGCGGGGTGTAAAATGCTTCAGCTGAGCGTGATTACAGCTGTGGCCATCATTAGGCAGCCTCTTTAATGTAATTGATGGAGTGGATTCTCATAGCAGACCTCAATAGACTGGGCAGGGTCTCCTCGTTTATTTGGACTCATCTGCATTTGGTCTGTGTGTGTGTGTGTTTATGTGTTTATGTGTGCATGTGCACATGCAGGCATGAGGTAGGAGCAGAGTGTGAATAATTATAAAATTACGACTATCACACTCTTCAGACACTTAGAGAAAGAGCAAAACAAGCGCAGTATCAAGGTGTGTGTTGTGGGGGGGGTACATTCTAAGTGCAATTGTGCAAATGTGGTCTCAGTGTCTATGTGTGTTTGCGCACACACGCTTGTGTGAATATGTGTGCAGCTACTGTGCACATGTGAGTCCCATAAGTGTGTGTGTGTCTGTGTATGTGTGAGAGAGAGACTGTTTGCATTTGCTCAAGGATCCTGACCCTTCAGAAATGACACGTTTTCTCTATCTACCCCATCCTTTCCCCACACATTAGGTGCTTACAAAAGACAGAGCACTAATGCATCATCTAATTGGCCTAGGCTCCTGCCTCTGCCTCTCCCTCCATCACTCTATTAGCTCAGTAATTACCCATATGCCTCAGCGAGGCGGGCGTCCAGATAATGGCCGCCTCAAGGGCCCTTGAGCGCGGCAGAGAGGGGCCGCAGTCTGTCGCCGCGGGAACACAGCAAGCTCTCCAAACTATCCCAGCACCGCACTGGGAAAAACACAATGGGGAAGGAGTTTGGCAACTTCGTCTTCTCTCCCACCCTCTCCCAAAAAAAGAAAAAAAGTTATGAGTTGAGGGAGTGGAGATGCAAATTGGGGCTGTTAAAATTGGATGTTGTCTATTTAGTTAATGTGCAATTGTGAAATTGTGTGTGAACAAACCCCAGACATACTTTTGCATTGCTTGAAAGGAGAGGTAAGGATCTGTCTTAACACAATACTCCAGCCCGGTATCTTCACAATGGTCCACACTGAGAGATGCCACCCCCTGTCCAATGCCAATGTTCTGCTGCAATGCAGTCATGTGTCCTATATGTAGCGAGACGGAATATCAGGGTGACTTAGTAGGCGTTCAAACCAAGAACAGCCTTAAGTGAAAACAATGTTCCAGTCTCCAGTGTTGATGGAGGCGTATTGTTCCAGGTACAGCTAAGACATAAAATTCTTCAGGAAGGCTGGTTTGAGTTACAGATACGTGGGTTTGAAGATGTATGAGACACAGACATTTATAAAACTCTGACACTGGACTTTAAGACTCTGGAAAGTCATAGCATTGAATATTTTATCCATAATTTACCAGGAATTTGCACTTGTACTTATTTCATTGGCCACCGTCGCGCGGAGCTGGATGATGTTGTATTGCAGTGCGGCAAAAGTTGAGTGTTGATAGTGTCAAATACTTACGTATAATGATTGCAGTCATTGCTGTTCTCCATACTAGCCTATACACTGTAAAACAGGGGCATTCAAATGGCAGCCCGTGGGCCAAATCTGGACCGCCAGAGATTTCTAGTCTGCAGAAAGGTGGACCAAACGGGGTATCTGTGGCGAAATTCCATCAGAGAAAGTCGCTGGCTAAGTTACTGCTACTGGAAACATTTCCTACTGCTGCAGCTTCACATTAAAAGCATTTAACTGGCAAAACCCAAGTTGACTTTTATGATGAAGTAGTCGTCACAAAACAACAATTAACATTAACAGTCAGTCAGTTTGAAACATTGCAGAGAGTAATGGAACAAGAACCCACAAAGAGCTGTTAGATGAAAAGCTGCAGGCAACAGGCTGCACACATTCAACTTCTTACCAAAGTTACTTTCACTGTCTCTATTCACAGACTCATCCCCTGTGCAGCATAAAATCAGATGCTCACAAAATTATGTAAAAAGGTCAAGACCTGACTTTTTAATTAAAACAAAGCTTCCCCCAGAATTATGTGACCTGTAGTATTAAACCATATTTAACTAGATGTGTCAAATGCACAATAATGGTGCAACTGTATAATATCGTCTAAACGAGAAATGAAAAGGAAGATGTTCAACAATAACAAGCTAATTAGGCCTAAATACATTTTTTATTTCGTTTTTTTTTTTCAGTGTCGGCATAGAAACATTCTGGCCCTTGGACAAATTTAAGAGAACACCCCTGCCGTAAAAAATCTGTGACAAAATCCATTGTGCTGTTTAAAAATGTACAAAAAAATTCAGAAACTATGATAAAGCTTTAGCAGTTTGAGTTATCCCAATAGGAGGCTATCTTCATCCTAGTTGTATGTAGGTTTAATGTCAGTATTTTATTTCAATGATAAACATTCATGCAGCTACCAAAACTAATTAGCTTGCCTGAATGTCTGAATGAATTTGGATAGCAGGTGAGTGTTATTTCAAGACTCAAATACCTTCCCTTCTCTCTTCCTCTCTCTTCTTCCTAAAACTCTCAATTTGACATCCTTTGAAAAATGGAAATCGTAATTCTCCAATCTTCAATCTTCAGCCTCTTAATTGAAATCACATAATCTGTCACAGAATAGGACTGGCCGCCCTCATCCCATCCCCAAATGACACTTTGAAAAAGAATATAACAAAGAGCTTCTTAAATAATTCCCTCATTCTCTGCATCATATAATATGGATTACTCCCTCTTTCTCTCTCCACCTCCCACTTTTGCTATGGTCTCATCCCTCCATCCTACCCAAGGCAGATTTTGTGACACTCAAGCTGACCAGGCAGCATTATCTGTTTTTAAAATCAGATAAATATATAAATAAAGCATCCAGCAGTAATGCTAATATGTGCCCTAAGAGGGTCTAAGGCTTCAGATCTGTGGACTTAATCTGGGTTTTGGGTAGGTATCTTCCCTTGGCTGTTCAGAGATTTGTGAGATCACTGTCAGTCCTGGGCCGGCTGAATTATCTTTGCGTATTGTGTTAATCTGTTGGCATGCAGATTGTGGTGGACTAAGGTTCAAGTGGGAAGGATTAGGGGAGATCTGAGCAAAGCTGATGCAGGCAGCCTTCTCAAAAACGCTCCATGCGTTCAGGCCCCTCTGTGGGTTTTTTTGCACACTGACCAAAGGGACCACTGAGGCATGGTCTCTCTCTCTCTCTCTC
>NW_023340246.1:11706920-11714403 GCF_004916995.1 Morone saxatilis
TGTGGGTTTTTTTGCACACTGACCAAAGGGACCACTGAGGCATGGTCTCTCTCTCTCTCTCTCTCTCTCTCTCTCTCTCATACACACTCACACAAAGATACACACAAATCGCCTTCATTCCACCCTCTCCATTCCAGATAATTCCCCTCTTAAAATCTCCCCTCAGACCAACCACTGCGAGTGCAGGACCCAAAATGCAAAAACCAGTGGCCATGCCCACTCCACAAATCCCAAAACCTTTTAGAGCTACTTGACAGAGAGAAATCCATCTGGAGAGGATATCCACAGTCCATTACTTAGAGACTAATGTCTAGTTTTAACTCAGCAGTGTTTATTTACATCATAGCATCTAAATAAAGCACATTTTAGGCCCCAAACTCACCCCAGTAATACCTTATTAAGATGCTTCTAAAACAGAGCCTGAACATGGACAAGGTTTGTAACTTTGTTAATTGTTCGTTGTCAGTTCAATAACCCAGCACTTTGTGTCGGACTCTCCATGATTATCTCTGGAGAGTGATAAAATCACTTCAGGTAAATGAGTGATTGGACTGGAGGACCGCTGAAGTACAACTTAGCAGTCCTTTAGCAGCTTCTGTTTGCTAAATGGAGCCATGGAGTTGGAAGAATGAAGAGGCTGGAGGGGTCAGAGGGGTCCATATGGACCAGCAATTGGACGACTCTCGGAGGGACGAGCAACCAATCACATCAATCATTCTCTACACATCCTCGACCCGGAGATCCACCAGGAGAGCTGGGATTTCATTTCCACCAATCACTTGGCTTCAATGAAAGCTAATTGAACAATTCTAATCTCTCAAATCGTTTTATTTGGTTTAAGTTCTTGGTGACAGAAATAACAGTGTTGGAGGTGCACTTGTCTTTATGGAAATTGAAGAAAAAAATCTCTTTCCGTGGAGATCATTGTTGAGGCGTCCACAATGGCCCGCTCAGGAAGACACGAAGAATTAAACCAGAGAAGTTGCTTCAGCTCTTGCACCAAATAACATGAATAAAACTGGGAAAAAATTGTGATCATATATTAATGTATAAATTTATATATAATATACCCTCAGAAAACCTGCCGTTGTTGCATTTTACATAGAGACTAATGAGTCCACTAACCAAGACACTAAAACAGAGAGATCTCGGTTGCATCTGCGTAGTTTAATCAACCAAATGTCTTCGTTTGGGTTCCATCTCACAATCCTGCTTTATTAGAGGCAGAATCTTCTGGGTCTTTCTGCCTGCGTTGATAAGGTTAATAGGCCTATAATATGGTAATTGTCTGGTCAGGGAGGAAGGAGACCAAAACATTTTAATTAAGGAATGAGAGGCTTTTTTTTTTCTTTCCTCACTTCGTTTGTACTCCGGCCCTTAAATTATCTTCCTGATATCAAGACTTCCAGAGCAGTTGTTTTGTCATCTCTCCAATTAAAACAAGCGAACCATCGGAGAAAGTCGCTGGCTAATTTCTTTTTTGCGTTTGTGATCCATGAGTGAGCAATAAGGACACTAATAAAATCTGATTAGCAGTGGCCACAGGACTCCTTGACTGATTCTTGTCCGATATTGTTTTCCACAAATGTAATTAGGTTCAACTCTGGATACTAATGTAGCTCCTCTATTGCTCTGCTATTTCATCACAATGGCATCTCTTTGCTCTCTTCATATTCTTTACTAAATGTTCTATAATTACCACCAATTATTATTGCCCTCATTTTTCCTTAGACACATTTTTCTAAACAAACCTTAAAAAGAAAATGCTTTAGGAGGAAAAAATGTCAAGCAGAACAGAGGGGGAAATGCGAAGCAAATTCTTGTAAGTCTGGCAGAGAAGTTACAAAGAAAGACAAAAGCTTGATTAGCATTAATGTCAAACAATTAAAGCAGGAGTATTCATAAAGGGAAGGATCTTATTAGCTGGAGAAAAACAGAATGAGGCGGACCATTTCTCGGCTGCTTAAGCCTCAGGATTACTCAACCTTTGGTGGCAGAGAGGAACAATGTGGCTTTTAAAAACCCATTTTGGAGCGAAGCGTCTGGTTGACAATTATATGCCTCTAAGCTGTTTAATAGGTGGTTGGGAAGAGGTCTTTAAGATCCTCATTCAGGACTAGCGATCTGGGCCGCGGTGTTTGAGGAATCTCAGAGTGTTTGTGTATGTGTGTGTGTGTGTGTGTGTGTGTGTGCGGTGTGTATGGGGGGTATGAGAAGGGTTTTAGGAAGAGCCTGACATAAGACAGAGAAAAAGGACGGAGGGAGAGACAGTTTTAAGCCTGCTAAGCAGATCAGTGTCTTTGTGTGCGGTCAACAGAGGCACTTGAAACTTTTCGTGAGCTGTCTGGAACTAATTCTTCCTTTTTATTGCTTTTTGAGGAAAAGACTGAAGAAGGGCACTTATGAAATATTTTTTTGTGCCTCAACACTTTTTGTGCCTCAACACTAACAAATGTTACATATCAAGGGATACGGGTCCATGAAACTGAAGGATCAAGCAAATCTGAGATATAAAACACAAACTGATGATTAATGTTATTCATGAGACTTTTAAAGTGAGTGGAAATCTAAATTTACAGATAAAATGTTAACTGTTTCTGACCCCTTTTGACTCCTTAAAGCAGCATGTTTGTGTTTACAGATTGATTAAAAAAACAAACAAAAAAAAACCAGTCAATAATCTGTTTTCCCAAACGATTTTTAATCACCCTTTCAAATATTTGTGCCGTCGCTTATGTGGAGTCGTGTCCTTTAGGATTTGAGATGGCCACAAACAACAGGAGGAAAAAAAAGGCACCGCCAGAAAAAAGATCAACAAACAGGCGAAGCATAGAGACAGAACAGTTTGAGGATGAACGCTGCTAATCCTGACCTCGGCTAATGCTAATGCAAATGCATGTTTATCAAATATGTAATCGACATTAGTTAGAAAAACAAGGGTCTGCCAGCACTCTGCTCTTTGTTCCGTGATTGTGGAAGAGGGAGATTAAGATGGGCTTTAGTGATGCTCAGATGGATGGAAGGAGGGACGGCTGGATGCACTTATGCTCACTGTCAAGAAAAGAGGTGAACCTTTGCAATTGAATACGCTCCTCATTTTCATTTGAGCTGAGTGGAATTGCATCCAGTGTTCACAATTTTGGCACCTCATGAGGATTTTTACAAACATTTATATTAGTTTTAGTAACATTCAGTCATTTTATTTTTGTTCATTTTGGTCTAGTTTTAGAAAAAACACAAATTAAATACATTTTAGTCTCGTTTTCAACAATTACATTTTAACATTTTTTTCTAAGCATTCTGAGGCTACACTGTTGCTCTTTAAAGGATATCACTCTCATGTCTGTCCATTATGGATACAGGCGGCAGCCAGACAAGGGAAAACAGCTAGCCTGCCTCTTTCAAAAAAACACAAAATCTACCAACCAGCACCTCTAACGCTGGGGACACACAGGAGGCGGAAGCGCCACAAAGTAATTGATAAACAAATAACAGAGGAGCAGTAACACTTGTTGACCGTAGAACTAACTAAGCGGTGCGTCCACCTCCTAAAAAGCAGCTAAATTAACGTCTGAAGAAGTGGCCTGTTTTTGGGTGGCAAGGGTGTTTTTACTAATCAGGAAGATACAATGTTTGATTCTGAATAAGACTTTAAATTATAACAGCAATAAGTTAATTTGCCCATTAGTTAGTCTTTTACATTAGCGTTTAGGTTTTATTTGTACATTAAAACATAGCGGTTTCTTTACAGTTATTTTTTTCAAATGTGACTTTTTCTTATTTCTTCTTTTCTTTATTTTTGTTTTGTTTTTGTCATAGTTTTTGTTGATGCAACAGTTCATTCAGTTTGTTTGATGTAATTATTCTAATTTCCCAGCTAAAAGAGTCCTATACGTTTGTTTTTAGAGTGAGCATTTAATAAAAATGTTTGCCACTGTGTGCACATAAAACACATTTTACATTACATGTCACACGTCCTGTGTTGCGGGGCAGTTTTTGTGGTTAAATGTTTACAGGATGACACAGGGGCACAACTCTTGCCAGTTTGCGCCTCCCCTGGGCACCCAGAGAAACAGAGGTAACCTATTTTCTTTGGCAAGGTTGAGCAGTCACACGGAGACTGTGTTAGTGCTGTTTGATTGCATTGCTCCTTTAGGCTCTCTTACCTTGCTGCCTCCATCTCACCTTTCTCCACTTTAATATCCCCTGGTTCTTTTTTACTCTCTCTTCTCCCCGCTTTTATCTCTTCTCTTATTCTTTCTTGTCTCCATGTTTCCTTATTCCCTCTCGGCTTCCTCTTTCCTTTCCACCCTCCATCCTTCTTTCCCTCCGTCCACTGTCACACAGGGATAAAGGAGAGGTCTTGCTGTGCTGTGTGTTTGCCTGCTTGGTTGCAGGGTTTGTTGTTAGTAAATGAGGTCATTAGAAGACACTCTGACCTAACCAAAGGCATTTGTTCTGCCTGCTGTATTTTTCTACCCTCTTTTTCTCAGTATAAATATACACCTTTGATGGAACGGCCAGATGCTGGGATCATTAACATGTCATTATATCACCCAACAAATTAGAGTGAAAAATTCCTTTCCATATTCCTTTCACCTCTCTAAGCATTAGATACAGTGAAATCTGTGTCACAAATACACATAGTATCTATTCTTTTCCCCGCTCACACACTTTCAGATGTTATCTCCTCCTTATCTTCATCCTCTCCTGACCTCTTCCCCTCCCCTTCATGTTTTGGTACATCTTGCAGCAGGGTGACACCTCCAGGCGAGCCTCAGGGCCTTTGGGTCTTTTCTCTGTGGCACAAAGCCAGATCCCTGATGACACCTGTGAGCCTTGGCAGAGCTCCTGGTTTACAGTAGCTGTTAGCAGGCAAACAAAACACCAAAACAATGTGTTCTCTCTCACTGTACCTCAACAGTTCCCCACCCCCAAATGACTCCAGCCCACTTTCTCCTGCACTCAAAGTGGTTGCAGCTCTTTCTGCAATCATATGCTACTGTAAACACTGCCAGTGAATCAGTCTTTTTCTCACCATGTCAACGGGTTTTAATTATCAGTGAATGTCAAGGATGTCTGCTGGGTCCACCTCATTTCTCTCAGAGCCAAACCCATTTCTTGTGTTGTGTAACATCGTCCCCCATTGTCCGAGCGCACTCATAAACATACTTCATACGCAGCATCTCTGAAGTGTATTCCATTGTTCCTCAAGTGGGGAGACGAGTGTTGCTGCTCTCCAAACGGACATTGGCGCATCTCCTGAAACAATACGGTTCCCCCACACCACATCACTCACATGCATTTAAAAACGCCAGACCTTGACCACTTACGCCTCGAAAGAAAATTACCTGAGCACAAAGCGGGAGCTCTTGTCTACACCCTAAAACACATCATAGCACTCTTGTCATTGCAAGTGGAGGGTCTATTATAAACAATTATTTTAGCCCTTCACGGACAGTTTGGTCTTTGTGATGCATTGTGTTTTTGAGTGAAGAAGTATAGGCAGTAATCAATGGAGGAGCCGTACGGTCAAGGTAAGGCTGTCGGATGATCTAAACACATACATACGTTGGGGGGACAGGGGATTGTTGTGAGTAGGATACTGATGTATGCATAGAGGCTGAGTGTACCAGGACCACAGAGAACACTCATTTCTGATTGGCTGGTCCGTTAAAATCATACAACACAACTCCTCAAACATAGTTCTCGCAACAGTTTAACTGCAGTCATAGCTATGTACAAGACATATTTAATTTCAGGTAACCATAGCAACAGTTCTTACTTACTTTACTCACGGGTTAAACATACCTAACTATGGGTTAAATATACCTAACAATGGGTTAAATGTACCTAACTATTGGTTAAAATGACAAAAAGCTAATATTAAAACATGTATGGTATAAGCATGATAATACACTCCAGGGTGTTCTGATATAATAAATAATGGACTTGGTGGAGGAAACCCTCTAGGGTCCAGTCTTCTACTGAGACATGCAGATATTATTTCTTGTATTTCAGGGTACCTCATTGAGTATGAATGCTTGTGTGTTCTTTTGTGTGTAAAGTGTATTTAAATTACATGTGCATAGCTTTTTAACAGTTGCTGTAGAGATACTTATAGATCTGTAATGTTCCTCAGAGGTCATGTTAATGGCCTTACACAAACTCTTTCCATGGCGCTCTCCTATTTCTTATAAAAACATTTTTTAAATGTACCCTGTATAGTTTTAGACCAGTTGTGGTGCTGTAGAGTAATGTTATGTTGGTCCCTTTAATGTTTGAATGATCATATCAGATGACATTATGTACCTGTCTCACACACCCTTGTCCCATGCTTATTGAATTTTAGCCAAACGACATACAGTATAGCTAGTTTCGTTTTAGCTGAGTTGAGTTGAGTTTATTTATTTGAACAAAACCCAATAACCAATAAAATCTCAAATTAAATTTGATCAATTAAGAGAGAACACATTAGCACAACATACATAGGAAAATATGTTTCTCACATTATTGTAAAGCTGGTAAAAAATCTTGTCTATTTTGTTGCCTGTTATCTACACAAGATAAGAGAAGAATTGTCAAGAATTGTTTATTATTATAAAATTACAAAATTATAATGTTAAATTCAGTGACAATGGAAAATAACATACTGCTCCAGAATAGTCACAAAGACAACAAGGAAGAGAGTTGAGGTGTTTAGAATCCCTTTTGATTATGTAAATATTATAAACCGATGATAAATGATAATCTGCCGTTTTTGGAGGCGAAAGAGGTCTGATTTCGCTCTATAAACAGTTGCTGCATTTTTAATGTGAGTTTTAAATGTTGTCAATTTCAGTCAGTCCAAATATGAGATATCACTTCAAAGTATAAACTAACCACATAATAGAATGAAATTAAGCATGAGTATGAGTAAGGATGAATAAGGGTGTTATAGAAATATGGAAAGAGAAAGAAGGACATACATAAGAGACAAAAAGCGAGAAAAGGAGGTGTGAGACGTGTGGGTGGACACTGGGCATGGTGGCAATAGGCACAGGGGCTTAATGAGAGGTGAGCCAGAGGAGAAACAGAGCAAGGACAGACAGAGAGAAGGTAGCAGGCAGAGGGAGAGGTGAGAAGGAGGGAGTGAGTGATAGATGGTGCAGCAGGAGGGGAGGGAATAGAGGAAGAGAGGGAGGACGGGACTTTGTAAAACAGAAGCAGTAAACAAAAAGCCAAGAATAGAGCCCAGGTGTGAAAAGTGAAGAAACAGGTGAGAGAGACAGGGATAGTGAGGACGGGATAGAGGAGAAAACTGAAGGAAGAGCGAGGCAGGGTCAGCAGGAGTTGTCCTCCAAGTTAAAGCTGTGTATCAGACTGAAGGAATGCAATACGGAAAGCCAAAGAGGAATTTTGCGTTTTATTTTCAGGTTTTAATATAATAATAATAATAATAATAATAATAATAATAATAATAATAATAATAATATAATTATAT
>NW_023340246.1:11714503-11734495 GCF_004916995.1 Morone saxatilis
AGTGTGTGTGTCTATATGTGTGTGGAGGGTGAAGGGGACACATATGTGAAGGAGGCTGCAGTGTGCTTCTGTAAGATAGGTGGGGGGAAAAAACATGCGGATGTGTATTTATAGAAGAGTGAACATGAAATAAAAAGAGAAACTTTAGTCTCTATCTTTTGTTAGTAGCTTGTTAAAATCAGTTGACTTGGTGCAGGAGTGAGGCAGCATCTCCTCTGTCTGTATCTCATGTCCTTCAAGGCCTGGCCGTAGCCTCCAGGCAAGCCTCGGGCTCCAAGGCCTCCCTCCGTGTGGCAGGATACCAGATCGGACTCAGACACACACAGCTGTGGCCCAGGGGCCTTCACTCCTCCCAGAGAATGACACTCAAACTCCCCAGAGCCATATTTAAGAGCACCAGAAAGTGATTATGTGTGAGTATCAACTGTGTGTTTGTGTGTGTGACTTTTAGCCCGCAGCCAGCAGGTATTCAAGGGCCCTTTCAAATTTGAAAGGGGGAAGGGGGTGGGATCAGCCGATTCCCCTCGGAGCCCGGTGGGTTTCCGAGCAAGGACTCTGGGAATATCAGGAATATATGTCAGAGTGGAACACGGCTGAACATCACAGCAGCGGTCATAAATCACACAGCTTGTCCCGCTCATCATCCACTGGCCACAGGTTGCACTGTCTGTGTTTTACTTGACTACAAATCAGGAACAGAATACAATAGAACAGAATAGGAAGACTGCGACTAAACTGGAGCAATCAGGTTTAAGAAACAAATATTTGCTCAACTGTTCAATTGTCCATGATCACGGTTTTGATTCCCAATTAGTTTCAGTGATGCAGTTCTGTAATTGACCTCTGACCTTCCATGCGGAGGAGCCAAAAAAAGAGACATTTAAAAGAAACGTTTTGCTATTGTTCGGAGATTTCAAATAGCTTCTTCTCTTGTGTTCAGTTTCGGTCGAACTTACAATCAAACTTCAAAATGATTTAGGTAAAATTTAAGTTTATTTTAAAGCTTTATGGGGTTTGTGCTGCTTATGCTAACATACATTGTTTTTGTTCTATCCAGACTTCCACAACAGAGTGCAAAGTCAGCATGGCCCATAGACAGAAGGGCCACAATAATGACAATGAGACCCAGGTTGAATAAAACCAGAATTTTGGCGAGTTTCTGCGGCCACCGTAGTCTCTCCTATAAGCTTGGAAGGCTGAACTGTATTCAGATGCTTGTTATTTCCAACTTCACCGCTAGATGCCACTAAATCTTACACACTCAAGATCCACTTGGTTCTGGAGCTTTCAGCTGATCTTCTTGACTGGATGTAGTTTGCTCAGGAGTTTCATCATCATGTGGCCTAAGTGCGTATGAAAGCTTCAGTCAAATAACAGTGACAGATAACAGATAGGAAGCTTGACGTAAAGTACTAGTGTGTTGAGTTAAACCAAAATGTATGGTAGAAAAGTAGAGAGGGAAAGAATAAAACAATTAAGTTAAAAAACAGAGGGAAGATGGGTTGATGTAGATAAAGGCAGGGTTGGGGAGAAAGGGGAAAATGGGGCAAGTTTAATTGAGGACTGGAAGAGCGGGAGATGTAGTGAGGGGTATGTTGAGAAGAGGAGGGGCGAGGGAGAGGTCTGGCTTGGGACAGTGAACTGGAAGTGTGTGTGTGTGTATATGTGTGCAATGTGTGTATGTGTGTGTACAAAATGCACTTGTGACACAGAGCAGTATTGACAAGCAGGGCTGATGCCCCTGAGAAAACCTTCAGAATTCAATCTCATTGATTCCCACAGAGGAGTGGAGGACGCTGCCTCTGGTCCATACCCTGAGTCATTACACACACACACACACACACACACACACACACATACACACACATGCACACACAGATATACAGTACAGTTCCCCCTGACAGTAGTCGGGAGGGGGGGACATTACTTAAATAAATGCATAATCAAGCCTTTTCTCACGATATATGCAATGTGGAAATTCAGCATAAAAAAGGGCATTTTTACACATACTTTTCAAAATAAGTAAATGTTTTTGAACAAAAGCATCTGCAATTGTTTCACACAAGAAAACAATAAACATTAATAACACAGCAATAAACATTATCTATATCAACCTTTCACAGAACCTCCACTGAATCTCTCTGAGAGAGTAATTCTGAGCACTAATGTGACTAACTTCTGCAGCTCCCACATTTAAGACTTCATTACATTGTTAATGCCTTTCTCTTTGTGCAAGTATGTCTGATAGAGTGAATGAATCCGCGAACAGCACTCACACACACACATGTGAGCGCATCATGTGTGTGAGGGAGAGAAATGAGGAGGAGGAAGAGATTGTGGTGGGTGTTGAAGGGGGTGGGGGGTGGATGGGTGGCACAGAGTCCATGTGTTGTATGACCTTGGTCACTGCTGAGGGGACCTAGTTTCTTGCCAAGCCAATCAATAAGCTAAACAGGCGGAGGATGGCTATTTGGAGCATGGGAAGCCAAACTCAAATACTGATAGGTTATCTGCCTGTCCCAGCACCACTTCTGTGCAAATATTGGACCAGCACATTTTTCACGGTGACTTGCATTTGGAAAAAAAGAAAGAGAGTCAGAGAGGATGGGGGGGGGGGGGGGGTTTGAGAACAGACACGGTTGAGTGGATATGTTGGCAGAGAGGCAAACTCTCCCCCTCTCTCCATGTCTCTTTCAGACCCCCTCTTCTTACCCCCTAAAGCTTCAACCAACAAGTGCATCTCTCTCTCGCTCTCCCCCCTCCCTCTGTGTCATTTATTGAGGGCCCCCTTTACTTGCATATACTGCCTACCAGTAAAGTTTAATACTGACCTCATGTTGTAACATATTTTCTGCTATTTTATCCGTCTTTGAAGCACTTTTGCTGTTGTATGAGTCTGTGCTCCAAAATAAACTTGAATGTATCACTTTAAGGAGGGTTTATAATATTGTAAATACATTTTTTGGGTGGGGGGGCTTTTATGCCTTTATCTGATAGGACAGGTCAAAATACGGTCTACCAGGTGAGCTACCCTGATCAGTTAATTCTCTACATATTAATTCAAGAAGGTATACTGATGAATAAAAGAATTAAAGTGTCCTGTTGGGCGAAATTTAAAAGCAGCCAATTGTTTATTGATGACTTATAACTGCTCTATAAAGCATTAGTAAATGATTTAGTAAGCAAGGATAACGCCATAATTCAAATTTATAGCCCATTTACAAGGGGTGCCTTATTATAAAATGGCATGTATGTTTAATATGTTTGAGACACAAGTTTTCTTGTGTGTGAGGGTGCTAACTCTGAGACACAGACAATGGTGTATCGCTAAGGGATCTGTAGATGATGGCAGCTGGATCTGATCAATAATGGATGAGTGACACATGCCAACCACTGTACCCCAACCACTCCGGAGAGAGACACCAGACAGTCCAATGTGTGTGTGTGTGTGCGTGTAAGTACAAATGTGTGAAAACAGCAGTGAAACCCCTTCGAGACGAGTCAAACCTCAGAGAAAGAGAGAAAAAGTAATAGAGAGATAGATACATGTACAGGGGGAAGGAGAGTGAGCTGATGGGGGGAAGCGCTGTGCTTTTCCCATCAGGTGTAGAAGTCAAAGCCAGCTCGCGTTGGTACAGCGGAGACTGGAACAATGACTTCAAGAGCAGCGTGCAGCAAAACCACATTAATTATTAGAGAGGAGCGATCAAAGCACAACTGTGACATGAAATAAATGAATTAAAGCTGGAAAAAAATATCGCCATCTGGACGAAGGGTTTCACATCCCAGAAACAACTCACTGCTCAGATGCCTGTCTTTGTTTGTTCCCCCTTTTTTCTATTTGTGCTTGTCAATTGAATATTTCTACAGTATGTGGGCTGAACTAGATTTAACAATTGCTCAAATTCATTCGTCTCATTGTGTGAAATTGTTTTACTGCCTGTTGCTTTCATGGATAAAATAAAATGTATGTAATTTAAACAATCATCAATTGAGGAGGTAAATTATTTATTTGCTTTCCCACAATTAGATGAGTAGATTGATATTTATAATGTGCATTAAGTAGGCCTACAGAGCTGGAGTCAGGACATGGGTAGCCTAGCTTAGCATAAAGACTGGAAGCAGGGGGAAACAGTTCACCTGGCTCTCACCCAAAGTTGGAAAGTTTGATGTCTACCAACACCTTTAAAGCTGAGCAATTTACAAAATGTATCTTAACCTGTACATAC
Organism: Morone saxatilis; assembly: GCF_004916995.1. Taxonomy (NCBI): domain Eukaryota; kingdom Metazoa; phylum Chordata; class Actinopteri; family Moronidae; genus Morone; species Morone saxatilis. Next base: position 11,718,733 of record NW_023340246.1, read on the forward strand.
AAAGGGTTTGTGGTTTGAGAGGCAGTTATTTACTGTGTTATTTGATTTTTACTGTAACAGTTTATCTATCCATCCAGCACTCCTCTGTAACATCTCTGGCTATATGTTGCCAGATTTGCTGAATGAGCACAATTTCAGGTCTCTGTCACAGGCATGATGCTACCAAACCTGGCAACTAAACTGTGACTATAAGACTCTGGAAAGCTGTGCAAAGTCAATGCCCCTGGCTGTTATACTAGCACAGGATCATGGGAGTTGTTGTCCTCCCCACCATTGTCGTCACTGCAGTCAGCTTCTCCCGGTTAGGGTTCCTTTAGTGTTCATTCTCTAACACTGTTCAGCAGACAAAGGACGTCACAGAAGGTCTCCAAGCCAAGCTGCTGCTAATGTTTGCTCAGCTTGTTTCTCTGATAACTTAAGATCTTGATGTACGATAACTAAAATCCTCCATCTGGTTAAAATATGTAGTTAAAAAAGAACAAGATCTAAAAAGTGTTTTGTAAAAATGTGGCCTAAAACTGGATAAAAAGTCAATTTATGACAGCTTCTGGCAGACAACTACAACAACAACACAACATTTGGGACACTAAAAATACCTATATACCTCTATATTTTGTAGAGTTTTGTACTTGTACCTGTAATGTGACATATTATAGCTTTAATGTAAAAATGACAATTTGTTGAAATTGATGCTTGAACTATTTCTTAGAGAGCAACAGCTAAGTGCAATAACTCCCCAGAGTCTCGTTGTTAGCGCAAGGTTGACAGGCAACCAGCGGACACGATGCACAGACAGATTAACTATTTGTCAAGAGAGAGTTAAACTACCAACTCCCCCTAAAATCAAAAACACCAGTCTGGTATGCATAATTTTTAACTTTGGACGGGGTCTTTGTGTTAGTGGCCTCCTGGTTCCAGATCCATACTTAAAGACCTCACATCTAACCCTCAAAAAACAAATAAGCGTATTTTCCAAAATGTAAACAAAAACCCTATTTGTTTGAATAATTTACTGTTGTCATTAAGACCTTGAAGTGCTGTAGACTACAGTTCAGTGGAGGCATGTGATTACAGATTGTGTGTGTTTGGTAACAGAGATGGCCCCTTTTCTGTTTGTCTGCAGCTCTGGCTGACTGAACTGGTGTGATGTTGTCTTCCTGTTTCAGCTCCTCCACTTGGGTCTGGCTGCCGTCCCTCGTCTCTCTTTCCAACTATCTCACTCTCTCCCTATCTCGCTTTCTCTCTTTTCTTTCTCTCTCTCTCTTTCCATTTCTCTCTTTCTCTCTCACTGACACTGGGCACTGCTCCCCTCCCTGACCATCTGGGCCTCTCCTCCACGAAAGTGTGTGTGTGTGTGTGTGTGTGTGTGTGTGTGTGTGTTGGTGTTAGTGTTTGTGCATGCGTGCACATGCTGCAGACAGCCATGTGTGAGCGAGAGTTTGAGTTTCTCCTCAAGAGGGCATATATGTGTTTGTGTGTGTGTTTGTATGTGTGTTTGTTTCTGTGTGTGTGTCAGTAGAAGGGTCTTCCTTCGCCAGGTGGACAGCTGCTACTTAGTAGCCTTACAGCCCAGCCAGCAAAGTCAGGGAGAGTGAGCTGGCGGACTTAACCCTTTATATTCCAGTGCTGAACACTGTGTGTGTGTGTGTTGTGTGTGTGTGTGTGTGTGTGTGTGTGTGTAAATGTGTGAGTAGCGTTATTATTATGCATGCTGATGTGTCTTGTCAGTATTACTTTATTCACTAATACTTCATACCTGTGTATTGGTGTATGTTCAGTTCATAGGTATGTAAACACACAACTGTTTTAGTTTTTCTTTATGCGTGTGTGTGTGTGTCATTGATTTGTGTACACTGTAATTAAGCCTTTTTAGCTAGAAAATGAATTCTAGAAATTTTACATTTCTGGTAATTGTTTATTGTTTTTACATAAAACATTTTTATCTCTGTTTTTCTTGTAATTGTTTTATTAGAAATCCTACTCAAATAAGAAAATACGACTGGTCTATACAGTATTAGATTGACTTGCTGCTGGGCATTTTATACACACCCACACAATACACCTGATGGCACAAAGTATCATGTCTCAGCATTTACCTACAACAATTCTTTAAGAAATCCAACCTTTATGCAAAGTCACTCAGCACTTAGTGAAAGTAATAAATGGTATAGTCAGGCATAAGGTATACAGGATGATCTGCTGTTATGTTATGCTGTTATTATACACTTACCATCTCTCTCTCTCTCTCTGTGTGTGTGTGTGTGTGTGTGTGTTTATACATTGTGTACAATCTACGTCTGTGTGTTTGTGAGCCTGGCAGTCAGATTTAATACTCTTATCCGTCCCGGCGGTCCTGTCTTTGTCTGGTCCTTAAATGGAGGTTTAGTCTCTGCAGCACAGGCCTGGCTGGATGAGCTTAATCAAACCATTAGAGCCCTGAGCCCTGAGGAGCATCTCACCACCTCCTACTGAGATCTGCTTTAAGACATGGTGGCAGTGGCAAACACTCAAACCTCTGGATTAGATCGGCTCTCAACGACTTAGCAGTGTCCCTCTCACTTTCTGTCTCTCTCTCACTGCTCTCTTGTCGGGCTTTATCTGTCTGTCAGACTAAAAGCACTTTCTATACAGGCGTTTTAAGAGTCTTAAGGTAAATGTAGGCAAGCAACTGAGAATGAGCATGAACCACAAACACAGGCGTACTGTATTGGACTTTTTCATACTTTAGACAACCTGATTTGTTCTTTTTGTTTGTTCCAGTTAACTAGACTTTAGTCCTGCTTCATTGCAGGGAGTGGGATGTTTAGGTGTTTCCTGACATGCACTGGATAACGTGTCCCAAAAAACTACTCACATGTCCTTGAACATATAAAATTCCCACTCTCCATAGATTTGGAACTTGGTTTATGGCAGTCACACAGTGAGTCCCCCCTCAGAGTTATCCTCCACCCTGGTTTTCCACGGGCCCTACCCTTAATTGATTTCACATGCGACAACTGTGGATTGTCTTTCCGAAATGTTCCTCCATGGCCAGTGTGCAAATGATGAGCAGTGACAATGCCGGTTTTGTCCCTGGCCTCTTTTCTTGGCTGCTTGTGTTTCAGTGTTCTTGCTTTGATAAGCAGTATCGGAAAGCATTCTTCCTTGCCCCCAGAGGATGATGGGTATTAGTGTTTTCTGAAGAGTCTGGAGTCCACTTCCTCTGCAGCCTTCGTCCAAGGGAGACAAGCATACCAAAATACTTGCCTCAGTCCAGCTGATGCGCCATGTTAAAAGATTAGAAACAGTGGCTTAATTTGAAGGGAGAGCTTTGGAAATATCAAGAAGAGGCCATCATCCCCTGTGTTTAGTTTGTAGGAAGTGGATAGAGATATCCTCCATTGTAAATCTTTCAGTGTGACATTTGTTTGAGGGAAAAAAAAGGGAGAGAAAGAAATAGGACATATTCTAAAGCCTTTCTGTGTTGCAGGAATTAAACAAACGCAAAAAAGGGATAAAATCGGCTTAGACTGTTGAGACAAGTACATCTAAGAGAATGCACAAAAGGAGGGGTGTAAACGGCGGATTCTTCCCAGCTAAAAACTTATCAAGCACAGGCTTTGTGCTCAATCCATTTAAGTGAGTCCCTAACACGCCCCTATTGTATGCCTTTAATGGTCGAAAAGTGACTTGTGCAGGGCTATCGCCTCTTCATGGGGATTACAGCTAAGTGCTTAAGTTGTAGTGAAACCCGGATTTACTGATGGCAAAGAGAAAAGGGCAAGGGAGGGAGGGCAGAAAAGGACCCTTACCAAGGATTTGTGTCAGGATCGCACTGTTCCCCTCGTCTGTCTGTGGCAGAGTTGAGAGAGGACAACTGGTGTTCACATGCGAGCCAGCATGCAGACACACACAAGTAACAATGCTTTTGCACAACATCCTTTTACTGTGCGTGTCTGTATTTTCCTTGTGATCCCTTTCTGCTTGTCCCTGCCTCTCTTTCTCTCTTGCCCCCCTCTCTTTCTCTCTTGCTCCCTCTCACTCTCATCCCCTGTTTTAATTAATTTCTAGCTGTGCTGCCGTATGAGACTTGGCCATGGAAGTGTCTGCTCCTGCAATTTCAGCCCTCATCTCCTGCGGCTGCCAGAAAATGACTCAATGCTCCTTCCGTTTCAAGAAGGAGAGGTAAACAAGGCCAGCAAAAAAAAAACAATGGCAGCGAAAGAAACTGTACACAATAATTGCGCTTAATCATCTATAAAGGTGCTCAGTGTGAGGGATATGAGCCATTTTTGGTTTACTGAGGTCTGACCTAGTGCTAATACAATTCCAACCAGCCACTGGTACAGTTCAACTCAATTCTCTCATTTTGCTTTTTGGGCACTCCAGTGATTTAGTACTGCATTTACATAACGTTGAGAGACTTGTGAAGACCAGGGTATGCTTGAAAACAATTTCTTTGTACTTTCACAAGTTGTGTTTGACCACATCTAAAGGTTTAGTGTTGAGGTGAGAAATGATAATCATTTAAATACTATTTAGGAGAATAATGGCGAATAGTAGATAGTCTGTCCTCAAAGGCATTCATGGTGTTGCACACGTACAGTACAAGTGAGAGATGTATTTTTGTGCAGAATGAAACAGACAGCTTGAGAAAGCAGTTGCCTTAAGGGGCCAGTATACTCTATCAGAAGTGCATGTCACATAGTTGAACCGCTTCAGAAATCCCTTTCCCCTTTCTGAGAATGTGTCCGACAATTTCTGTAACTTTCTGAAGCTGACAATCTGACTGCCCACTTCCCGCAAAAATTGGCCAGGTGTGCTGAGGTGTGAAAGTTGCATTTGAAGTTCTCCCTTAAATTCACTTTTTTAATTCTTTACACAACTATTCATGTGATGCAAACAAGTGTGACACTATGAATACCTTCCAGGAGGAACTGTTTGAAAGCGTTTACCAAATGTCCCCATTTACTGTATATACTCTCTATAATGACCCCACCCCACTTTTCAATGTGTCCATTCAGAACAACTATAAAAACTTTTGCCCTCTGGCATTGCTTGGATAAACTCGTTATTTTATTGCAGAACCCTGCTTACTTTAATATCTTAACACACCTGGCCAATTGTTGTGTGAAGTGGGCATACTTGTCAAAATTGTCACTTTGTTTGAAGCATACTGACTCCTTAAGAGATAGATTAGTAAAAGAATGGTTACAATAGACCTTTTTCACAGCAGCCATTTTGACATGAAATAGTAGGCTAAACACAGGTGTTACCAAGATAGGAATTTAGGCTCTGTTCCATTTAGTGTAGCAGAGCCTTTCCAGTGAGCATGCTGACTCTGTTTCACCTGAATAGAACAGAACCTTATTTTTATCATTGGTAACAGCTGTGTTTACCCTACTACTTCTTGGCTGCTGTGAAAAAGGTCTATAGATGCACCAAAGGCTGACTTTTAGTTGCTAACATGGGTCAAGTTCTAACATCCCTGAGTCTTACATGTAGCAATGATAAAATTTGATAGTGTCTTTTAAAATGTGTAGTCTCAAAGCAATTGAGACTTTTCTTTAGAAAGCTCCCTACAGAACCACAAAACCGCAGCTGTTTTCACAGGCGGTGTAGTTCTCCCTGTTACTAGTAAATTGACTTTGACATGTATAATCAGTAGAGAGCACCTTTTATTAAATCAAATAACTGGGTTTAAACAGAGAGTACAGTGTGTTGTGTGCGTTTTCAACACAGGAAGTGGATGCTTGTCATCTACTTGTGCCAATGGCATAGCCGCGAAAGCACTGTCACTTTCAGACACGAGTGATATGATACACATTCAATTCAAAAGGAAGAGATCATGATGACACCAATGATAGACGAGTGTGCAAGTGTCAGGCAGAGAACAGTTCTCCTTGAGCACTGTGTGTTTGCGTGTCTGTTCCCTGAGCTAACAAACTGTATGAAGGTAAACTCGGGAGCACCTGCCCCTATTGTCATGCTCTCACCCACCAAAACTCACACACCTTTCCCTTGAGCACACAACACCCAATACTGAGTAAAGATGAAGAAAAGGGCCAAGCCCTGCATGGGGCAAAGGCTGTCCATTCAAATAAAGACGGTAAACCCTCTGTCTTTTCTCTCACTAAGCCTTGATATGTTCCTCAAAGCTACTGAGGCCCATTGTGTGTCTCTACCTTTGTTGTCTTGTGTTTAAGCAGGCTGATGATTATAATGATGATGATGGTAATGATGACAGCGATGGCAGTGGCTTAAGGAGAAGCAGCTGCCGAGGGGTTGAGAGAGGCACAGACAATCAGCCTGTTTACTCAAGAAAAGGTACACTTTGGATGTTCAAAGTGACGACTGCTGAATGGCGACTGACTGTGTGTGTGTGCAATTGATGCTTCAGGTTCCTGCTTGATTTCACTTCACCTTTCTGTTTGTCATTGAATTTGGGGCTTTATGTGCATATTATATCATCACAATAATGCTCTGAGACATTAAAGTCTGTTAGTTAACAAGACTATGCAGTGAGTAGATTAAATACCTCAATGCATATCTATAACTCAAAGGAATAGTTTAGTTTCTGGGGAATTGCATTATTACCCATGCGACATGGATGTCTTTTTCATGGCTTTGCATGCAAATCAAAGGTATGTTGACAAGTGAGATTAGACGTTTAGCTCAGCTGCAGTTTGTAATTCTTCTTAAAGGAGTAATAATTAATTTTTTGGTCCCATGGAGGCAGAGGAACGAGCTGTAAACATTGCCATATTTTTCACTTTATAAAGTTGTTGAGTTGAATATCTTAGCAAACAGCAGACCAGCAGACACAGAGCGACATTACCATTAATTTTGAGTCACGTTTCTGGATTTGAATCCAATATCTACTCTTTTTTTAGGTTAGTTTTGATCTGAGTTTTGAGAGGGAAATATCTGACTCTTTTATTTGCTAAATGCTTGTCTATGTTCACCAGCTGCTAACTTTGTCTGTCATTTGGTGCTGAGCAGGTAGTGTTTAGTGAGTTCATCTGAGCTTTTTCGCGCAAAATTGCTGCCTATTAGATGCATATATCTTTTTAGAGCATTGTAGACTGTAACATCCTCACTATAAATATTAATATCACACTGGCTAAAAAAAAGACACGTTATGTAATACAGCAAAATGGCATTTAGAGGTCCAGCTGATAAGATTTAAAAGGACATATTGACAGAAATGAAATATAATATTCATAGGTATGTTTTTATTAGTGTACAATCGCTGAAAATAAGAATTGTTGCATTTTAGTTACCTTAGAATGAGCCTTATATCTACAGAGGGAGCACGTCCTCTTCTACAAACCAAACACTGGCTCTAGATAGGGCCTTTTGTGTTTTTTGTGAATTTCACAGCCACTATGGTTTCTCTCTCACACCTGGAAGGGGAGAGTGAGGGGAGGGGGGCATCCTAAAAAGAATTGTATTTGTCTTCTTTTATATAATCAGGTCAATGACAATAGTAGACTAGTCTAGACAAGTCTAAACCTAGTGACTAATAAAAATCATTAACTGCATGCAGAGACGTCAGACATCCATGAGGTTGCACCAGTGTGAGTACAAAGATTCCTCAAAACTTTGCCTTTCAATATGTAAGATTATGATGTTATTCCCCCCAAAAAAAGCTGCAGAATGGAAGGTGGAAACAACAATGATGTAAGCCTGTTTCACTATTTTTATGGTTGTTTTTTAGTTTTTAGCAAAGGCTTAACATTTAATCTTACTCCTAAGACACTCAAACTGGTGTGTCTACTACATTTGTGGTGGCATGACCTGCCCTTCCATCTTCCAGTCTGTTTCCAGGATTTGCTGTCCCTTCACTGTGGCGACTGATATTTTCGCCCTACTTAAGCTCCAGATGCTGAGAGGCTCCTTGTACTGGCGCTGCTGCAAGAGGGCCACAGAGGTTAATGCACCCAGGGAGGGAGAAGCAACCAGCTGTTGGCCTTCTAATGTTTAAAACCTCCTCCCCTCCATCTATCCATCCCTGCTCGCCTCCATCTATCCATTCTTCCTCCTTCCCTCCACCCCTCAGAGGAAGAAAGCCCAGGCAATAAAAAGCGCCCAAATGGTGAAACATCTGCTAGGACATTTCAGTGCGGCCAAGAGCGTCTTAAGTCCTCCGGAGCAACAATATGAGGACATTTTCTGGTCAGGGGCGATGGGGACTTATAAAGAGATAAGAGGAGATAATGGCTGGATGGAGGACTTGGGGGCTGCAAATGCACAATCAGGAGGTCCGCACGGAGATGGGGGTAGGAGGGGAGGGACAGGAGGGAGAGAAGGAGGGAGGAGGAGGGTCTAGAGGGGCAGAGGAAAGTGGTTTGGTAAACAATGCCTCCGCATTAGCATGATAATCTGAAACATGCCTTTATTTAGATAAAGATGTAGGTTATACTGGGGGAGGAGTATGTGCTATGAAAGTGTCCGCGTGTTTCTGCATGCAGGAGTAGCTCTGCTTCTGTGCGTGTGTGTGTGTGTGTGTGTGTGTGTGTGCATGTGCATGTATATGTTTCAGAAATGTACAATGATGTACAAAGGTGCTCTGGTCCATGGATACATGTACATGCAGACACAACATAGTAAGTCTGAATGCTAAGTAGCTTATGCCAGGCTATTACGGCCTCACTTACTGTTTTCCTATTCAACATTTATGAAACTATGACTGGCTGAAAATGTCTTTAGTGTGGTTAAAAAAGTGGATTATAACTTTTGAAAGATTAAATAGAACACGCTTCTTCTTACAAATGACATGTTTAATCATTAAGCAATGAAACACACTCTTACTCACTTCAACACTCAGAGGTTTTGCTGCTACAGCTGCACTTGGTTTGGTAGCTTATGGTGGCTAAGTTTATTTAATGTTAGCAAATAGTTGGATAGGTACTGCTGTGTCAGTTTGAGGACTTTATGAATTTTCTCTATTTGTGTTACTCTAACAGTGCATGCATGTCAAAAATAAACATTTTCATGGTTTTATTACAAGTAAAATCAGTCATAGACATACCGTACTCTGCCAGGAGACATGTTTTGTATTTCCTGCTTGTGTTTCCATTCATTGCGATCCCATTCAAGTTTCCCATTAATGAGGTCTTTAATGCAACTGACTCAAGAGCATCTTGTAAAATGAAGAAAATTCAATGTGCTTTTATGTTGTAATCACCACTTGGGGCCCCAGTGGCCTCTCTTCAGAAGAAGTTATACAGTCCTGCTTTAATATACGTTCCGAAACTACTGTTGATTAAAGCTATCATACTGTGGGTGATGCTATACAATATGACAAATATGCACTTAAAAGTGAGATTATGAAACCCCAAAATGCCAGAATCCAAGATCCACTGGCACTGAGAAATTCAGATAGACAAATTTGCCTGTGAATAGAAACAATTTAGATTTTTTCACATCCATACTTTCCAGTCTTGCTGCTACCACTAGTAGTGAACAACATATTTTCATTTTTTCCCTAATATTCCATATTTACTGGCTAAGGTTTCATAAGTACATAAAATACTTTTTCTTTGTCAAACCAAGTTAACAAGTTTTACTTTTATAGACACTGCAGGTTTAGATCTGATAAAGTTTTGAGGTTATGCATTCAGTGAGTCAAGTGCAACCAGTTGTCAGTCTATTTTCCTTTGCAGAGGTTATAATTGCAGCGCTACTTACATCTTCTCTGAGAGGATAATACTGCAGTTACTGAGGACAGCAACATGCTTCTCTTTTTATAATGGCAGCATTAGTGAATATAATTGCTCTTGTGAACTGTGGTCAAAAATAGCTTCAATCTGTCGAGTTTGGAGAGAAGCGAAGGTATCTTAAATGCTATCATTTTAGGCAGAGTCTCCACCGGATTTTGGAAACAGCAGCAAATAGATCATGTAAGTGTGACATGCGACTGTATCAAGTTTCACAGGAAGCTGATCAAGCAGCATTGATACTTATGATGCAGTGTATCTGTCCCAGTGTTGAGGGGACTGTTTAACAGGACACTGCATTGTGGGTTTTTCATGATATAACTAAAAGTGAAAAAATTGAAATGAATAAATAAAAATTTAAATGCAATGCACAAAAAATGCAAAATAATTCAATGATTTCAAATCTTAGAAAAGGTTATGTTCAAAAGCCAGTGGATGTTGTAAGGTAAGACAGAAAAGGGAAGGTAGAAGAAGAAAGTACTTAAGTAGATTGTACAAAATGCATGCACTGCTGCTGCATGTCTTCATCACATGCTCATGTCATGTACTCGGAAAGTGAGAAGTAGGAACAGCTGGGTCCACCACTGCGTCTGGACCGCAAGACGGACCTGGAAGTGTGTTTCTGCCATCTACTTACATGCCTACATAGTGTGCATGCGCAGATGCAGTCTAATTTGATGCATTTGTATGGTACATGAATGTGTAAGTGGTGTGAAAAATATGTGTGTGTGTGTGTGTGTTGTGTGTGTGTGGTGTGTGTGTGTGTGTTTGTGTGCCAGTCCAGGCGCCACTCACCCTGATAAAAGCCCTTTGACACTCAGCTGTTTAACAGCTCAAACTGTCTTTGCTCAGTGGATTAATCACACACACACACACACATACACACATACACACACACACAGCTTCAATGACCTCCATGACACCTCCAACACCCCTCCCCAATTTAACAAGGAATAACTTGTGAGTATGTGCATGTGTTAATATGTGTGTGCGTGCAAATTGAAGCATTTACACACATATCCAGTGGCCTGCTGAGGGCGTCCTACACCATACGGCCCCTCTCCTCTGCATTTTAACACTGTGGTGACAGGTGCTGGTCCAAGAGACAATAGAGCTCCTCCAGAGCTGGCAGCCAGCACACCATAAAGAGAGAGAAAAAGAAGAGGCATTTGTAATTGTGAGTGCATGAGAAAGAAGCAAAAGAGAGACTTCTCAGATCTATTCTCTCTCCCAAGTTTTGCCTAAATTCAAAGGTGAGAATAAGCGGATTGGAAAAAAAAGCAAGAAAGGAGTTTGAGATACTGTCCAAAACAGAAATGGAGACAGAGTAAGTGAAGTTGAGTGCCTCCAAGAAAAAAAAGGAGGATGAAACACCCAGATCACAGCTCTTTCAGCTCAAAAAGGGATTTAAAAGCCTGTCGAAAGTTTTTGGCAAGTCTTTGATTCCACCAGTTTGCAATGTGACTCCTCGTGAGCACAAAGACGAGATGTCAGAGCACTTCTGTTTTTGCACCGGCCACACAATACAAACCCCTGCTGCCAAACTGGATTCTATGGCCCCGGTTCAACATGTTTGGTGGTTTCTGGCAGTGTATTTTTAGTAAGAGTGTAATGTATGTGTCCTGGGTGAGATCATACAAATAAAAAGTTCCCTTTGGCTTGTGTCTTGTTTCTGAATAAAGATAATCTCTGACCAGGACACACATATTGATATAAACGCTCCCCCACACAAAATTCTTAGAAAGCATTGCCCATGCACTGGTGCACTCTGTGTGTGCCCGGTTTGAATCCCACAGAGCGATTTAACCTGTTCCAAGGTTGGTAACTGTGTTAGAAAAACGTTGAAAATAAGTTTTTCATCTTTGTGTTTTAAATTTCAACTCCTTGAGAGATTGATCTAGTTTTGGCTTTAGATGCTGTTTGCCTGTTCTAATGTTTCACCAGCAGTTAAGTTTATTTGTGTCAAAAACACACCTAGAAATCTTATAAAATCAATAAAAACTACAGTCCAGACCACAAAGACATACCTTATATTGTTAGCTATCTTTATCAATTTGTTGGAGTTTTTTATTACCGGTATGAATTTATTAACTCATAAGCAAACAAAGCGTTACTGTTAATGTTAATGTCAGTGGGTGGAGCTGAGGAACCAGCATTTCAGGTAAACCTGAATGGAAAGCAATAAATTAAGGGAGGTTTTTCCCTTTTTCATTCAGCAATGACTTTAGAAGATATAACCTGCTGATCTACCCAGTAGTAAAATGTTAGTATGACTGGTTTAATATAGTTAGGGTCAGCTTTAGGTGTGCTATCTAAGATATATTCTTTCAGGGCTTCAGCTTTTAAGAGATATTTGTGTAACAACACACATTTTAAACAGGTCCGTAATTTATGAATCATGTTCTTGGAAGCTTCATGGAGCTTCATAACCTCAAGAGCTATGTTATTTGAAACTAATTATAGGGGAAAAGGATTTCTTGGAACAAACCTCTGCATGTAAATATTCATTAATAATTAATTTATTATTGGAAACTGTACGCTTGTCTGTTGGCAAAGTTCACATGTTAAGCTGAGCTGCTGTTCACTGACCAGGTTTTTCTAGAAGGTAATTGATTAATTAAGTTTAAACAAATGTCTCTATCATTATTTACAGAAAAATGAACAATTTATCTAATCTGCCCTTCAGCATCAACATCAAACACAATGTATGATGCTCATATAAAAAGTGCATGTTGCATATTTAAGATTCTCGTGTATTATTTTTCACAATTTAGTCTTGCATGCTTGTGTAGCATACATTGTGTATTTTGTCCCGTTTTGTGTGAGTGGAGCAAGTAAGTGTGTGTGTGTGTGTGTGTGTGTGTGTGTGTGTTCAGGTGTGTGTGTGTGTCAGTGTGTGTGTAAGGTTGGGGAGCGCACCAAAGTGTGTATACTTGGCATGTCACTGGGGCCAGGTGCAGGGCTGGGTTGTAATCACGAGTATGGGTTCTGCTCAGGATAAACAGGGTTTCTCTTCTCTCCAGGGGCCACCATTTCCTGGTACTCTTTGTAATGGGAGGAACACGACATCACAACAGCAAAGAAGATCAAACAGTGGTCATTTGCTGAGTCAGGGTTAAGAAAAACCACCAGTTGACTCAAAAACATGCGTGACTGATGGAGGTAAATCAGCAGAACCTGGTACAGATCAGAAGATAACTGAGCAAAGCAGGTGTCGCAAGTCGTATCTTGGCTGTGTGACATTTAATAATTTCCTTTTAATAATTTTTCTTTTGTTCAAATCTGGTGTAACATTTCCTTTGACTTTTTTATTCCCACCGTGTTTTGGTGTTTGTTTCTTTTGCAACTATAGGACTGTCAAACTGTTAGATATGATCTGATTCAGTGAGTCTGACCCTGTTGTCAATGCTTCATCTAACATCAGAGCACAAAAGTCTTTATTTTTTCTCTCCAGAATTCCCCCTTCAGCCTGTGATAACCTGCCGTACATCCCCACCCCCCTCCCTCTGCCTTGTGGGGCAGGAAGCGGAGCAGCTCAGACGTACTGTACAGTCCCTCGCGTCTGGGCCGGAACCAGGATGTGTTGCTAGGCGCAGGGATGATTGTGTCAGCACTTGCTGGCCGCTTCGTTTCCTTACAGGTGATCTCCTGAATGGACAATGACAGATATATGTTTCCTGCTATTTTTCACTTCTGCAGGAGGGGATCAGAAAAACACGGGACTCTGTGACCACAGGGCCACCTCCACAAGCAAATAAGCTGGCTCCCAAAGTTAGCAGAGCTTCAGGCCGGGTGAGACAGACACATTCAGCCGGTCCGCCACGAGACCTTGCGGTGACCCTGTGACCTCAGACTGAAGGTGGGTGTAGGGTTCAGTGAGTGGTGGCTACAAATCTGGGAGATGGGGGGGTGGATGATGAGGAAATATTGAGGAAGCAACTCTTGATTTCTGACGCGTTTGATGAACTTTGATGGGTAGAAGGTCGAGGAGGATGAGAGGGGTGGTGGTGTGGCAGGAGGGGGACAGGGAGGAGGGAGAGGGCGATGGCGTGTGGCAGGATAGCTGAGGTCGTTCTTTTGATTTATGATTTTTCAACTTTTTCTAACTGTGAAGACTGCCGAGTATATGCACGGCATGGGAGGGGAAGGGGGAGAGGGGATGGGAAGTGAAGGAGGGATGCGGCAGGGCATTGAAGTGATGGGGTGGTCACGCTCTTTTGATTTATGACTGGGGTGATTAATGCCCAAGGATATTACCCCTTGGAAAAAGTGCTGGCCCCTCGACTGAAGTTGTGTTTTGCTACATGTCTGACAGGCAAGAGCGATTTGGCCTCCTTTTGTTTTGTGACGACAATGCGAAGAGGGGTCATCTCTTGATCACGAGTCAGGAAATATGTTTCTGATCGAATTATAATGAGTATTAAGGCAGAGAGAGAAAAACTGATCAGGATGATCATCAGTAGTAAAAAAAAAAAAATGGTAGTTTTGTCTTTCATCAACAGTAAATTTGCTGTTAGAAGGAAATTACGTAACATCTTAACCCGTCTAAAAATGCTGCATACAATGATATTGTGTGTGTATTACTGAAAGGCTGTTCCTTAAGATTAGCACAAGTCATTGAAATTACGTTAAATGAACAACAAACAGCTAAATATAAACTGTTTTCTATAAATAACCAATTTCCTCTCATTCACAGAAGCCCGGAGCTCCAGGGCTAGACAGTCAGTCGACAGTCTGGAAATACATACAATGTAACAGATCTTAGGATTTCTTGTCTTACTATGATAACCATGATACTCTTTATGTAGTAGCACTGTTTAAGTAGCTGTGTTTTATGAACTTCTGTGACCAAGTTTACTGTTTACAAGTGTATTCTTCAGATTGTTTCATTTATAAATGCTCTATAATCATTTATGTACTTGTTTTTGTGTACTTATCCCCTGCAAACACAGGACGAAGTGACAGGAAACACTAAGGTCAGCCGTGGTCTGGGACCTCTGCTCAGCCATCTTGTTTTTAAAAGACATAAATCACACGAAATCCACCGGTTCCTCTCCTCTTCAAAGGCCTTTGTTTTACAGCCACGGCACAGAGGTTATCAGCAGGGCAGCGGCAATAGTGTGTATAATAGACCTACTTACACTGCCTGATAAGATGCATTGAGAGTCTGTAACTCTCACTTTAGGCTGTCAATAAAAGCAGGGAATCAGTGTGTTTTTTCAGGCTTTGAATTATATCACATCAATGTGACAGCGGCACCATTTCTCAACGCAGACTTGTCTGCCAATATAAACCGTGGAAGAATTGTTTGGGTTCCTGTCTGTGGGTTTCTACGACTGACCCTGTCTGGGTGATTAAATGGCTCTGTGCTGCAGGTTTCAGCGCCATCATCCCCGGCTGGATCAGAAGGTTATACACACAGCCGCGTACAGTAGATATTGATGTTGTCAATAAAAGTGTCTTAGAGTTATGTCAGCCGACTAGACGCTCCAAGGTTAAGCGGTGTTAAGCACACCTTCTCCTCCTCGTTAGACACTGTTTGTCTCAGTGTCAATCACGCCATATGTCACCCTCTTTTATGTTTGCTTGTTCACTCGCAATGACAACTTTTCTTGCTCCCACCGCCATGCGCCCTCCTCCCCACTACAACACACACATCTAATCGTAGGTCACCCTCACGGTTCTGCGTGTGTTGAACCAAGGAGCGCTGGTGGGGAGGAGGGGTTGGGTTGGGGGCATTGGCTATCGCTAATCACTAACACTATGGCTAACGGTAGCGCTGTGGAAGCAGTAGCCTTGCAGCCGTTTGATCTCCAGCTAACCTTGCCCACGGGCCTCTTTTGTCTGCACGCCGCACACGGCTGGCTCCATCCTCTCTCTGTTATTGAGCGGGTTGAGGGGGGGAGTGGGGGCTTAATCAATGGCAAATCGCTGGCACTGTTCTCAGGACAGTGACCGAAGCCCAGTCTGTTGGCCCCCTTTGCCTCCCTTCCACCGAACTCCCCCCTTTCTCCTGCCTCCCTCAACCAGTCCTCCACCCCTCAGCCACCGCCACCCCCTCC
>NW_023340246.1:11734595-11740084 GCF_004916995.1 Morone saxatilis
CCCTTCCACCGAACTCCCCCCTTTCTCCTGCCTCCCTCAACCAGTCCTCCACCCCTCAGCCACCGCCACCCCCTCCAACCCCTCCTGTCTGATTGACACTTGAAAGGTGGCCGAGGACGGGGCCGGAGGCGATGTTCCACGCTCTGGAACCCTCCGTGCAGGGGAACAGCTGGTGACATCTGCAGAGAGGCCCACAAAAGGCAGTTGAAAGCGTGCAATCGCGCCCCCTCCTTTTCTTCTTTCCTCATCTCCCTCACTCTCTCCTTCTCTGTCTCCCCCTCTCACCCTCTGTCTCTCTAACTCTGCTAGTTCTTTCTCTTTCATTCTCTCTGCTCGTGTCTCCCCCTCTCTCTCTGCCTCAGATGTCCCCTCTATCTCCTAAGAGCTGGCCCTTTTGTCTAAAGCAGTGATACAGGCACCCAAGCGCCTTTGAAAAGCATGCTTTAAACTTGAAGAGCTTACGTTGGAGCATGTGTGTCTGAGCAAAGTAAAAGAGAGGGGACAGAGAGAAAAGGGGAAAAAAAAGGGGGGGACAGAAAGTGATCGCCTATGTGTTGTACAACAGCAAAACAGAAACCCTTTTCTCTCTTTTAAATAAACTCCCTCTAGTCATTTCATTTATTTATCTGTCTGCTTCTTCACTGAGAATTCACCCACTGTCTCTGCGTTTGATCTTCTTACATGGAAAACTATCGGCTGTATTGATATCCACGTGCACACGCCCAGTTAAAAGCTGCCTTTTAAGAGGCCCCATTGTCCCTGTTCAATGGCATTACCCCGGCTCAGCTCACAGTGAGTGCTTGGGAAGCGGAAGGGGGTATCGACTCCCGTTAAAAGAATCCAAACGCGTTCACTGACGAGACACACATCGCCCACAGGAATGTCAAACTTCCGACCCGTTCCCCGCTCCCTCCCTCTCCATCTTTCTCTCTCATCACTCCATTTCTCTGTCCTAGAGTCAAAGGCTAACTCTGTGCTATCTGTCCTCTAGTGAGTGTTTTTTTCTTAAATGGAGGTAATCATTTTTAAATTCATGCATAAACTTTTAGTCGGACTAAATTTCTGTGGCTGTCTTGTGCGTTCAAACAACTTGGTGTATCTGTATGTTTTCACATTGTTAGCAAAACAAATTCCCCCAAAAGATGGCTGGCTTTTTCCACCGGGCCACACCCCACACTTCCGGCCTTCTCCTTCCTCCATCTCCACCTCCTCTCCTCCTCTAAGGATGTAAAGGAGAGGTAAAAAGGTCGGCGTGCTCCGGGTATCAATATTTCAGGGCTGTGTGAATCCCTCCTTTCAGGGAGCCGGCCTCGCTGACTGAAGGTATCTTCAGGACCCAGGGGCCGGCTGACGGATGAGCACAAAGCACCCGTCAAGCTCCGAGCAGTGCCGCAGCTCGCACTGTCCGCGTTATGTGTGTGTGTTTGTGTGCATGTGAGTGTGTGTTGTGTGTGTGTGTAAGCGGAAGGCTTGGGCAGCTCCCCTGCGGTCTCCTTTGTTGGGCTAACCTGCTGTTTGAATGGAGTGGGAGCTGTGAGTGACAGAGGAAAGTGTAGCTGGCGGTAAAGTGAGATATTGACCTCTCAATCGCCATGGAGGGTGAGCAGGGGGGAGTAAAGCGGTCAACACTTGTGTGTGAATGTACAGCATGCGTCTGTGAAAGGTGTGTACAGCCTTTAAATAAGTTGGTCAAGGAAGGAAACTGGGATGTGTAGATTTCTTTGAATAGATGCATGTGTGTGTGCATAAAACTTGTCTCTGAGTGTTTGAAAAATGAACTGTTCCTGTCAGGTGAAGTGATGGTGCACCCAGCTAGCTGGCCTAGTCGCTCAGTAACATGAAACAAGATTCCCCCCAATGATAATATTCAGTTTCAGCTCTGCCAGCGCGTCCTGTCTGCCCCTGTCCAGAGCCCCTCCAAGACAAAGGGGGAAGGAGCCTGGCGGGGGAACAGTAGCTTCTTGTTATTATGACATGTGGTAACATGAACTCCTTGGAAGACTTCTCCTGTCATCCCGGCCTGAGGTCCTCTTTATTCCACAGGCAGGCGATGTGGAGGTCACGACCTCCCGGACAGATTATGTTGGAACATGCCGCGCTGTGTTGAAACTGACTTGAATAAGTTTATTGGCTAAGCCGGTGATGGCCTTTTGTACGGACTCCCTTGGGAGGCTGAATACAGATTAGTTCATGGATTGACTATTCATTTCAGATTGTACTCAGTTTTATCTTGCATCAGACTTCTCACTGTCTTTACTTTAGCTTGAGGAATTCTTGCACTACAATCAGAGGATGACATCCCATTTGCAGAAGAAAATTTGTTTCATTCTTGTCTTTGTCTTTAGTTGTGATTTGTGATGTGAAGGACACTTGATTCAGCAGGGTTACTAGATGCATACAATCTCAAACTAAGTAACTCAGTTAAACTATAAAAAAAATCTAAAATTGAATTGATCACAGTGTCAATATAGTGGGGCACCCCTGTAGCTCAGCTGGTAGAGCTGGCGTCCCAAGCAGAGTCCTTGCTGCAGCAGCAGCTATGGGTTTGAGTCAAACCTGTGTCCCTTTGCTGCGTGTCATCCTCTCTCTCTCCTCGCTTTCCTGTCCATCTTGAGCTGCCCTATCAATAAATGCAAAAAGTTAATTATATTATGATTATATTAATAAAAACTCCAAATTCATAGTTCATTAAAGCAGGTATTGTGTCTTAAGGATGAACCGTGACATCTCATGTTATAACATCTGATTACTGGTACCTGTTGAAAAAAACATAATAACCCTTTCTGCATGTCTGGGTGCTGCACACACTGCAGCCATCTCTGTCTTCTCTTTCCCTCACCCATATATGTGTTACAAGAAATGTTGGAAAAAATCTGATGTAAAAGTTAACGGAACCAGATTTGTTTTATGAATATAATTATTTGGTGATTGGTGACAAACTAAGTCGTTGTTTAGATATTTATATGAGATAATGACTTGATTATTTGCCTCTGAAGTCCTGGAAAACCTGCCATAAAACCTGACACTTTTTTTCTCCTACAGGTCAGTCTGCGAGACAAAAGGTGTCAGTGACACTCGGCCTCTGACAGAATCCTGCTATTTTTAAAGTCTTGTTTGTTGCACTATTAATATTCTCACTCTGTAGTCCGTGGCAGGGTTCAAAGGCGCACGCCACGGTGTAGGAGATGACAAGTCTGCTGTGGCACTGAGCGAGCCAAAAGAGTGACAGCAACGTGGCCGCTCTCTCTTGTTAACGAAATAAATAAATGTGCTCTGAAAAGCCAATAAGCGGCAGGCGGGAAGCGGAGCCAAGGATCGCTGCGTCAAAAACAACCGCTCCAGCCATTAATCTCTCTAACTCTCTTAGCCCCCCTTCTCACTTTCTCTCTCTCTCTCTCCTCTGAGAGAATTACTGCCATAGATGTATAATTCACGGTGGTTTGGCTTTAGAAGGCAGCGGTTCTGTTGGAAAACACGGTGACAGCCAAGTTAGCGCACCCCCTCATTCAACTCAGCCACCTGTTCACAGGGGAGGGGGCAGAGAGAGGCGCTTGATTTATATTTCATCTTTCCTCCCAGTCTAATGACTTTGTTGCGCAGTCGGGGCTGGAAATCGTCTCATGTATTAAAGATGACAACTTAAAGGAATCCTAAAGCCCTGACATGATTGAGCACTTAGGCAGACACTTTTGGTTGTAGTTTAGATTGCTTGTGTCAAGTTCAACTTGTCAGCTTCCTATTCCCAAGATCAACTCATCATTTCAAGTCCAATCAGTGTCATCAAGTTTAAAAGAATGGCAAAACTTTATGTATTAAACTCTGATGAACATTTTGGCAGGCTTCCCAGTCTCTCTGCTAATAGTAGTTTTCATTCGAACAATATTATTTCTTCCTCAATCAAGAAAGGTTGAACACATTTTCATGATGAGGTGCATACTGTGCGTTTGTTTGTGTACCTGTGTCAGTGTAGCTGTACACGTGCATGCCCGTGTCAGTGCCATTTATTAGCATGGCGCGATTGTTGGAGGTGAGAAGGAATAACAAGTTAGGATTTTGGCAGCCACACGCTCTCGCCCATCTGCGCTGCCCCTGCATCAGTCTCAGGGTTTCCTCGCCGATGATGAGGGCTGTCAGGGGCTTTTTAACCTCCTAACTGCTGCTCCCCACCGGCCCTAATCACACATTAATGACATCAGGAGGACCCCGGGGCTGGCCGCGTTGCTGCCTGCGCAGACAGAGTACTGATGAAGAGGGCAATTACCGACCAGCAAATAGCATAACCTCCACTGATCTGTACAGGGGTTATGGGCTATTAGTGCGCAGGTTACGCTCAAAAGATACAGCAGAGGCTTAAGGAAGGATCTGGTGCTGAGAGTAATTGGAGAGGTGTGTGTGGTCTGTGTGTAGGGGGGTTTATGCATTAAGGGGCAGGTTTTATTATATCAGTTTTTAGTCATTGTGTCCATCATTTTTTATGTTTTATCCTGGATCTGTGGCCAGTCTCACCTTTGACAAACAAGTGTGTGATTATGGATTATTATGCATAAGGAGTCTAGCTGTGAAGCACCTCTGAGTGGGAAAACTATTCATATTTCATCAAAATGTCTTTGATTTCTGCCAGACACACACACTTGCCCCTTCACACACACGCTCGCGCTGCTCTCTCTCAGTCCTGTCCGTTTCCTTGCTCGGAGATGAGTGAGAGTGTTTGTATGAAATATTAACAGGCCATTTGCTCCTCTGCTCCTCTGTTTGAGAGCTGGATGTTGGCCCTGTGTCTCTGGTCCCTCTTTGAGGCCATCTGTTGGGTACGGGCACCAGGGAGGTTTCCGGGAGGGGGCCCTGTCACCCAGGCAGGCCAGCCCAGAAAGCAGCACCGCCCTGGGGATCGATACACCCGACCTGCTGGGTGACGGAGCATCAAAGCTCTTCAACCTGCCAGATCACTGTACATGCTACAAGGGCTACTGATATGTAAACGCTGCTGCTTACCATCGGGCCCTTGGGGAGCCGCCACAGTCTTTGTGCCATTTCTGAGGGGCTGTTTTCATTGCAGTTTATGTGCTATTTATGTTAACCTTTGTAGAATGGCGGGTTGGTCACAGAGCTTTTGACAAAATGCCCAGGATCCCTTTGGAGAGGTTTTCTTTTCCTTTAAAGGCAACTTCCCTTGTTAGAAGACCTTTTTTTATTCTCTCCCAATTTTTATTTTTTTTAAGTTTAGATTAAGAGCTCATTTTAGTTCCGGAGGAATTGTCCCTAAAAACAGACAAATCAATCACCCACAGTGTAAAGATATGTAACACCACCAGCTTTTCTCTAACAACCGCCATTAAACTAAAAACTAATCACAAAGGCGTGTCAATATTTATAGCCACTGTGTTTTCTTCCCATACAGTAATTGTAGCATTTCATAGAGACATTTCCCTTTCATGACATCAATCAAATGCGCTTTGCACAAGTATATACTGTGTGTGTGCGTGTGTGTG
>NW_023340246.1:11740099-11740530 GCF_004916995.1 Morone saxatilis
TGTGTGTGTGTGTGTTGACATTTGATGTCCTTGTTTTGGGTAATGGATTTGTCCCTGGCAGAGAGAGGGGCTGGGCCAGAGGCAGTCTTATGAGGCCCCTGGGTTAAGGAGGCTGCATTAGCCCACTGCTAACTGATTACTGATCAGACAGCTGGTGCACACACACACCCACACACACACATATGCACAGACATGCCTGCGTGCATACATATGTGGAAACACACACACATACGTGTGATGCGTAGACACACGCACGTGCACATGCACTCACAACTGCGCTATTATCGTAATTAAAAGCTCCTGAAATTAAAACACACTAATGTAAATGGTCACAGACCCAAACAATGAAAAGTAATTGTATGAGGCTTTAAGAAGCTCTAGTGTTATGTCTTTACATACTAGTGCTGCTGGTAATATATATATATATATAT
>NW_023340246.1:11740630-11747057 GCF_004916995.1 Morone saxatilis
GAGACTAAACAGTGTGTCAGATTCGTTTGCCGGGCTGGCAATATGTACAGATGTGTTGTTTCGATGACTTGTCCAGGAAGACTGAGCAGGAGTTTGCGATATTATGTCGACGCATTAGTACGCCATGTCTGATCCACTCTAGGCGCGCATGATAGGATGTTTAGCGGGTTCCGTGCGTGAAGCGCTGCCGGGTCATGGTTGTCGAGTCCGGAGTGCGCCGAGGCTGAAGCCGCCGCGGTCTTACGTAAGCCTCATAGTTGTGTTTGCGTCGGGGGAGTGCATGCGAAGGCAGACAGGCCTGTGGCGGCCTGTCAGGCAGAGGTCGGCGTTGGCAGAAGAAGAACACGGCGTGAACGGTTGCTCACCCGCGGGCGCGCGTGGTGACCAGAGTCCGTCTGGGAAGATTTCTCCATCCTCAGTTCTAACCGGGCCCCCGCCCATTCTCCACCTCTGTCACCCATCCCTCCCACCCGACCTCTCTCAGTGCTTCTAAGCTGGGATAGAGCAGCGAGAGGTGATGTCGGCCTGCTTAACCTACTTCCCTTGCTGTTAAAATGGGTGTGAGCTTGTGTGTATCTGTGTTTTATTCATCAGGATAAACTCTCAATACTTGTCTGATCGCCTGTATTTGTGCCTGCAAATGCCACTCCTGAACTTTGACGTCATGAGATCTAAAACTCTGACAGAGATCTCAGTATGGAGAAGCATTAAGAACTTGCAGTGAGCTTTTTCTCACGGATCTCATGGATGTTAATGTTATGATTTGTGTTTTTGATCTAAGTTTTGAATTGTTCTTCAACCTATATTGTTATACTGAGTGAGGTGAAGGTTACACCAGGGGTTCTCGGCCTTAACTCCACAGTGGATTACAAAGTTATTTATAAGTCATGATGAAGATGATCTTTTATGCTAAACCACTGGTTCATTATTCAGAATCAATATGCCATTGATTGATTGTTAAGTGATTTATCAATAACAAATATCAGACATTCCCTGGTTTCAACTTCAAACCTGTGCAGATTATTTTATTTTTTTTGCCTTATCTGACAGGAAATGAAATGATCACTCTGTCTGCACCTTTAAGGGGTCAACAAATCTTATTGCTGTTATTCCATGTTAAAATTATTTTTTTGTTATATATAACACACAGATCCATCAAAGTATTTGAAACAGGGCTGAAAATAAATTAACAATAATCAATAATACCTGTTTGATACATACAAAATGTTTTTTTTTCTTGAGACCCATTCTATGAATACTCAGTGCAGTATTTAGGTGTGTTTAGGTGCATGGGTTCACCTCAAGTGCTTCTATAGTACAAAGCTAAGAAAGAATAAAAAAATTGCATCGAGGATCATTTAAGAATAAGAATAAGAAAGGGTTGTCAGCAGTAAAACAGGCTGTGACATGTATGATAAATGCCTCATTTGCTCAGTAGATGTAGAAAACTTTTTTATAAAAAGCGTAGATCTGTAAAGCTGAAGTCGCCCCATCTCCATTCAGACACAGTGTCCCCATCACAAAGGTTGGATTAGGGACCTTGTAGTAACCAACTCTTCCATGTCATTTGCAGTGAGACAAAGATCAATCAGTCAGATGAAGGGAGGGAGTCTTTAGATAAAGAGAAATTAAACAGAGGGAGGGAGCAGCAAAGGGAGGAGGGAGTCTCTTAAATAAAGAGAAATTAAACAGATGAAGGGGATGGTGTCTTTAAATACCGCTCAGCCACTGTACGGCCTCCCTCATCCTTTAATGTAATGAGAAGAGGCGGAATAAAAGGCTTGGCCCTAGGATGAAAAGGTGATGGCGTTTTTTATTCTTCTTTTTTTTTCCTGAGCGGTGAAAGCCTTATCCTAATGTAGATTAGATGTTAAATCTGACAGAAGGGTGAAGCTTTGGTTAGAGTGTGTTTACCTCATTTCACTTGGCCTAGCTGAGGGTGACGGGAGATTGTATGTTCTGATAAAGACAAAAAGCTAAAAGAAAGTGTGTAATACAACTCTAAACTCTTCTTCTTATTCCTTTATGGGCCTACCAAAAGTCTGTCTTTGTATAATTTCCAGAAAGTGGTTATGGATAAAAATTGGGGTTTCAGTATGTCACAAAGTGGCAAAGACATACTGTGCATGTAACACAAATTTACACACACACACACACACAAACACACACGCTCCACGCAACACACCCTTTGAAATTTAAGGATAAATATCATTTGATGGTCAAGCAGGTCATTAGTGAGTGACAGAGAAGGAAAAAAATCTGTATGTGTGTGTGTGTGTGTGTCTGTGTGTCTGTGTGTGGGTAGGAGTGTGTGTGTGTGTGCATTTTCTCTGTAATAATAATCCCTATAAAATCCAGATTTCTCAATCCGGTAGCTCAAGCTGACACTTTAAATAAAATCATTCTAATCCCACATGGTAAGAGAAATGAAAATGAGGAGATTAACATGGAGGGAGGGGGGTGGTGGCGCCTTTCTCCCCCTCTGTCTCTCACACTCACCCCTCTCCGACTTTCTCTCTCTCATCCTTGAACCCCTGTTGCTTCCTCCACTGAGACTGTCCTCTTTCCCATCACGCTGGATATGAGAGAGATACATATAGAGAGCTAATGGCAGGTGAGGTGAGCTTTTAACCCTCAGTTTTTGTGTGGGGAATATTTACACAGTGACCGCAGGATAAGTGTGTGTGTGTGTGTGTGTGTGTGTGTTCTACCAGGGGAATACAATAATTGGACACTGGCAGGATCACTGATCCAATCAGATGATGAGGAATGATCTCTCTCTTTCTCTCGCAGTCATACCCCCCTAAAAACACAAACACACACACACACTACTGGTTCATTCACTCATACATATAAAGTCATGACTGGGTGGAGTTTGAATGTTTTGGGATTTTCAAGCATTTTGCTTTCACACTAAACAAACACTTCTTACCTCTATCACTTAAAAAAGATACACTACCTGTTGCAGGTCATAAACGACTATTTACTCAATCAGAAAATAAAAATTATGTTTCAATTTACAAGAAAAACAATAAGAAACATGTAAAATTACATTAAATAAGTGGAGCAAAAAACTGTAAAAAAAAAAAAAAAAGAGAGAGAGAGCTATGGAGGTGAGAATTTGCATATGTCAAAAAAAATGCAAACCAAATTTTCAAATTTCCAAATCACATTTTATGGACCATAGCTTACTTTCTCTAGCGCATATAGTTTTCCTGTGCAATGATAGGTTATTACAGATATTTTTGGTGGTGCTAACTTTATTTATTTTTTTAAAGCTGCTATAATCAATATTCTTAACAGTGGATCAAATAACTATATGTAAGTGTCACTCACAGTGGCAAACCCACAGATAATTATCAACTGACTCTGCAGTTCCCCTCAGCTCTATGGAGCATTTTAGCTTCTCTCAGCTCATTGTTTTGGTTTTATGGCCCGCAACTTTGTTTTCAGATGCAGCAGGTGGCTGTTCTTAGCAAAAAAGCAAAACAAAAGAAACGTGTCTCTACTCTCCCTGCTCAGCACCAAATGAGAGAAACACAAAGATGGCAACCACCTGAACCTGAACACAGTGGGAGGAGCTAAAGGGACAGATAACTTCCTCAGGAGTTGGTAGAGACCAAAACAGAGCTAAAAGGGGAATGAATATTGGACTTTAATTTGTCAGGTGGACAAGCACAATTCTAAATAAATGCTAATGCTAATGCACTGTGTCTGACGGATGTATTAATATGTCATTGTTTGTTAACACAAAAAGTTTGTATGATAATCTGTTAAACTTTTGCCTTGTTTACAGCCTGTATGATGATCGTCTGTCTGCTCCTGTTTCTTGCCTCATTAAATTTTATTGTACCAATGTTGCCATATTCTCAGATCTCAGCAAATACTTTAGTGAGTAAAATGTTGTCATAACTGATAGAAATTACGTTAAAATAAGTATTTTGTTCTTTAAGTGACAAATCTAAAGCCCCTTAAAGTACATATAATGGGCCACCAACTTGTAAAACATGAATTCATAAAGAGAACTATAAATATTTCTTTTCAACGTTCATTCTGTAATTAAACTGTAAATCAGGTCTTCCTCTGGATTGCCACTTGTACTGTTGATGTTTGACAAATACAAGTTGGCATATACACCCCATTAACCATAAAAAGCACAGAAAAGGGTCCTGAGTTTGGTTAGTGAACACTTCACAATCACTGTTTTTACTGCTTAATCCGGCTCTTGTCCTCATCCTTCCTGTTTCCTCCTCTCTTTATCTCTCCATCTCTACCTCTCTCTGTCGACCTTCCTCCGCTCTCTCGCTCCGTCACCTCACCTCCATCTCAGCTTTTCATTTAGACGTTTCCCTCCATGCTGTATTCCTCTCCTCGCTTTTTTGTTAACCCTCTCCCACACACACTTTATCTCCATATGATTCATTTGCCCTCTCTCAATCTCTCTGACTGTCCTTGCAATCCCTCCCTCCATCCGCCCCCTCTATATCCATCTCTTAAGCACATCCTTTTTTCTCCTTCTCTTCTCCATCTCCGCTGCCATCCCTTCCTTTTAAAGGATAATCTTCAGCTAAGTGGACAGCACTTCGCTCTCTCTCGTTCCCTCTTAAGTGACCATCCGATAATCTCAGGATCCTCTGTTGAACCCCCACACGAAGAGAGAGTGGATGGATCAGAAAGCCCAGAATGGAAGTCCTAAACTGGGTCAAGAAAAGGCCAGTGCCTGGGCCCTCTGGGGCTGATGGGGACCAGAGTGGGACGGAGAAAAGGCTGATGCCAAACAAAGTTGGAGAGAGATCATCCGAACAGATGGACATCAACTCTCTATCCTTTTATCTATCTATCTATCTTCAAGGCTGCAAGGCCTTGACTTTGAGATGGAAAGACAAAAAATAAAAAAATAAGAACTGATCTGTTTGTTTAGAGTGCAGATAAAATGACATCACTTGGCTGATATGGGGATTTGTTGTTTTTTTTTATATGGACACACAAAAGAGGCTGAAAAGAGAGAGGAAGATGCATTCATGTTGATGGGGGTCAGTTAAAGGACGTGTCACTGAATGCACACACACACATAGAGAGGTTGTGCTGATTGTACAAGATTCATCACACCTCCTTACGGAAGAGAAAAGAAGCCCTTAGTCAGGTTACACACACATACACACACGTACTTGTTTTTCTTTTCTTCCGCTGTCCTCTTTACGGGTCAGCGGGTGAATAAAGCTGCTGTCACTTTCCTCTGGGAGGCGTCAGTGACAGGCAGGCTGACCACGATAAACTTCCGCACAGGAAGAGGAGATTCCTGCAAGGAAAAGGCCAGAAGGATCAGGAACGGCCCTGGGCATCACTTGTCCTCTAGCTTAGCTAAAGACACTGAAAACAGCAGTCTGTGTGTAATGTGTGTGTCTGTGTGTGTGTGTGTGTGTGTGTGTGTGAGGGAAACTGGGGATAGGGTGAGTAATATAATCATCACTGTGCCACTTAAAGAGAACAACTGAATTGTGGAATTGTATTGTAGATACTGAAACAATCTTTGAGGTTGTATTGTAACATTAATACTAACAAGCTGTTGGAAGATTTAGAGTAATTTTGTTGCTAGTTTCCCTTTAACTTTATACAATAACAAGCAACTGTGATACCACCCAGCAAACTTCTCCTCCATTAATAAAATGACACAACCAATGGAGATTTTCAAAGGAGTGAACTTTTCTTCAAGAAATAAAGGTTGTTCGTCTTTGCTCAAGTCTAAATTAGTGACACTGAACTGCATTTACAGAGGCAAAGACATAGTGATAAGACTGAGACTTCTGTGAGTTTATACTTTGTGTTTTCAACAATATATGGTTGGCTGTGGGGAATATTTACACAGTGACCGGCTGGGTGAGGATTAAATAGATTCTATCATTAGCTGAAAAGTGTGGTCATATAGAATAATTGAACTATCCATGACCAAAGCAAGAAAACTGATGCAAATATATATTTTCATTTCCCTCAAATGACTTTTACCAAACTATGGTTTGATCCGTACAGGAAGTGTCAGGAAGTACAGGAAGACAAATTACCGCACTTAAGTAACTGCAGATAACCCCAAAACAATGAACACTTAAACACTTAAAACCTCTTCAGTACATTTTCAACATAGTGAACAAACCCATATGTACTTTCCCTGCTGTGTAAAACACATGCCACACCTCCAGACAGAAAGAGCACATCTCAGAACATTTATAGGATGGAGGAGGAGGGGACATTATTCTTGGAGCAGTTATTCATACCAACAGAACAAAAGAGACAGCGTCCTATTATGGGACTCTCCTCTGTCCCAACACTGGATCTCTACCGACACAGGTGCCACTGCGGCTCATTTATAGCCAGGTTAGCCCATGGTTAAGGCATGGGGCTGTGGTGTGGCATGCACTCACACACACACACA
>NW_023340246.1:11747218-11747619 GCF_004916995.1 Morone saxatilis
GTGTGTGTGTGTGAGAATGAGAGAGAGAGAGAGAGAGAGAGAGAGAGAGAGAGAAAGTTTATGTGTGTGTGTGCATGGGTGGATATTTGAGTTTTTTGTGGATGCTGATCACTGAGCACTGACCAGTATGTATGAGTAAATATTTTACATTGACAGTATGATATGGTAATGAATGTAGTGCACGATTGCTCATGCATGTGTGTGAGTCTGTGTGTGTGTGTGTGTATGTGTGTGTGTAACAGTGAGATATTTTATCTCTACAACAATGATGCCACAAATAGACACATGCCTCGCTATTCTTGTCCTCTCAAGGCTCCTCTGGCGTTCTGTGGATGTACCCAGGCATACAAGAGGTTAGGGAGAGATTTTGGACCTCTGTATGAGTGTGTATATGTGTGTGT
>NW_023340246.1:11747661-11748593 GCF_004916995.1 Morone saxatilis
GTGTGTGTGTGTGTAATTATGTGTTCTTGTGCTTGTATGTACATGTGAGGAGGAACAGTTTTTGTTCCGATTTAAAACCTGTCTCCCTTTTCAAGCAAAATGGCTTTTCAAATTAAAACACACTGTTGCATATGAGTGGTGATTTTATTGGCAGACTTTTACTTAGAAATTAAATTTTTGAGCAGGAAATTCACTTATGTGGTTTCATGCCAAGCAACACACGGCAGGGTTTTTCTTTTCCAAAGTGGGTTTTGTCTATAATAAGACCTTCAAGTGGAATGCCAAGAACCAAACGCTGGGCTGGACTGTTTGCTTAGCTTCTCCCTCTGCAGCAGTAAAAATCAAGGGAAATAATCAGCAGGTAACCTAACACTCTACGCATTCTTTATTCTTTGTTCACTTTTATGTGTCTGTTGGGTGGTGAGAGGTTTTAACGTTCTATTATGAGCCTGTACATTTGGCTTCTCCGGACCGGCAGCAAAAACCTCTCCTCTTCTTTCCAGAAACATTATACTTCCTCCAGTGGGGGTCATGACGGAAAGGTGCACCTTCTCAGCCAAATTCGGCACACCCTGAGGTAAATGGAGCGGACGGGGCCGATTGGCCCAGAGCACCTGAACCAAGCCGGCACACGACAGGATGAGGGTGTCGGCATCCTCCTGTTAAACACTTGCTTCCTGCTGTTTTGCTGTTCTCTTTCTCCTTTTTTCTTTCTCTCATCCCACTCTTCAAGCAGGAAGTCATTGAATTGGAAAAAAAAAGAGTTAAATGAAGATGGGGAGGGGTGTTGTGTGTTGTTCCAAACAAGCTGAGCGCCGCCCAAACGCCCACCGCAACAGTTAAAATTCCTAAAGATAGATAAGTTAGACACAAGAGGCGGAGGAACAATGGAAGGGATGGGGTGAGAGATGAGATGGAGGAAGGGAGGGGGG
>NW_023340246.1:11748693-11750586 GCF_004916995.1 Morone saxatilis
ACCACACCAATATGCAAGCTAAGGTACATATGGTGTATATAGCACGAAGGCCCTACATTCCATGGGCAAATTACTCCCTGGCATTTTCCAAAAAGACTTCCGCCGTGGGACAGCGGCGTCTGCCAAGCGCTGGGGCTATAAATCACGATGAAGGCCTGGTGCCTGAGGGCAGGCACACGCCTTGTCCCCGTCGCCCCCACTCCTGGGCTAATAAGCCAATAACATCCTGCCTCTCGGCTGCCCGACGCCCTCCGAGCACGAAACGCCTAAAGAGAGACCCCCCACACCCCACCGCAAACCAAATGCCCCCCCTCCCTTCCTCATCTCATCCTCTCCACCCCATCCCTTGCCATTGTTCCTCCCGCCTCTTGTGTCTGAAAACTTATCTATCTTGTAGGATTTTAACTGTTGCGGTGGGCGTGTTGGCGGGCGCTGCAGTTGTTGGAAAGGAAAACAACCAGCCAACACCTCCCCCCATCCTTCCATTTTAAGCTCTTTTTTTTTCAAACAATTCTAATGACTCCTGCTTGAAGAGTAGTGATGTATATGATGGTGATTAAAGGTGGATATGAAATTAGGGGAAAGGAGAACAGCAACAGTCAAGGAAGCAAGTGTTTTTTGGTGTTGTGTTGTGATGTGTATGTGCAAGTGGTGATGGTGTGTGTGTGGATGTAATTGTCAGTTGTACATCCTCTTGCTGTCTTTCACCACACCTGATAGGAGGACACAGCCTTTGTTTCTCGGTTGCGCGGAGTTTAATGAAAACCTGGCTCTTCCTCTGTGTTCTCAAAGCGAGAGAATTGGCCTTTTCTAAACTGAGGACAACACACTGTTCCACCTATGAAGTCATCGATGTGTCTCTCACCTTCCGGCACACTTTTATTGAGGTATAACCGCTTGAAATTTTTGAGCAGGAAATTCCTTATTGTTTCATCTCAGCAATTCACACAGGCCAGGCTTTTTCTTTCCAAGAGGGGGGGTCTATAATGCCAGGAACCATCAAGTGGATTGGCTGAGAAGGTGCACCTTCCGTCATGACCGCACTGGAGGAAGTATAATGTTTTGGAAAAAGAAGAAGGAAGGTTTTTGGCTGCGCCGGTCCGGAGAAGCCCAAATGTACAGGCTCATAATAGAAGCGTTAAAACCTCTCACACCCAACAGACCAGCATAAAAGTGAAAAAGAATAAAGAATGCGTAGAGTGTTAGGTTACCGTGCTGATTATTTCCCCTTGATTTTAAGCTGCTGCAGAGGGAGAAGCTAAAAGCAAACCAGTCCGCAAGCCCGCCAGCGTTTGGTCTTGGCATTCCAGCTTGAAGGTCTTATTATCAGAGCAAAAACCCAACTTTGGAGAAAGAAAAACCCTGCCCGTGTGTTGCTTGGCATGAAACCCAATAAGTGAATTTCCTTGCCTGCAAAAATTTAATTTCTAAGTAAAAGTCTGGCCAATAAAGTCACCCAACCTCATATGAAACAGTGTGTTTTAATTTGAAAAGCCATTTGTTGCTTGAAAAGGGAGACAGGTTTTAAAATCGAACAAAAATGTTCCTCCTCCCCACATGTAGCGATACAGCCACAAAAGAACCACCATAATTACACACCACAGCAGCCACACCACACACACACCACAACAGCCTTTTTATGTGTGTGTGTGCATTTACTCGTGTACATGAGCACTTTATAGGCTGCTGGTTCTTAACCTGTGGTTGGAGCATGTTCATGCATGACCCAACAGAGGATAGGTGGTCAAGCTACTCTGATTAATTACAAACTACACACATACATTACAAGCTATAGAAAAACACCTGGATAGTATAGGCAATGCACAGAACTGTAATCAAAATAGTATGGCAAGGGGCACTAATTTAAAAATGAAATACACAGTGGAAGAAGTA
>NW_023340246.1:11750607-11766302 GCF_004916995.1 Morone saxatilis
TCTTTTACTTACGTTAAAGTAGCAATACTCAATTGCAAGTAAAAGCCCTGAATTCAAAGGTCCAGTTTGTAACATTTAGGAGGCTCTATTCTCAGAAATATAATATAACTTTCGTAGGTATATTTTCATTAGTGTATAATCACCTGAATATTAGGAGTATTGTGATTCTGTTACCTTATAATGAGACGTTTTTATCTACAGATACAGCGAGTTGCCTTCTGTGGAGGACACCATGTTGAAACTGCCATGTTTCTACAGTAGCCCATGAGGGACAAACCAATCTCTGGCTGTAGGTTGGGCCTTTTGTGTGTTTTGCCGTAGTTTCTCCCACATACTTCAAAGCCCGTTCTCATTGCCAGGTCGCCAAATACAGATGCGAGCTGTGTTCAGTTATCAATCTCAGCTTCACCGCTAGAAGCCACTGAATCTTACACACTGGTCCTTTAAAAGTACAAAAGATATTGATACTAAAATGTATCGAATGCATTTAAGGGTAAAATTTTAAACTGGATCAGCTTAAAAACACACGTTCCCCTTTCCGTCATTTTTTAATTTTGAAAATGTAAAACTACTGACTTTAGAAGACAAGTTTGATACACTTGAGTAATAGGTTGAATCAACAACTGTACCATCACACAGATGTTGCTTATATACTGATCATGTTTCTCTAGAAATTGAACTTAGTGAACTCTCAGCAGTACTCATCATTTCAAGTCAAAAGACTTCAAGTCACAGTTGATGCTAAATTCCTGTCAAATGTTTTACAGTGTAGTGGATTAAAAAGTACAATATTTCCCTCTAAAATGAAGCCGTATGAGTATAAAGCAGTATAAAACTAGTATAAAGTATTATTTATACATAAAGATTATAGAATTAAGTCAAGTCAAGTACACATTTTCCATCATTGTAAATACATTGGTTAATTTTCAGTCAACAAGTAACCAGAAAACAACACTCTCCTAAAACTGTGAGTATTAGTCTGTTTGTGTCTGTGTGTGTCTACTGGCCAATTATAACAGCGTTACCCTCCTCCTGACCTCCCCCAAGGCAGCCAAATCTCCTCTGTGTGTAAAAGGTCAGGGAGAGGTCAAGAGAGGTCAGCAGCGAAAGGCCCCTCTAGTGTGGAGGGCCTGCTGGGTGCCAGGGCCAAACATCCACACTGGGGGTCAAAGGTTACACAGATACATAAACCAGACAAAAGGGTGCCAACAGGTACAAGAAGTGTGAATGTCCACTGCTGTAACAGGAGAGCAGACTGTTGCAGAGAGCTAAACTTATAACTGGAGACTAATGTGTGTGGTGAGAGAGGCACTTTAAAGCTACTTAAGCCTTGTACATGTCACTTCATACCCTATAGACGCCTCTCTTTATAGTATTTGGGGAAGTGCAGAAAGGCTGAAGCACAGGTAACTGATCACTAATTACTCTTAATTGCCTCAGTCAGCTAGAGAAAGCTTTGTGTGTGTGTGTGAAAGAGAAAGTGTGTGCCTGTTAAACAACCATATAGTCGTAGAAGCTATCAAAAACTCATTAACCTGCGTTTTATTTGAAGCCCCCTGCCCCCCGTCCATCATATCCCTAATGTATTTTCCGTTAGGGGTTTTTTTCCCCCTCAGATTTAATTTAGCTACTCTTTGATTTTACGACTCGCCTCTGTTATTGTAGGATATCTTCTCCTTTCCTTGTAATTTTATTTTATGACATGGAGTGAGTCGAGTACAATACGCCCCCCGGGGAGGACCACTTACCTCCACGCCAACAAATATAATTACCGCTGATCAGAGGAGTGAAAACAGACCGCCGCTTATCTGCCTCAGCCTGTGCGTGGTTTCTTTTTTTCTTTTTTTTTTCGCTCGTCGCACTGGAGAATGATGGCTATGGAAATCTAAAAAGAAACAACTCAGAGAGCTGTACACTGTATGTGGCAGAAAGCTTGCTGCCACGCTCCATTGGAAAAAATGGAAATTCGTGATGTTTTGTTTTTGGATCAAAAATCCATCAAGGATATAAAACACTTAAGACGTTACATGAATCATTGAAACCCATTCTTTAATTCGGCACCCACTAAGCACCAAAAAAATAGCAATAATTTTAATTTGATTACAACTTTCATAACAGTTAACCCGCTATTCCCTAAAGCGTCTATCAAAACAGCCTGAACCGAAAGGGCGGTAGCGAGCAGTGTGGGCAAAATCTAAAATTGATCCACATGTCAAATTGATCCAATCAAGCTCACTTGGATGAATGCCGGATGTAACCTATCGATGGAGAACACATTGTCAAAAAACAACTCAAGTTATATTTAACAAAATATGCAGCCCAAGAACAGTCGCATTAAAATTGTAACATTATTGAACGGAGTCTGGCGTGCATATAACCTCGCCTTGAAAACGCACTCAAAGCACCCGTAGAACCAGCTGTGACCGCAACCTTGCAGTGGATAAAATAGGCTAAGTTACTGCCAGAAGTAAACAGCTAAAGTCCTTTCGTGTTTACCAAGTAAAGTCCTCTGCTCCATGTTGACAGGTGAGAGTTCATAGGAGCAAAAGTTGGTCCCCTCCCAATGGAGCTGCCAGCCTGACTGTGTAACCCCCAAGAAATGGTGAGTGTGTGTACGTGTGTACGTGTGTACGTGTGTGTGTGTGTGTGTGTGTGTCAGACAGAGGGAGAGATAAACAGGGAGAGTTGCTGAAGGGGCTCTTTGACTTTGAGCGCATAAGCCCTTATTTCATGGTGCCATTGTTTGTTTTAAGGACGTCAGGCTTAATACAGTTCCAGGCGATTTCCCAGCATGTCTGTCCGCCCAAGCACCTCCAAGGCGCTCAGTGTGTGTCTGTGAGCGTGCCGGCACGTGCGCGCGCGCCCTTCATTCCTGTTGACTTTATCCTAACCCTTTTCATAGGCAGTGATTTTTACATTTTGTACACTTTCAAGGTTGTTCGTAAGACATAGTGAGTGAATTCAGACTTGGCAGAATTTGCTGGCTTATTTTTCTGCTAAAGAAATTTCGAAATTTCGAGGGTTTTTACACATGGTTAAGACTAATTATGATGTTTAGATATATATCTGTGGTTTTAATGAGTTTGACTGCAGCCATATTCCCATCAGCCTCACTGAGCAGCATTCTTTTAATTGCCTATTATTTCCAGTGCAGGCCAGACATGGAGCCTTAATGTTAGGGCAAACAGGTTTTTTATAACAGGTTGACAACAGGATTTTATTCATATATATTCACATATCTAGAACATATACTATATAAAATACAGTATTTTAACATTCAGACTGAGGGCCTTGTGTATGTGTGTTTGAGTCTGTGAGTAAATGAAATGCTCTAGAGAGAACGTGTCTGTGTATATATGAAAATTCTCATATACTAGAGTACGGAAATGCTTATGTACATTGCTTTTCATTACGCATATTATTGTGATTGATTATTCGTCATTAGGTTACTCTGTTTGGTTTGTGTATGTTTTCACTGTCACGTTGACTTTACATTGTGTCATACATTTGCTTCTGCAACAATGGTCAATACCCATTCATGCAAATAAAGCATATTTGAGTGAGAGTGTGTGTGTGTGTATAATATGTCTCATTGAATGGCTTGCATAGAACAGGCCACAGAGGATGACCAACCTTTCTCTCTCTCTCACACACGCACACAGACACAGACACAGACACACTCGGGTCCATAATCACCACTACTTGTAGCCTAGAAAGAGGGATGTGGGTCAACGGGGGCCACACTGTGCCAGCTATCACAGCCCCATAGCAGCCAAGAACTAATATCACTAATAATAACATCTATGTAAATTTCTGTCATTTTACAACAGATGTTTCTTATATTTTTCAGGTCATAAAGACTCTATTTTTTTCAAAATGGGTTTTTGCCTTCACAGCAGAAACAAGTGTTATAGATATTTTCCTCCAGCATCCTCATCTTTGATGGTGAAAGCTGAATACATTAAGTGCTGGACATGAGGCCCAAAGAGGACTGTAGAGGCTCTGAGAGTCAGACGCCTACTCACTTATTACACTCGGACAAATCCTGTATCCTCCTCTCCTCTCCTCTGTCCTGTCTCCTAAACCTTTTTATTCAGGGACCCGGAGACCTCTCCGGAACAAAACAGCTTTTAGCGCTACCATCTCTCTCTGCTTGTGTTTTCGCAAATAGCTCTCTCTCTCCCTCTCTCTCTCTCTCTCTCTCTCTCTCTCTCTCTCTCTTATTTCTCTAAAAAAAAACTGTCTGTGAAAAGAAATGGAGCTGTTGTAGGAGCTCATCAAGTCATTATCTGATTAATGCCATTTTATAAGCGCTGCTGCTCAAGAGATTGCTTCTTCTCCCGAATAATATTCATTCTTTCAACAATAATGCATGTAAACTTAAATCCAGGAAACCTCCCTTTGGTTACTTTTGTTGATTTTTTTTGCGTTCAGTTCGCTACGAAAATGAGACGAAAGACAAAGAACCATGTAGTAATAATAATAATAATAATAATAATAATAATAATAATAAAAATAGAAAGACAGTTGAATACGTTGATCCAAATTAATACTGAGGAAAAATAGGCCACTGGCCCTTCTGCACTCTGGCATACCATCACCGCGTGTGCGCACTTAATATCACTTAATTGTGGTCAGAATGTGATAAAAAAAAAAAAGTACCTTTATAACACCTCAGGGAGAAATATTGTTTTCACTGCCTCCCTCCTTCTGCTTTTGGGCCCAGCTCTAATAAATATGTCAATAAATTCAGCCATCAGTGCGCAATGCCAGAGCGCATTATCAGTCTTGGGCATCGAGGTGTGTCGCACTCGACCCAAAAGAGGGGGGAAAGTGAGTTTGAAATAAATACACGGGTTGATCCACCTGGAATGGGCCGCGATAAGAGCAGCCAGTGTTAACCGACACGTTTCCTCTACACCTCATCCGAGTCTTCCTTTTCCAAACACGCGTTTCTTTAATGTCCCGGCCTGTTTTTCCAGCCTGTGTGCGCACCGACGGCACCCAGGGGAGCCGAGGCCAAATCAGCCACAGGCCAGTGAGGGGGAGCAGGGGGCCGGGACACCTGCTTTGGAAAAGACACTCCAGACACTAAACTTTGCTGACTTCGTTGCAATTCGTTCGTCCTAAAAAACACTTGCTTGCGACATGGAAAAGAGACTCGCCTTTTCCTTTTTGGCACCTGACAGAGGAGCATATGGAAAATAAGATTTATCGTTAAGTACTTTAGGATCCTGTTTGTGCAGAGGATAAAAAAAGAAGATTCTGTGTGCAACAAATGAATCCAAAGTGAAAAGCAGAGGGAAAAGGGGGCAAAGGCACGCTGATCTGATTAGAATAGTGCATTTACTGGCTTTAAATTAACGGCTATACGAACTTGATTCACCAAAAACAACAACGATAATAATAATGATAATAACACATATTTTATACGTTCGTTTACGGAATGAATTTATAGGTAATTTGCTTATTACAAGTCTGGCGTTGTCTTTAATTGCAGAAAAGGCAAGGCTGAGCCAGATGGATGTGACCTGTTTTATCCAGAAATATCGTTAAGAGTTCATGAAAATATTATCTCCTAAAGATTCATTTCAATTGCGCAAAAAACAATTATTTCCGAAATAACTGACTAAACAATTTGTGCATACACCTGTTGTAAAGGTCGAAGTCTAAAATGCTTTCAGAGCGCAAAAAAAAAAACTGCAGTGTAATTATTCAATTTGTAAGAATGCGGCAGGATCCTCGTTTCATAAATCAGAAGCGTCAAACGGGTTTTTCTGTGGAAAGGATCAGATGTCACTGTCCGCAGGGTTCAGCCTTACAGGTGGGAAGCTTCAAAGGGAGGGGGAAAAAATTCAAACAAATCATTGAAAATGATTAGATTTTCAAACATAAATGTGGATTTTTGTTTTCATTTACCATCGGTTTTTACTTAATAATCGTTTCTGATGACGGTGCAATCTTTGCGCACGGGGGGATATTTCAGTGGCAGCCTGTGGATCCGAGTGACAGACGTTTCATGATGATATTCGGCTCTTAACTGAGCATTTCACAAAGAGACGTTTAGCTCTCCTCGGATATTGGCTTCCCTGGATAATCTGAATTCCAAAGCAAACCTCGGAGCCTCTGTGCTGCTTTGCTTGTTCATAAATCAGATTTTGCTGCAACCAATAAGAAAACTCTGCACGTAAAATATCTACATGCCACTCTGAACCTCCAATACCCAAGTGACCCACTACTGTTATTCCCTTAGAGAAGCTGTAGCCTAAATATGCACCAGTTGTCTTTGCAGGAAAAACAAAATGAATATAGTAATGTTTTAAAATATAAACGTCATTCAGACATAGTAAGAGATCAAATTACAAAGTTGGTAATCATTAAAAAATGACTGGGCTTGAAGGGATATTAATGCGTTTAATACACTCCCATAAACATAATCGAAACATGCATTTACACAGTCGTTGAAAAAAAGTGGTTTGGATTGTAAAACAGACTGTTAATTTAGAATATTACTGCCACAAAGGAAGACTGGAAGGTGTCTGAAAACATTTGTATCTAAACGGTACAAAACTGCCTCAACAATTCATCAGTAATGTTGCATTTATCTCAAAACATGCGTTTGTTTAAATGTAGTCTATCTAATAAAACTACAGCAGGGATAGATAACCCCACCGGTTGTCAAACAAATCAAGTTCTTTTATGATTCTTTTTCTTAGCAGCTATTATCGTGAAATTGTTCTTATTCTGATTTTGACACTTTATTCGAAATGTAATCAAGACACATTAACACTTATTATAGAAACTTTTCCATTTAAGACTTGAACATGAGTATAAACAACATAATAAGATGTAGACTATGTGTTTCATTGCGGCTTATAGGCCTATGTAATGTCAAAGTGCGTAACAATTCTTACTCGCGCTGTCGGTGATTTGGGAAGAAAGAGATTAGTAAGAGTGGTATTTCCTTTTTTTCCCTCTCTCTCTCTCTTTAGTTGCATGCTCAAGTCCCATTCTCTGGTCAAGTTCAGTGCGTTGTTCTCCGGACCGGACGGACGCTTCTTATTGGTAGGTTGCGACAGTTACATCACGCCGCTCATGACGCGCACGTCTTCCTGTTTCCTTCAGCCGCGTCTTAAAGTGAATCTTTAGTGGCGGAGGAGCGCTCCAGCATCCAGTCCTCTGCATCCAGTGCGCCTCGGAGACGCACACACGCAGTCTCTCTCTCTCTCTCTCTTGCACTCTCTCTATGTCTCTCACTCTTTTAGTCACAGCAGAGGATAGAGGGAGAGACCGACGCGCAAGAGCTCTTTTCATCTACTATATTTTTCCTATTTTGTTCCTTTCGCTCGCGTCGCCGACTTTATTCCAGCTCTTTCTTCTCTGAGAAATTGTTATATCCCAGCATCCAGCGAATCCGCCGTGCTCTGCGTATATTCTCTCTTTTTTTTGCCGTAGGAGTTCAGGTTGTCCCCCTCTTCATCTAAAGGGTAAGTAACCTTGTCCTCGGATACCTCCCTCTCTCCCGTTCTTGTTCTGCCTCGCCTGCGCACGGTGGGCGGAAAAAATAAACAAATCAAACATCATTAACGGGGGAAATTTATTCTGCTGATCAACAGCTAATCATATCTATTGGACATTATTTGCTCTGTTTCGTTCCCCTCATCTTGGTGTGTGGTAAGAGTTGCGTGAGCAGCCCGTGTTTTTTTTTTTGCGAGGATGATTTGCGGACGGTAGCCCAACCTTCCTCATCAAAGCGGTGATCAAGTTGATTTGCAACTTTGCGAAGTAAGTTTTGGAAGCGTGTTTTTTGTCTGTTTGTTTTTTGTTTTTTTGCATCGTGGGACGTGATGTAAATGTTGATTTTTAGACGGAAACTGAGATTTACCTGTGTTAGATCTCTTCGTTTGAAAACGGTGAATTTGCTTTTACCTCCTATTGTCTTTGTCCTGTGGGCTTATTTTAACACCTCATACGTGCCCTTTTTTTTATTGGCACAAATCCGGGCAGTCGCGTAGCTTGTCAGTTCTGCTGTTTAGTGAATTTGGTGTCTGTCTTCTGCGGCAGCACTTTTGGACTATTGTGTGAAAATGCTGCCGGTGTATTGATGAAGTTTCGGCAACTGTGTCTCGCATAGGTTTTGATATCTTAGTCTGTTCACTGACCATCAAATGTGCAACAACAACAAAAAAACAGCCAGGTCTCACTTTCACCATCTTATAGCGATTGTTATTGGACTTTAACTCCTAAAAGTTAGACCAACTGTTAATTAACTGTTAACTGTTAATTTAGACCAAGTTTCCAACCCGAACATCACTCATTATTTTGTACTTTTGTTCCAGGTCAGCTGAAAGGTTTTGTTTTGGTGGTTAAACCCTATTAAACTATATAGCTACATGTTCCAGTGAGGAGGTTAAAACCACGGGGTGAAGATCTATAAAAGTTGGAGTGAACATTCGCAGCTTGTTGTTAATATGTGTAGTTCATAGCTTGAAATTGTTGAAAGGTTTTTTTTATGAGAGAGAGAGAGAGAGTGCGCATGGGCAATGGGAGACAGGTGCGCCGTCGGAAAAGACAGGTGCTGGTGACTATTTCAAGCTCATTGTTAAGATCCTGAGGCGATCAAGTCCAGTTTTTTTTTCTTGGAGATGTATCACCTCTTGTCTGAACTGCTGGAGATTACTGTCAAGAGTTGGGCCAAAGCCATTTATCAAAGGGTTGTATTTTAGAATACTGGTGTTACTTCAATAGGACGGTTTTAGGGGGAACATTCACCTGTTATTCCAGCAAATTTGGATGTTTGCAGTTTTATCTTGTGAGTTTATACATTGTCAATTTACAAAATGTTTTTTTAAGAGTGAAAAACCTCCTAATTCACGTCACTTGTGCTGCGCATCAGACAACACAGTGACTAACAAAGCCAACAACAAAGTTGTGTGTGCGCGCCGGTGTGTGTGTGTGTGTGTGTCTGTGAAGTGACGAGAGAGAAGCTTTTCTTTTCAAAAGAAAAATACTTTTGACATGCTGTGATAATGTAAAGATGATTCAATTTCTTTTAGTTAAAGCAAGCAAATACTCAGTTAAAGAAAATGTTTTTAAATCTGACATGGAGTTCAGTTATTTACCAGCTGTTCACCACCACTTACCACTGAAACTGAGCCTTCAAATTAAATGTCTCTGAGTGTCTTTTGTCTTAGAATATTATAGCAAAATTAAACATAGCCTAGATCTGACTAAGTCTTTTGACATTTTTGTATTTAAGATTAAAGAATGTTGCAGATTTACCCTAAAGTCTACCTAAATCAGTTCGAGTATATTTACAACCTGAAAATTCAACTCAAGGAAAGAATATTCTATTTGTTATATTTTATTATATTTTATGAGCCACTGTGAGTCTCAATAAAGGCTGGTGTAAAAAGAAAAATGTAAATTGTTGCATCACTTTTGCCACTTTTATGCTGCAAAGAAAACATCAAATGTATAAATTTACTAACGTCAGATATATTAAAAAATTTAGAAAAAAGAGAGGCATACAAATTAATTTGTCTGTGATAATATAACTACATTTGAGATTGGATGTATCTGATATTGCTCTAAGACACTGCCACCGCTGCTTACATAGCATTATTGATGCAGGCCTGTACTGACAAAACGTTTTGCTTTCAGAGGGGCATTAGGGTTTTTGTAAGAGCGCTTTAAGTTGCTCCTTGCCAGAGTTGACCCTGGTGACCTATTCATTTGAGCAGAATTAACTACCCTTGCCAGATGAAAAGACAAACAAAAAACACAGAAGTGAGCTCACGCTGGCACCAAAATCAATAGGCCTATTTTGTGCTCTTTTTGTGTCACTCTCCCCTTTGCTTAAGATATGATGACCATATTGATTAAAGTGGACACAGGACTTGCATTTTAAAATTACGCAATGTGTAAACTCGGTTTAAAGTGAGAATATTTTGTTGAAACGACCAAACGATAGGTCACTTACTAAATAGAATTCAGTAAAGTATATATTAAGACATGTGTATTGCCTCCCCTTATACACCACATTTTTTTACTCTTAACCCTATTTCTTTTTATTTTATTTTGTGAGTTAATAGCTCCTATGTTGGCTCACGCTGCACAAAAATGCAAATGAGGACAAGTACTTAAGTAATTATCATAATTTTATGCAGCTTTGTGTTCCGTGGGAACTGGTTCAGTGTCGCGCAGCGTGTAACAAGGGACAGGATAAAATGTAGGACTTTGCCCTGGAATGTCGAGCCAAGGCCTAATTCTGACCCCATCTTGCCTGATTCTTTTACCCCTCTGTCACTGATCCTCGCCTTCTAAATGTAACCATGGATGTCCCTGTCCTTGTCGAAACATATTAGGAGGAACTGCCTACTGGCTTGAGACAAAACGCTTCTGTTCATATCCATAATGTTGATAGATTTTGATTGATCAAAATCTTTCTGGCTTTTCTGTTTAATGTAGATTTTGTTTTGAAATTGAAGTGTTCTAGGACATGTCCTGCTGAGTGAGTGACTTAGATTCTGAAAATATTTTTCACTTTGGTGAGTCATGTATTGTGAATTTTTTTCCGCAGGTACTCAGAGGCTTTGATCCTAGAGGACTGGGTTTGTGGGATATGGCCCAATAGCAGCAGCCCGTGATGCCGGACCATGACAGCGACTCCCTCCTGAACAGACAGACCAAGCGAAGACGTGTGGACATTGGTGTTAAGAGGACCGTGGGCAGCACAGCCTCCTCCACAGCAGCAGCCACAACAGCAACCACTGATAACATTGCCCGCGCCAAAGCAGCCATTTTCAGTGCCATGAACTCTCTGAGCTCCCACTCTCACCACGGATCAGACACCGACTCCATGGAGTGCTCTGTAGTGCAGCCACATGGTGGGCCTGGCGTTGTATCAGCCAGTGACAGTGAGTCCAAGTCCAATGTACTCCGAAAGCTACTGAAGAGGGCCAACTCATACGAGGACACCATGATGCCCTTCCCTGGCACCACTATTATCTCCCAGCTTCTTAAGAATAACATGGCTAAAAATGGAGGAGGACCCGAGAGGGGAGAAAGAGGGGACAGGGGTGATAGAGGGGATGCCGGCTTCCCTGGATCAGGGCTCTCCAATGCAAGTTCAGATGCTCCCCAGGAAGATGCCTGCAGTAACTCCTCCCAGGACAGCACCCCTCAAGAGTGCTTGTCACCGTTTGGTCGTCCTCCTGGCCTGGCCACCTTTGACATCGAACGTCTCAATGATGAACACCTGCGTGCCAAGCGAGCCCGTGTAGAGAACATTATACGTGGTATGAGCCACTCACCCAGTGTGGTGGTACCTGCTGCTTCTCGCCATGAACGTGACCATGAGATGGATGGAGAAAGGGAGATGGAACTAGACTGCCCACCCCCTCAGTCTCAGCAGCAGGCCCCCAGCAGCCCACGGGGAGGCGAGGTGTGCAGCAGTAGCAGCCGAGAGAACAAGCGTAAGCAGCGTCTGCCTCAACAGCAACAGCAGAGCTTTACCCAGCTGGTGTGCCAGAGGAAAGAACAGAAGCAGGAGGAGCGACGGCAACTGAAGCTACAGCTGGAGGACATGCAGAAACAGTTACGCCAGCTGCAGGAAAAGTTCTTTCAGATCTATGACTCAACCGATGACTCAGAACACAATGACCTCCACAATGAACTCCACAATGACATAGGAAACATGTCTGAGGACAGCCCAACTAGGTCTGATACCGGTGGCGATGACCGGGGTGGAGATGATCTGCGCTCTGACAACGAGATGTCTGACCTGGACCCGGGCCATTTCCTGGACAGGGCACGGGCATTGCTTCAGGAGCAGGCCCTACTGGCAGATGGAGAGAAGCCAAGAAGAGAGGGGCTTGGGCGCAGCAAAGCACAGGGAGGTCCAGGCTCCTCCATGCATGCTGAAGGTAAACAGCTGGCTGAAACACTGAAGCAGGAACTCAATTCAGCCATGACCCAAGTGGTGGACACAGTGGTTAAGGTGTTTGCCAAGCCTCCACGTCCTACACCCCAGCAGGCCTTCCCCCCACTTTCCATACCTCCTGAAAGGTTTCCCACTGTTGTCAATGGAGACAACCCCAACTTCCACACCGCCAATCAGAGGCTGCAGTGCTTCGGTGATGTCATCATTCCCAATCCACTAGACTCCTTTGCCAGCATGCCCGGGATGCCAGGTGCCACCAATGACCAAACCGAGGCGCTGCCCTTAGTCGTGAGGAAGACACCCAGTGAGCACCACCACCAGTCCTCAGCTGTGGGTGCCCATGGCGGGCACCACCACCCCGCCCTTCACCCCTCCTCACTCTCTGCCTCCATGGGCTTCAGCCCACCATCCTTTAGACACCCCTTTCCACTGCCTCTTATGAGCTACGCTTTCCAGAGTCCCCTTGGTGGGCCCACAGGTGGCTACCCAGGAAAGGACCGTTCCTCACCAGACTCCATGGACCTGTCCCGGGAAACCACCAGCCTGAGGACCAAGATGGCATCAGGTCACCACCTGGGGCACCACCATCGCTCTTGTTCCCCTGCGCACCCTGGCAGCACAGCCGAGGGACTCTCCCTGTCCCTCATCAAGTCTGAGTGCGGTGATCTTCAGGACATGGCTGACATCTCACCCTACTCAGGCAGCAATGTATCCTTTAACAAAATCTGAGTGGTGTGTGTGTGAGAGTGTGTTTTGAGGGGGTTGAAAGGCAATAATAAGTGAATGTGTATGACAGTGACCCTGATGTTTTAACTCTACGTGGTCCATTTAAGACCAGATCATGCCTGTGTAAAGCAGGAAAAATCTGATTTCAGGTGGTAATTCCTTGTAGAGACAGGTACGAAACACTGCAACTGAACCACAAAGAGTTAAAAATCAAATCTTTTTTAGTGTGTTTGAAACTAGCCTAAGAATCAGAGAAATTGTTGATGAATCACTTTTCCTCCCACTGCTGTTCTCTTCTCCATTGTACTGCACTGTTGCATTTATTTTTATACTCATACCTCTTCCTTCTCAAAGCACCGTACAGCCTTTTCTTCCATCTTCAATCCTAAGTGCTTTAAAAGCTTTCTTGTCACATATCACTTACTCACAAAGATTAGGTCCCCATGACATTTACTGCCCTAAT
Organism: Morone saxatilis; assembly: GCF_004916995.1. Classification (NCBI taxonomy): domain Eukaryota; kingdom Metazoa; phylum Chordata; class Actinopteri; family Moronidae; genus Morone; species Morone saxatilis. The sequence continues at coordinate 11,763,741 of NW_023340246.1, forward strand.
TCCTTTTATAAAAAAATGGCCTGAAAGAACAAGGAGCAAGATAGCATCCCGAAACTTGGCACACAATGGTGTTATATAGCCTCCCTTATAGTTTAACCCCAGTGTGCCCCAATCATGCCCTACGGATAAAGAGGCTATCCCCTATGGGAGGCTCAAATTGAACCCCCTGGGGACTCAGGACTAATAGCTTAAACAGATACATTCAGTCCCTTCTCTGTTTCCCCTATACCTCCTTAGTCCCTAAGTATTCAACACCCCTTAACCCTTATGAAAGTTTGATTCGTGTCACACTGGTTGTCCATAGAAAGCATTGTCCTCAAGTCATTAACATTCATTACATGCTTAAGAAATTAATCCAACAGCTTTTTACCTGTTGGAGCTTTATTAGTTAAGTGAATATGTATATTTAACACCTTGGATGTCTTGTTTTTGCTCCTGTGTGTACCTGAGTGCCTAGCCTTTTTCCAGTGTGTGTCTTTTTGTGTGTGTGCATGTCACAAAAGGTTCGCCTGAGGACTCAGTAAAGATGTATATTTATGATTGCTTGTGTTTTCTCTTGTGTTCCTCTTATCATCCATCGCCGTTGTAAAAAGCCCACAATCATTGTCGTTTCTTTTCTCTTTTTTTCATTTCATAAAGATCTGTCAACAGCCCGGGGGGCCCTTCGGCTGTTGCTTGGCAGCCAAATACTTCTTTTTTTGTTTTCCCTCCCTGCAAACCCCCCTCCTCCCTGTCTTTTCTTTGAAGCGGACGTTAACAGGTGTTTGCAGCGAGCTGTTTATCTTTCATTACCTCGCCTTGTCTTGTCTTCTGACCCAAGGGTGAACGCTTTCCAGAGATCCATAATCCTTTGCTTCTACAGGCTCCCGATGGAGGGATGAAAAGAGAAAAGGGAGAGAGAGAAATACAGAGACTGAGAGAAAGTAGAAAACAATCAAACAATAACCACATATGCCAGATGCTGTGGCTTTCATTGTAGCATTTATAAATTCAGGGCATTAACAGATGTACTCCCCTAAATGAAAAGAAAAGGCAGAACAACATGTCCACATGTGTTGTTTTATTTTTGATTCCCTGAGCTTATTCCACAGGTTTAGTAACAAAGTTTGGCATTTACAAGATATAGTTTTTTATTATAATTTGTATGACATTTATAAAATTCGTTTATTTGCATTTGTACTCATATTGCTGGTGCCACTGATGTAGAATTCTTTGATATCTCTGTAGCTTTCTCTTTTTTTCGGAGCCTCAGAAGCCAGAGACAGCTTGTCAGACATTTTGCGAGGTGTGTTCAAGTTCACCAGCTCTCTGCAGCGTTATGGAGCAGATGGCTGCTATCAATTTCCTCATTTGTTCTCAGTCCGACTCCAAATATTCTTGTCCTTACACCTGGAATTAGGAAGTGGAGCAGCTATTTTCCTCTCATGACTTTGGGCTTTGGGGAAGTGTTGTGAGAATGATGATGTCTTGTCAGATGTGGCAGGCGAACAGTGGGCCAGCTGGTATGAGTGCACCATCATGACAAAATAATAGCCTTGCACGCCACCCCTAAGTCCAATCACAATTACATTTGCAAGCTGTGAGTGAATTGGAGATGAAAATGCCTCATCAGGAGATATGAAGCTTCTTAATTGTCGTCTGAAGGGAGGTGATATTGTGTTTATGGCTGGAGAGGTAAAACCTCAACGTCTTTGTTTTAAAATAATTTTTAATTTCAGTGATAAGGGGAAAGCGATGCTAATCCTAATTGAAAAAGCAAAAACAAATTAATCTAAGTGTAAGTGCACAGCTTTCACAGCAAATAAATCCCACCTTTCCTTACTGAAAAAGAGCTCTCTTTTTCTCTGTCTCTCCCTCTCCCTCTCTCTGTCTGAGGATCCATTGTATCCCCTCCACTTGGAGCAGATGGTGTGGTGTGGAGAGTGAAGTGCTGCTCTTTTGGCCAGGCCTGACAGAGTAACACCAGTCTGCCAGGGTTTCCCCCACAAGACCCTCGCTGCGTATACAACTAACTCTCTCTCTCTCTCTCCCTCTCTCTCACTGAATCAGACAAAGTAGACAGGGTCTTTAAGGAGCCAACCCAGTGTGGTTCAGCATTTGCTGGCTTTGCTGTGTAACCCTGAGGCCAAGGGCAATCCAATCTAGCAGCTGATGCCTTCTTCCCACTCTATAGTTACAGCTACATCTGGACACTTGACTGATTTTAACGATCACAGCCACCCCTGTAGATCATAAATAATGTCAAGCAATGTATTTTGTCCACTCGAGTGTAAACAGTCTTCATGAAAACTTGTATCTTCTGTGTAATTTAAAGCCCTATCTTGCGTCTGCTTGATGAAAACCCTTGTTGAAACGGCCCAAGGTTTTAACATGCAGCCCGCCCCCATCCCCGTTCTCTTTTCAATGTCTTATCCTCCAGATTGATATTATCAGATGCATTATACGGCCGTTAATTCACCATGGAAATGGCTTGGGCCGTTCGGTGGCGCAGATGTGTTTCAGTCCCCCCATCACTGGCTGTGTCCAAACCCTCAGAGCCCCTCTTCCTCCTTCTCCTCCTCC
>NW_023340246.1:11766402-11768605 GCF_004916995.1 Morone saxatilis
GGGAGGGAGAGGGAAAGAGAGAGGCAGTTTTATGATGGCTCTGGGAAACTCTCAGATTTCCATAAGACAGACTAGGCCAAGTTTCCTCTGTCAGTGACCACTCCTCCCACAGAGGACACACAACCACACACGCATACACTCATACATACACACACCTCGGCATTTAAAAGAGGAAGTCCCTATGATCTCTATGTGAGAGGGAGGTACCAGCGAACAAGGTGAGAAGCCTTCGTCGGCAAACACACACACGCACACACATGCACACACGCGGGTATCGTGTGTCCTCCCTTATCAGCTGCTCTTTCTCCTATTAGAAAGACGTCTCACTCCTTTTGTTCCTCTTCCTCTTTTGTCTGTCCATCCGTCTGTCATCCCTCTATTTGAATTGATAACGCCCTTCTATAGACACGCACTTATCCACTGTGTTCGGACCAAAAAGTGACCAAATAATGAAAGTTTTTTTGCTCCCGTTTCCTCACCCAGCTCTCTTCCTTCTGCCTTTTCCCTCCATTATCCACTCTTTTTCTCCAGCTTTTCCTCCCGCTGTCTCTCCCTCTTCCCGCTGTCTCCCTCCTTCCCGCTCTCTCGGTGTCTCTCCAACTCTCCATCCATTACCAGAGCCACAGAGAGCTGAGAGCAGATGCTGTCTGTCCAACCGCCGTGCCCCATAGCATTGTGTGCTTCACCTCTCCTTCCCCCCTCACTCCCTCGTTCCTCCTCTTCACATCCCTCTCGGGGCTCCATTTGTTCTCCACCCAGAGAGGCTAATGTCTGTTTTCTCCTCCTCCTGCTTTTCCCCTCCGTGTCTTGCACTCCTTCATTCCTGTTCTTTTTTTGGGTTTTCTCACCACGTAGGGGCAGAGCATTTGAGCATGAGTGTGTGTGTGGGGTGTGTCTTTGACCGGGGTACGACCTCAGGGAATCTGAGGTGAAAAGGTCATGGCCGTTGCATTGGATGCACAGGCAAAGACACAGATACATACGCAAACATGTATACACATACATAAGTACGTAAAAACACACACTTGCACACAGGTGTGGTGTTTTCAGTAAAAGGCTCTAGGGTTCTCTTTGAAGAGCGATTGAAGACAAAAAGAGGTAGAAGATAGAGAAGAGAGATGAAAAGCTGGCGGTATAGATTTAGGTTCAGAGCTGCCAAAAATACAACCGATACAATTTGCCAGTGGGTTTATGTCAGCTACACTCACGTGCACACACACACACACGCACACAGCTCCCCTAGCCAGTTTTCTCCCCCTCATATCTACAGTATCCACTGTCATTCCCCTAATGTCTATCGCTCCCATTGAGAAAAGGTTGAAGTGCACCAAGCTGCCGTACATGTGCATTCATCACGCGTGCACATAACAACTGTACAGCAACAAACAATGAGCAGAGCACTTGCTGTCCTCATACACTGCTATGCAATCGTGTACGTGTGTGAGCAGACACACCAGTTTCCGTTTGTACAGAGATGGTACAATTAAGGCAGTAATGATGGACTGAGAAGAGGAGTCGTGTTACAGTGCGCGCTCATATTTATCATTTTCAGCGTGAACTGAATCACAGATGTGATAGATCATGGATACAGACTGAGATGTTGAGTTCAACGACTGATTCAGATTCAAATGTGTCGTTATTTCACTGAAGTCACGAGTCTGTGAGAAGTCATAATTTTGTGCGATTTTTTACATTTCTTTTATTATTATTATTATTATTATTATTTATCTATTTTTTTTTAAAAATCACTAAAACTTGCACAGATAGTGTCAGTTTTATTCAGCCAGGTTTGGGGATATCCATCCAGCTGCCAGCCGAATTCACAGGTGATCCAATGCTTTAAAGAGAGACTGTACAACAACTAGTGAGTTCACTCTACCCAGCTGGTCCCTGTGGCATATTTATCTACAAAAGATCTTAAAAGAAAACGATTCCAACAGATCTTTAGATATTACCTTCACTGTACCACGAGCAGTCATTTGCGACTTGTCTTGGCTTTTCAGTTCTCTTACTGAGAAGAGTTAGGGAAAGAAAAGAATAGAGAGCAGGATCATCTGCTTCTCAGTGAATAGCCGGGGGCTATTGAGGGCCCCCGTTTGACGTAGCCTGACAGGTCTTTTCTTCACCGCGTGGTGTGTGTGCTCATATGTGTGCCTGTGTATGTCGGAATAAGACACTTTATTCTGTGCACTGATTAAATGAC
>NW_023340246.1:11768705-11769203 GCF_004916995.1 Morone saxatilis
CCCACACCCTCCTTCCTCCCACCCTTCTATTCTTCCTCTCCCTCCCTCCCTCTGTTCTCCTCCTCTCCAGATGTCCTGTTCCTATCTTCCAGACTCCCTCGCTCCTTTCTTTCCCTTCTGCCTCCTGCTCTCTCTGCCTCTCTGAGCCGGGTTAACTTCCTGACCTCCAGAGGCCCCGTTACAGCGCTCCATGACCCCCCCTTCGTTGAGACGGCTTTCTCGCAGCCTGTGTCCACCATGCAAGCTCAGACGATGAATTTTTAAGTCCTTAAACAAGGGCTTGAACTGTGATTCCTGGCTTCCCCTGCTGTTTGCAATTCTTCCGAGTACAGATTATTTTTGTCTGTTGTCTGTGTCTGTTGTTTGACTTGATTTAAAGCTAGCACTCTCGCCTCAACCCCCAATTTCTATCAAGCAAGGGAAAGAGACGGGATAGCAAGAGGGGAGGAAAGACATGTCAAAGAGGCCCTGATATGATGTGAATTCTCAGCCTGTGTG
>NW_023340246.1:11769221-11782265 GCF_004916995.1 Morone saxatilis
TGTGTGTGTGTGTGTATAGGAGTGGGGGGTTGACGCAAGTAAAGGTGGAGGGAGGAGCGAGGAAGATGGGATAGGAGAGCGACTTCATCAGTGTCTTTGACCCTGTCCTGTCCTTGACTCCCTGGCGGAGGTGCACCTTGAGAAGAGCCCATGTGACGCTAGTGCTCACGCTCACATACGCACACACACCAGACAGCAAGACACACACACACACACGTACATGTATACACAACAGCCCCTCAAGGCTCCATGTTCTCAAGGCTATCAGTGGAGTGAGGGTGGCTGGTGTTTGCTCAGCTTTGAGGCCCGTTTCCCGTCCCAGTAGTCGCGTAAGCACAGAGAAAAATGCACATTTCCCATATTAGAGATGTGTGGATTTGAGAGGAGTTTGGAAAACGTTTGAGAAAATTAAGAAAATTAAGAACAACATAGGATCTACTGCAACTGCCAATTCTTTTCTGCGCTAGCTGCGCTGGATGGACTCTTCTGCCATGGCACCAGTCTTATCAGCGGGAGAGGGGGTTGGGGACAAGTGCAGTGAGGGGTAGGAAGAAAGGGGACATGGGTTGTGTTTGCCTAAAGTGACAGTGTGGGCCAAGGGCTTATCAAGGCCTTTGTAGATTATTGATCAGAGCAGATACGTGAGGCACAGGGGCCTATGTGTGAGTGTGTGTTCGAGGTTCGTGAAGCTCTGGCTTGACTCACTGAAATGTCACAGGCCTGCTCAACTTCAGTTTCAACTCTTTTTAAAATGTATGTTTCGCCGAAGGGTGAATATTCTTAAAACGCACCCATGGCATCGTCAATGCCAGATGTTTGTAGCATTCAGTACATTACAAAATCTATAAATTCTCTCTCTCACACACCCCCACACACACAAACAAATACAATGACCGAAAAGCATGGGAAGTGTTGGTATTCCCAGGCTGAGTTGGGGTTAGGAATTAACCTGGCTGGCAGCGAGGGCTTCTGTTGTGTCCCTGCATTTCATCCTTCAAGGCTGCAGCTCACTAGCGCACACACTCACTTACACACACAACCTTATCTTCCAGGGTCTCCTCTTGTTTGGCCAACGCTGTGCAAATAGAAGGTGCAATACATCTCCTGACAGTTCCCAAAAGCAAGGGGGAGAAACACGCTGGCCAAACAAACAGCCAACCCTGAGTCACCGAGAGACAAGCGATTTCTCAGGCTTTATCGAAACACATGCAAAGACACACACACACACACATCGACTTCCCCACAGTGTGTGTGTAACAGTAGCCTTTATTTGAGGGCTTGGGCCTCTGGCTACCTTTTTAAACGTTTGTCTAAGCAGTCTTAAGACAGGGGCCACTGCTAGAGTGAATAGCTCCCAGCAAGCCGTCCACAGGCTCCTATTGTCCTCCGTCATATTTTATTATCTCATCAAAAAGCAGGAAATCCGATTCCCTCTCTCTGAAAAAGAGCTTATCCTTCTGTCTCAAAGCAACCTGTCATGAGAGAGGGAGATGGAGAGAGGTGGAGAAAATGGGGGAGAGAGTTGTGGGGGAGAAGGGGGGAGTCAGTGAATGAGAGTGATTAACTGCCTCATCGCTGCCTCTTGTCAGAGAAGTCCCTCTTTCTTTCTTCCTTTCTTTCTTCCTTTCTTTTTGATTGGAATTTACCCAACACGCAGCACAATGCAAAGGTTAGGGAAACGTGTGTGTATTAGAGGAGAGTTTTTTTTCCCTTTTTCCCTCTCTGTCTTCCTCCTTTCATATTGTGTTACACAGGGGTAGAGCAGCGATAATATCCCTTTTCATCAAAGCTTTTGTTATTGTTTTTTTGGACACCCCGCCACACACACACACACACTTCCATCCTCTCTGTCTTTCTCGCACCTTCGAACAGAGAACAAAACCACTTATTTTTCTGAATGCCACATGATTTTATCAACAGAGTGCGCGCGCGCCTGTGTATGACACATGAAGACATCAACCTCAGTCATGCTTGTCCTCTTTCATTCAGACTTATCCACGCTACATTTGAAAATTCTGTTAGTTATTCTAACGTTCATATGACCAGGTAAACGGTGTTTTCTGCTCCGTCGACACCAATCAAATGGCTATGTCATGATTGTGAAGTCGTCCGGCAAAAATAAACATAAATGCAAATTAATGACAGCTCCACCGTGAGATTGTCTATATTGACATTTAAAGTGAGTGATGACAGAAAGTTGTATTCTTAAATTTACTGACCATGACTGAGCAGGCTTATGTCATAATTTTCCAAAAGCTGTTTTTAGGTGGTAGGAAAAACACCAGCGTAGTGTGGACCAACAGCCAGAGATAAAAATGTGCATTTTCAGATTTAGTAAGCATAACATATAACATGCTCTCAGTCACCTTGTTTGCCTTTTCCAGGCGTCATTCCACACACACAACTCTCCATCCTTCGCTCTATACTCTATTTTTCCTGCTTCTCTCCCTCCCTCCCCTCTCGCCTCCCCTCTCTCCTCCCCTCTTTGTACATCTGTCCTTTAATTTTGGGCTCTGCTGAGAAGTTGTTAAAAAGCCCTATGAAATATGTATGAAGGATTGTGAGCCACGCGATTGGCCCCATTTACCGGACAGCCGAGCGAATGAGCGGCCACACTGGATAATCCCCCACAATGCCTCTGGAACAAAGGCCCAACAGCTGACCCTAGAGAGAGTGAGAGATGAAGAGGGGGGGCAGTGAGGGGGGACAGAGTAGGACAAGGGAGGGGTTGCAAACAGTTAAGGCTCACTGCTGGTCAGGAGGCAGCTTGCTCACATACACAACTCGCACATACTCACAAAACAAAGGCTTGTGGGACAGGAATAACTCCCTCTGTTCTGTCGCTCCGCTCTCTCTCTCCTTAGACTCTTCTCAGCCCCTCCTTCTCTTGCCATCTCTCCCTCCCTCCCTCCCATTCTCACTCTCTCGCTCTCAGTCAAGAGGATCTGAAATACCAATACCCTTTTCTCCTTGACATTGCTTTCTCCTTGCAGTCAGCGTTTTGCTGTCCTTTTATAGTCAAAACGTCAGGAGAAATTCCATGCAGGAATATTCTTAGTAATGCGGCACTCCCTGCGTCTAACGGCTAGGGCGCTGCGCTGCACCGGCCCGTCAGCGAGGTCTTTTGGGAAAAGGGTGCGCATGCCCACATAGACACTTACAACGCATACACGCAAAGTTGCCCTCACACTGGGGTCATTGTGCCAGTATTTCAGAGACGACAGCAGTCCAAACAATGAATTATATCCACTTCTATCGCACCAGAGGGGAATTCAATATTTGGGGAATTGGGTTAGCTTGTGTGTTTCTCTCTCTCTCTCTCTCTCTCTCTCTCTCTCTCTGCCAAATACACACACACAGAGCGTACAAGCTCCTTATTCACGACTCACCTTTTCACTCGAGCAGTGGACAGAGATATGCACACACACCAGACACACGGGCATCTTAGCCTCCATTCATCACCCCGAGGGGGGCGGGTGGCTGTCCTGTGTGTATAAGTGTGTATGTGTGTGCATGTGAAGAGGCATGCCTGTGTGTTTGACGGTCTGTGTGTACATGACGGTCTGTGTGTGTGTGTGTGTGTTCCAGTGGCCACTAACCTTGCTGTGTCCTGACACTCCTGATGAGTATCTGCAGGACACTGGAGGAGAGGAGCGGAGCGGAGTGCGCACTGTCAGGCATTTGGGCAAGCTGCTGTATGTGTGTGTGTGTGTGTGTGTGTGTGTGTGACAGTGCGTGTTTGTGTGTGTGTGTGTGCGAGCATCAAGGGAGGCGAGCAGGGAGACAGTCAGCATTATCCAAGCAGGTGACCCCTGAAGGCTGCGTCGCCCTGGAGCTTTGAGTCGAGGAAAGAGACTCAGCCAAATACACCAGGGTAGCTAGTGTATGTGTGTGTATGCGTGTGTGGCAAGCATTATGTAGAGCTCTGTAACAGTACAGGATGTGTCATCTCCTTGGCACAAGGAGGTGTGCGTACTGGTGTGTGCGCTCACGCCTGCATGAGTGTGTGTGTGTGTGTGACAGAGTGTTGGCTTGGGGGAAGGTGTCACAGATCTTTGCCAGACTAATCATCTCCATGGTGTCGGTGAGCGCTGCTGTCAGGGACACTAAAGAGGCGGCGTGTCTCCCCGTTCCCAAAGCATTTAGTACTTCCTCTTTCGCCAGCACCTCTCTGCTGCTCTTCACTCAGCTCCGCTTTCTTGTTTGGTCACAGATTTACAGTGGGACTCATAAAGATGTCATGCTCACGGTGTTGTGGGGAGGGAAGTGGGAGGTGTGAGAAACCTGAGAATTCACAAGAAGTGACTTTTCTCAGGCTGACACCTCAATTGGCTTTTAAGGAAGTAGATACTCAAGAGACATGAGATTAATGGTTTTACATCCACTGCGAAAATAAAAAACATATTCTACAAGGGAGGAGATGGCAGTGTTGGGCCTACTTCAAGGAAACGCCACTGCAAAATGAAAGAGCTGTGAGGGTGAAGCCGTTTGACTGGTTCCTCAGTACAAAAGACAAGAAACTGCATTAGAAAATGTTCATAAAAAGGAGAAAAGTTAATTACGACTGCCAAGCAGCATTTCGGAAGCTAGGCTCTAAGTTCTGAGTAAAGTCTAGGTGCTTTTTGGAACTATATGTTTTGGTCTATGTGAGACCACAAAGCTTATGCCACAGCCCTGAGTTGTTCCTCTGATAGCTGAGGCTTGTGGTTACTGTAGTGTTTAGCAATATTCATCAGATCAAACTGAAAAGGAAAAATGATTTTTCAGAAATTGGAGATAAAACAATCTAATGGTGGCCATAATATAAACCTATAGTATCTTAGTTACCAGTAACATTTATGTGTTTCTATGCTGTGATATATTAAGGAATGTTGAAATGGTATAGACAGTGGGGGGGGGAATCAGGAACCATCATAGCTTTGTGTTAACTTCTATTTCTAGTGTGATTTTCTAAACCAGATGAAGGGTTTTTGTATTTCTTATTTTTCCATGTTTGATGAATCATTTTAACTGAGAAAATCATTAGAGCCATTCTAAGAAAAACATTCACGAATGAGAAACAGCTGCTGCATGATAGGGCCTGCCTGCTCTCATCTGCTCTTACGAATCCGTGCCTGTGTTTCAAATGTTGACTCAAGGACTGAACAGCACTCTTAAATCTTTTGTCGTCAATATACCTCTACTTGTTAGTAACCATTTCTTTCCCTTTCTGTGTCTGTAAAGGTCCCTGATCGCTTCCTGGAGGTGGCTGAGATCACACTGAGGGAGTTCTTCAATGCCATCGTGGCCGGCAAAGACGTGGACCCATCCTGGAAGAAGGCCATCTACAAGGTCATCTGCAAACTGGACAGCGAGGTCCCCGAGGTCTTCAAGTCCCCCAACTGTCTTCAAGAGCTTCTACACGAGTAAATTTCTCCTCCTCTTCCTCCTCCTCCTCCTCCTCCTCAATCGACGCTTTGCGCTTTTTTATTTTCTCTGATTTCATAGAATTTCAAAATGATATTCTCTTTTGTTTGTTTTTTTCCTTTTCCCCAACTTTACTTTTGGATTTCCTCTTTTTTATTTTTAAATTTTTGAATGTATGAAAGTTATGAAGTAGCATTCCCAATCTGAAGCCTCTGTGGCAGTTCCTAAATGACCTAGCTATTGTGTTGTTGTTCTTATATGATAATTATCATGATGGTTATTATTTGTTTTGTTTTTCTATGATTCTGAACTGAAGAGACTCTAATCTTATTGGGTGTTTTTTGGACCGTGTGAACCCGCATCCGTTTGGCCTGTTTTATGATCAACTAACTAAGTCCTCAGTGGGTGGATGGAGTTTCCCCTTTACACTACTAAGAACATAGGCAGGGTTCCCTAAAGACTTTACTCATGGCACCCAGGGGTGTCCAGATGAACTGTCCCCATGAAGTGCAAAGTGGGTGCCCAATAGACTGTGCTACTGAAGATGTCCCCAACAGGACAGTCTCTTTCACACACGCACACACACATGCACACAAAAACAAGGCCTAGTGAGGTTATTGACTGGACTAAGACTGGACTCGTGGTACTGGTCTGTACTACTCTGTGGGACTTGGACTGGTTTCAAATAGCTACTGAGCTCTACCATGTTTTGAAGTGTGTTTTCCCTGCAAGTAGGGCATTGTGTTCATTGGCTGTACATTATTATTTTGATTATTATTATTATTGTTGTTGTTTATGATTATTATTTGTCATCACTGCTTGCTGAAGATTGGCACTTCAAGATTTGTTTGTCCCTTGATGCCGTTGCAGAAAAATAAATTATTGCTATTAATATTATTCCAAAAGAGTTTAGAAATATTTTACCCCCATTTCCCATCCTTCTCCTTACTCTTGTTTTTGTTTGTCCATCTCTGAAGTGGACTGGTTTTGTTTGTTTGTTTTTTTTGGTGGTCGGGGTCTGGGGCAACTTTCCTGGAAAGTGTTTCGAATTTGGGGTTTTAATGGAGGGCCGTCAGAGTGGTCCTCTCTGTACGTCCGTAGTGACTAGCCTATCCTGCACAGGACCAGCTGAAAAGGAGTTAGGCTGCAGAAACACATGAAGTAAACGGCGCAGAAGTAAAGAAATATGCACAAAGAAAGTGTGGCCTTTTGGTGCGTGACTTGCTGTTTTTAAAACGGCTGAATTTCCATAGCCACTCCAGCTTTGATAACTAAACTGCTCCCACTAAACGAGCCATTTTGCTCAGCTATCCAAATAAATCTTATTTGTCTAATTATCTGTTCAGGATTAGTGAACATACACAGTAGTAAATGCATAGTTATTTGTCTTTTTATAGCACTGTTCACTGAATAGCTCATGTGTGAGATGAAGTCAGCCTGTTTATATGGCAGGTTTGTATTGTGATTAGCCTATACAAGGTGTAAATTACATTATGAAGTTATTTCAATAGCAGTTGATACTTGAATATATCAGAATACTGTGGCAATCTAAAGTACAGTGTCGCTGAAACATATAGATAATTGAATACATACGAGTAGAAGCATCACGGAGAGGAAGATAATTCAAGGAGGGCAAAAAGAGAGGTGAATATAAGCTGAAACACGGGCGTTCATTAATTCTGCTTCAAGTGGAACTTTCCCCCGCAAACACACACATACAAGCATACACACACACACACATACTGCTCCTTCCCTCCATGTTCACCTGCCTTTGAGTGATCTAGCTCCTCTCTCACTGCAACAATACAAGGTCAAAGGTGAGCACTCACCCCAGGGGTAGATGGAGAAGCTCTCAGCACTACAAAGAGCGGGGACAAAGGCACAGAGCGAGGAGCAACACGCACCTGAAACCCTCTACTCTGTCCCTCCGTCCCAAACTGGCAGCTTTTAAGACCCAAAGTGAGATTCTGTTGAAGCCACTGTGCCCAGTTTGTTAAGCACCATTCCTTTCACTTTTACCTGAGATTCTAATCCCAGATTTTCCAATTGAGTTATACGTGTATATCTAGTGTTTTATCAATTTTATCCGCTCTCTCAGGCTTTTAACAATTTTAAGAAGCAGTTAGTGTTAGCTGCCCTTTTGCTGAGGTAAGTTTGAAGCAATGAGAGGACTTGAATGCTTTCTGGAGTGCGTGCGAGCTAGCTGTTGATCTCACCTTGGCGACATTAGCTTATAGTGTGTCTGTGTGTGTGTCACAAAAGATCAAAAAGGAGCAGGTTGCTTAACCTGCTGACTTGTCTAAGCGAGACAAAGCGCCTGACAAAAGGAGGCAGAGAAAGACGGAGAGCTACTCCCTTCATTATGTTCCCCCCTTTTCCTCCTCCCCGAACAGTGTTCTTCTTAAGATCCGGAGCCCTGAGAGAGCAAGTCGGACACATTTCTCACTAAAGGATGGGCTAGGCCCTGCATGTCTCAAAGTCTCAAAACACCAGCCAAGGGCTCTAAAGCACCACAAACAAAAGAGAGAGCAAAGGACACTTTTATCTGATGCACAGATTATTATCGCTCTCCACCCTCCCCTTTCCTGCAACCCCGCCCTGAAGTTAAAGAGTTCCTGCGCCTAAAAAGATTAATTCAGGATAATGAAGACTTATGTGCAAAAAAATGGATTAGCAAGACCTTAATACCGCGTTGAAAATATTTTTGTCAAGTTTTCCTTTTCTGGGTCGTTTGATTTTAAGGATAACATTATTGAAATACATATATAGCCTTTTTTAAGAATTGTAAAAGATAAATCTATGGGAAAAATATATACAGTAGTGGAAGTTCTTTGGAAGGCACTGTTAGAAATTGTTTCATAAAAGAAAGCTTGAGGGTATTTTTAGTGACGGCTTTGTTTAAATCTGTATCTGAATAAGTGAGTTGTTGGTAGTTTAGGAGCAATAGTTGTAGGTTTTTTGCAGGTTTTGTGACCACTTTTCCTTTTGGTTTCTTTACCTTTTTGTATTGTGCTGAATGGCTGTCTTCTTGAGATCAGAAAAATAAACTTGGAATATGTTTTCAGAGTATGAAATATTGCTGTTGCTACTGTAAATACTGTCAGGATGAAACAAAGAATAGCTGTACAGTTTTTCTATTATCACTCAGATGCTAGAGAGGGATGAGAGTGGTTAAAAAAAGAAGGGTGGAAACAAAAAAGAGGGATGACCCACTCTCTCCAACTGGACTCGTAACCACTCACGGAGGAGAGGTTTTGGTTGTTTTTTTTCCCCTGCCATGCCTTTAACGGGGGTCTGTTACCCGTCGGCAGTGCCCTTGAAGTTGCACCAGCATCCGTTTCTTTAATTTTTGCTGACAGAACGATGCGTTAGGCTTGCGGTCGGGTAATGATGATGTCACAGAGGGCCCCGTTGGCAGTCTGTGAACCCGGTCTCGTCCAAAAACAAGGGCAGACTGCCGCCGACGTAGCTCTAGATTTGACCCGGGAGAGAGACAGGAATTCATTGTCATCCGAAGAGTAGTGTCATGGAGGGGGCACATGTTGTACAGTAATAGTTTAAAAAGAGACTGCAGACAGAAAAAAAAGTGATTTATACCCTTTTTTACCGGGTTCAAACAGTTGGAAAAAGTTTGGACTTTCTGTGGAATTTTCTGTAGGCTTTGCATTTTGTGTGTGTGTGTGTGTGTGTGTGTGTGTGTGTGTGCGTGCTTGTGCGTGTAGATGTATATGAGTGTGTGTCTGTGTGAGAGAAAAGACCGATTATGAGAACCTGTGAACCAGTGAGTGACACAATTCTCAACACTGTGGCCCCTCCCCCACCCCTGGGAGTACCATCCTGACATGTAAATGATTCTCATTAAGCGTTGGCAAAGTGTGTGTGTGTGTGTGTGTGTTTGTGTGTGTGCGTGTTGCGATAATTTCCTCTGATCTGTTTTCTGACCTGTTTGAAAGGGGTTTTTGTTTCATGATGCTTTCAGTAGTAATTCTTTTTTTATTATTATTACATTGCTTCTCTTTTTTTGTAAATATCAATGATGTGGACTTACAGTGATAAAAACTGCCTTTGTGTAACTTAGCAATATGTTATGTAAATAGTGTTTTGTTGATGCTTTTTGTATGACATTATTATTCGATTCTAGTGCAGTAATTCCAACTGGAACAGCCATGTTTCAAATACAGTCTGAACAGTTACACACAGGTTGTAAAATAAAACTCGTGACATGGCTGCTTTTTTTCTGTTATTGGTGTCTATTTGTCTTGCCGATTTTGTGTAATTTATTGGTTTAATTTATCCTAATTTATTTGATGTTATTTTCTTTTGTTTTTCAAACAGGGAAGGCTGTACTGCATTTCATTGAGTAGAACCCACTTAAAAGATTTTAATCCTTATCTACTGAAAATTTTAAAAAATTAGTATGCTAGAGTACTTGTTCAATTGAGAAAAATGATAAACTGGAGATCTTGGCAGCTAAATGGAACTGGACAGTTAAAAAAAAAAAGGTTGATATGTTTTGTTCCAGGACAGGGCCGAGGGTGGGCCAGAAAGCTGAAACTAGTTTGAAGCAGTTTTGTATTTTCTCTTGAGATTTTTCCCCTGTATTGCTTTGGCCCAGCCCAAAAACAACCAGTAGTCAAATTGCCTTTCGTGCCTTCACCCTCTATGAACTGAATGTATGTGCAGTATATATGCAAGCTTGTGCAAAATGAATAAAAAATTGAAATAAAAATGAAAAAGAGAGTAGAAAACGTCTGCCGTTTATGGTTTATTTGCACCATTTTCTATACACAATAAAAACATGTATTTTGTCTGTGTGTGTGTGTGTGTGTGTGATGGGTACAGGAGAAAGGTCTATAAAGATATGGTATTACCTTGGTATTTCCTATCCTGTGTACGAACTATTTTACTTACAAGTGCGTCACTGACTACAATGTATGTATTTACTGTACAGTTACTCAGAGTGAATCAGTGCAGCTCTGAGTGATTCAGCACACTAATGAGGGGTTTGGCAGCAGAGCACCGACCTCCCAGCCTAGTTTTACCCACAGACGATTGCAGATGCCGCCTCATCGGGCTAAAAGCAACAATCGCCATACCCAGGGACACACACACACAGACACAGACAGACAATGAAATCATCTCTTCAATCTACAACCCTAAAGCTGATCAAAGTTATCAACTAAGTTTGAGGAAATTAATTACATGACAGATTTTGTAAATAAAAGACGAGTTCTTAATGCTCAGATAAAAGTTAAAGGACAGTGGAACGACAAAACTCTTGGAATTTGGGTTTGTTCCACCTACAGATTAGACTAACGATTAAT
Organism: Morone saxatilis; assembly: GCF_004916995.1. Classification (NCBI taxonomy): domain Eukaryota; kingdom Metazoa; phylum Chordata; class Actinopteri; family Moronidae; genus Morone; species Morone saxatilis. Next base: position 11,779,952 of record NW_023340246.1, read on the forward strand.
TTCATTATCGATTCATTTCTCAATTAATCAATTTAATCAATTAACAGCTTAAGGAGACGTATTCAGTCCAAAACCAATACCCCCCTGTTTACTATCAAATATAATCATCAAACCCTCACAATTTGAGAAGCTGGAACAAGATAGTGTTTGGCTATTTTCCTTGAAAACAGCCAAAATGATTGTCACAATAGAGGCAGATTAATTATCAGTTGATCGACTAATTGATTAATCAACTAATTGTAGCAGCTCTAGTTTAAAGTAGTAGTATAGTGCATTATAGTGAATAGTGAATTTCCCCAGTGTGGGATCAATAAAGTTTCTCTTATCTTATCTTAGCTTATCTTAAATGTTATAATGTACAAAATTAAAGATATTAAAAAAATCATCTGACGTATTTTTAAAATAAAATATCTTTTTGCTGTCATTTTTTTCGCTGATGAGTTTGGAAGTTTTTTAAGAAAATACTATTTTAAAAAGGCTCTGTGTTCTCTCTGCGTCATTTTGCTGTTTTCCTATCATGACCTCTGTTGTACTTTCCACCACGCCTGCCCGTTGCTCTGTTCCTTTTCTTCCTTTTGTTCTTGCCTGACTGCTTTTCACTCTTTTTGCTTTGATGCTCATTTTTGGAGTTGCTTCTTTTGTGTCTTTCTTGCTTGCTTGCTTTTATTCTTTTTTTTTTCTCTCTCTCTCTCTCTCTCCCGTGTTCCTTTTCCCTCTCGTCCTCCGCCTGCCTCCCTCCGCTTGCCTTAACCGGAGGCTACAGCTCCTTAGGTTGGGCTGAGACAGCATCTTTGTACAACACCGACCGTCTGCTCTGTAATCAAATACCATCTGTCGCTACATCTGAAGACTCACTCTCTCGCTTCCTCCATCACACACACACACACGCACACGCATGTAGGCACACACATGCACATGCACACACACCACATCTGTGCCTCCCACTCTTGAACAATGTGTGTGTGCTTTTTATGTACAATGACCCGTGTACTTACAATCATTCCACCTGATTCATTCTTGGCCTGCAGGGAGGAAGTCGCTGGAGTCACTTTCACCACTTCCTGTTTTTTCCAGCTCTCTCACTGAGGGTTCAAAGGTCATTGTCTTCAGGTATATCTATGTTTGTTCTGTGGCTCTGTGTGTCAGCAAGACCTTGGCTGCTGTATCAGACAGGAGATAGTGGACTTTAGTTCCTCAGTCTTAGATCAACGGCCCACTATCTCAAAGGCTGCCAGCCTTTCCCAATGTTTGCCCAATGTTTGTCCCTGCTCCGGCACAGAAAACGTTGACACGGTCCCCAAGGTCCCTCTCCAAGTCCCTCCTCCCTTCGCGGTCGCCTGTTATCACACGCTCAGGTTCAAGAACGTTTTGCATTTTGTGTTGAGCGTGATTTTTCTTTCAGCTGAAATTGTTTTCTTTGAGCTTTCCCATTACATTTAGTGTGTTTTATGGCTTGGAGGATTTACACACACACACGCCAACCCAACAACAAACAGAACATTTTTTTTGATAAATATCACCACACACATGCACTGATGTAACTCCCCATGCTGAGGAACCTTTGTGACGAAGAAAACACAAGGACTCCGGACCTCATTTCGATTTCTTCTCTGTGCGATCCTCCTACCAACGACCAAAATGAGCTGTCCACCGTTTGAACCATTTTGACACCTACACCTGCAAAATGACTGTGGGCTTGAAACTAAAACAGCACAATACAATTGAAGTTTTTCTCCATCAGAGGACTTTTGTTTACGGAGGATGGCTTTCTGTATGTATGTGTGCATCTCCTTTTATTTGCTTAACAGTGCATTTGTTTCATCATTGCGCCTAGAATTAAACTTTTCATGCAAAAATGCTTCCAGTTTCAATCAAAAACCATGACAACAGATTTCCACATTGCACAGATTGATGGATTCATTCTGCATGTGTTAGTAATTAAACACTGGATTTCATCTATTGTGGATGGAGCAACACACTGGTCTTATGCTCCAGAGCCACTGGCACAGTGTGGGTTTAACTCTGGGTTGCCCACATTTGGCATCAGTGATGGGGACACCTAGTGGTCAGTATGTGCAGCTTAAACTCTGTGTGTGCTACTATTGATGTCATCTTCATATCACCCTTGTGTGTTCTTTGCCATTTTAGTTTTGCCCAGTTATATTAATTCTTTATTCATTATCTTTTGATTAATTTGTTCTTTTTCTACCCCCTTCTTCCTCTCCATCTCAACATCACTTGTATGTGTGTGTGCATTTGTTTTGTGGAATTGGAAGATTCCAGTTGGACAGATCATTGTGCCCCCTTTTTCCTC
>NW_023340246.1:11782365-11787152 GCF_004916995.1 Morone saxatilis
GGAGGGAGGGAGGGAGGGAGGTTAGCTTACGTGCCAATCTGTTTTTGTCATCCTTTATGATCTTCATTTTCTCAGGTTTCTCAGTGGACATTAGTCAGGTTAGGCCTGTGAGCCAGGTAGGTCATCAACGTCCTGCTCAGCTGTTGTCAATCTCAGCTGAGAATGAGTTTGGTTTTGTGGGTATTATGACAGAGGGGCTATATCAGCCTCCCAATAATTGGCCAACCTTTACACGTTCACATGGCTGCTCGACGCTAAGCTGCTCGCACATGCTGTGTCTTAGAGCGTCTTTCAACACGTAGTTAACAGCAAAAAGGAGGAACTGACAACATACAGCTGCGCTTCTCTTGCCATAATGAAAACAGTAAAGAAGCTAAGATGTTCCTCACCCCAGCAGCTCCATCATCTTTAAGTCCCCAAGACCAAAAGAGTTCATGGGCATAAAAACAATACCCCTCTATCTCCGTCAAGGGCATTCCTTGGCACAACAATAGGACCATCTCCTCCCCCGTATTTTCCTTTCCTCCCCTCCCTCCTCATTCTCCAGCCCCTCCATCAAAGAGCATTCCAGCTCCAGAGCCCCCTAAGCCCTTCACTCTGGGCCTGTCCATGTGACACAGCACGCAGACAGTCATCTTTAAGAATTGATTCACTCTGGTATCCAAAGCCTATGGAGCCTGGCTGCCAAGATACCCAGCATAGGCGCCACTCATGGGGTCCAGGTACACAACAGCTGCTCCCTAACAATAAAGGCAAAAAATGGGAGGCACTCAGGGGGAAGATGCAGCCCTAACCTCCCTCTCAAGCCTGAACTGGTCACCTTGAGCCAGTTGTTGCCTTCAGAGACGACAAAGGATTGGGTCCAACTTTGGGATGAGGGTGGTGGAAGGGGGTGACCATTGAAATAAAATCACAATAAAAATGGAGAGAGAGAGGCGTGAGACAAAAGAGGAGAGGAGAAATATTTTCCCCCTCCTTGGAAAGAGCTCGCTGTCACGGCTGTGCTACCAAGATGGTACCGCGCGACACATGGAAGACCATAAATAAGACAGTGGCATGTTGTTTTCTTCTGAGGCACATTGTATGGTCGCCTGGAGGTCAAGTCAAGGAGATGCAAGCCCATCCCGGAAACCTCACGCACACACATGCACAAGTAACACCGGGTATGTCGTGATACTACAGATAGAGATCACAAATCACACAGAAGGAGACAGGAGAGATATTACCTCACCTGAAGTGTTTCCATAAACTCCAGTGTACCAAAGCCTTGGGAAGTGGTATCACTATTCAAGCAGGTCCTGACCCACACACACAGTGATTTATGATGATACAATCTAGCACATCATCCATCATAAATAAGGGAGATTAAATGAATAGACTGTGTATATAATAATTCCAGCCTCAGAAATTGTGCATACTGTTGAGCCACTGTGTAGTCTAAAAACTAAGCCACAAATTCCAGGATGGTTTGGGAAAGAGGAGACAAAGTTAAGGAGAAAAGCAAAGGACTGAAAAGAGAAAGAGTACGCAAAAGACAGAGAGAGGAAGATGAGGACAGAGAGGAACTTGGCATCATCAGTCTTCCTGTTAAAATGGAAAGGCAGAAGAGGGAACGCGAGAGCAATGGAGAGACGGGGGGAATTTACCAAAGCAGCTCAGGAGGGCCCTCATTACGATATTAAACAAGATTTAATAAGTGAGAGTGATTTGATGAGGTGATTATCCTGGCCCATTAATCAAGCAGGCTTCTGGCCTCGCTGTAATATGGCCCATCTTTCCCCCTATACCAAAGCCTCTTTAGACGCTGAGCTCCTTACTGCACTAACGCCGCTTCAGAAACAACACCAGGCCCCAAAAAAAAAGGCATATTACGTCTCATCTCTCAGGCCTGCGGGTATTTTCGATGCTCACTCATCCCTCCACCTCCCTGTCCGCTCTTCTGGTGCATCTGGTAAATTGAACTCCTTAACATCTGGGTCAGAAAGTAAAGTCTTATCAAAGGGAGCTAAGAGTGATAACTGGCAATGATAACCAGAAAGCATCTGTTGGCTTTAAGGCTTTTGGTTTGAGAACAGAAGGAAGTTGTACGGATTTCACTGGATTGTTGGGTTTTAGAGAAGGTAGGGGAAGTGTGTGCGTGTGTGTGTTTGTGTGGGTAAATGTGTGTGGATGGGCTGAATCATAGAATGCTTCTTAGGTAAATGAGGTACAAGTTGCATCAGGACATGAGAAAGCGAGCACAGTCTGCTGTTTATGCTCAACAAGGCCAAAACATGGTAATAAGATCAAGACTGACAGACCATGCAAACCAAACCCTCTAGGGCTGCAGCTAAGTTTATCAATTAATTGTTTAGACTATGAGATGTCAGAAAACAGTGAAAAATAGCCCATTATAATTTTACAGACTATTCACGATAACATAAAACAGAGGAAAGTGGAACATCCTAACATATGACGAGCTGGAACCAGCACATGTTTGGCATGTGTGCGTGATAAGTAGCTTAAACAATTAATGCATTATCAAAATAGTTGGTGATTTATTTTCTGTTAACTGACTAATCGATTAATTTACTAATCGTCTTAGCCATAACATTTATCATTTCTGTGTTCATAATGTGGTATGATGTCTTGCTATCTGCTTTTAGACAAGTAGCCAGTTGTGCTCTTTTTAAGCCGTTGTGGATACAATTTCCTATGCCCATTCTTCAGCTGCGTTTAAGGTCCACTTTGGAGATTTTGTTTCTTGATGTTTCAGCAATGGGCAAAAATGCCTTCCAGTGCCATATGCAGAGAAAGATGACACATAAACCAAAAAAATGGCTTAAACAGATAAATTGAGGTTTGTGCAGTTAAAATATCTTCGTATTGTCTTCAGATTCATCTTTACTTCTGACAGTTCCCCTTTGCTTTCATGCTGTTGACAAACTGTCTTGGGGTTAAGGTCAGAGAACACACAATTTACAAGTGGCATTCCACAGCACATCTAAAAGAGTCGATATTTTACCTTTCTCTATCTGGAATACAGCATTTTACTATTTACTCTCAGGAAGAAGCTACACTTAGTGAGTAGGAAGCAAAACATCAGGAGAGACTGAGCGAACTAGAGCTGACATAATTAGTTAATTGATTAGTAGGCTGACAGAAAAGTATTTTGATAATTGAGGAATTGTTTCGCTAATTTTTCAAGCAAAGATGTGAAGCGTCTGTCTGATTTCACTGTCTGAAATTTGAGTTTGCTGCTTCTTTTTGTCATTTATGATAGTAAACTGAAATGTGGGGGTTTGGACTGGGCAAGAAATTTGTGACTGTGATCTGCATTTTCTTTTTTATTTCTTGACATTTTATAGACAAAGCAATTCATCAATTAATTGAGAAAATAATCAGCATATTACTCAGTAATGGAATAAAATAATTGGTTGCAGTCCTATATTTAAGCTTTCACATCCTGACTGCAGGTTGAATCACCAGTGTGCTATTTTGGTAAAAGGAAGAAACAAACCAGACTTCTACATATGTAAGAAAATTGTTTAGATTATCAATGTAAAAGTCTAGGCAAAGGTAAATCTTTCATTACAGCACAATAATAAGACATCCTGGGGACACATTTGGATCAAAGCAATGTCTTTTTCTCCTCACCTCTGGGGCAGCCATGTGCCTTCAGAACTTTTAAAACCTTTAGCGGGTATACTGATACTGAAGTCAAGTCCGGTACAGCTCGGATCCACATATATATAAGATATATAATTTACTGTGTGGAATGATATGATAGAGCGACTGAGTCAAAGACAAGAGGTTAAATATAGCCTCAAGAGTGGGAGAGAATAGGTATTACAAAGACAGACAACCCCCCCAAAACATTTTAAAAGCTCAAGTGGAAGAAGATTACCTTAAAGCAGGCGTGGGACGGAGCTTTTTCTGGGAACTGCCTGAGAGTATTAATACAATAAGCACAGAAAATATAATACAAGAATGTTTTTATCAACGTAATCCGGAGAGATGAGGCCAAACCAACCTGGAAAATAATCCCAAGGAGAAGTACCCCTGGTTATCTGTCATCTGGGACACACACACTCACACACTTATGGAGACACACAAACATACACGGTGTCTCGTCCTCGCTTCAAATAATCGACAGATAATCTTTAAGAGGATGTTGTCTCATCTTTACTGTAACGTCCCCAGCAGTAATAAATGGACAAGAGGTCAACTGTTGGGTTATGCTATCAATGAGGGGTCAGCTTGTTAATATTTCTTTTAATATCACATCTTTGACATGATAGTCCATCATTATTTGGGCACTGGAAAGGTTATTTGTTGTCTAAGATCCTGTTTTTGATTTAGGCTGAATTCAACTCACTCAAATAAGTCAACTTCTACCACTACTCAAATTTAAATGAAAAATGCCCTGTTGTTTTTCTTTCTCCACTGCACTATTAGTTCCTTTATTCCATTTTTTGGCAACTTATTACTGCACTGAAACTGCATTTGTTGCTTTTATTTTGGTCTATTTGTATTTTTCTCGTTATTATGCTTTTAAATGTTGTTCTAATGCATGTCTTTGCCTGATGTAAAGCACTTTGGATTGCCTCTGCATTTGAAATTCATTCTTTATTATAATAATAATATAATAAATCAAATAAAGCAGTACAACTGTCATTGTGGAACACCTCGAGGGAAGAAAGTAGGATTTTACTTGAAGGACAGATACAGAATTTGGTAGCTGACACTCTGAGGGCTGTAAGACAATGTCGCCTTGGTGAGTAACTTTCTCTCTCTCGCTCTCTCTC
>NW_023340246.1:11787178-11787416 GCF_004916995.1 Morone saxatilis
CTCTCTCTCCGTGTATCTAAGCAGCATAATTTGAGTAAATGACAGGGGAACATCTGCTGTGCATAAGAGAGAGGCCAACACTTTAACATGCAGATGTCTCTCTCCATCTGCATTAATTCAATAATTACCGCAATGGAGGGAGGGGAAAAAATCTTTTTTTATAGCTTAAGACAATGTTATCTGTGCCAGTTGGTATGGGGAGGGTAAAAGGGAGGGGGTGAATGTGTGTGTGTGTGTG
>NW_023340246.1:11787498-11787696 GCF_004916995.1 Morone saxatilis
TGTGTCTGTGTGTGTGTGGGTATGCGTGCATGTGCTGCTGGAGGTTTGTGAGAGGAGGGGTAGATTATTACACCATTTAGCCAGAGCAAGCTGTCACATTGCGGAGAATCTCACTAATTCCATTGTGCCCTTGGTGAGTCACTGGCAGACTCCAAGTGACCGGTGATGCCTCAACGCCGCCACTTGGTGAGCGGACGA
>NW_023340246.1:11787707-11788032 GCF_004916995.1 Morone saxatilis
ACCAACCTGCTTTGCTCAGGGTGTAACTGTGTGTGTCAGATGACTAACCTGTGTATTTTAATGTCTGTGAGCATTGTGAGTGTGCGCTTGCATGAGTGAATGCAACCATGCTGCAACTAGACAACAACTTGGAGTGTGTGCACGTGTGTGTGTGGTCGAGTGTGAGAGAGATTACAGTATAGTGCAGCCCATTGGCCGAGGTCTCTGAATCCCCATTAAAGGGAATTTGAGGCACAGCAGCGACACCAGAGAATAACAGGTCAAGGCTTTGACATACTACTGAATCAGTCCTTGTGACATTTAAAATGTCAGACAATCATATTTT
>NW_023340246.1:11788132-11796586 GCF_004916995.1 Morone saxatilis
TAGGAAACAATGCACAGGCACTATTAATACACCAAGGAGAAAGAGAATTCCTCTTAGAGGAAAGCTCAAAGGAGCCACCGGCCAGGCTATTTACAGACTGACTGACTGATTGGATGACTGACTGCACTATACTTACTGTAGTCTCTGCATCTTGTCTTACTCGACTCCTTTTTCTGCAAGGACTCTGACATGCTGACACATACAGTACATTGTGCATTAGAGAGGCAGTGGTACATATTCTTGCATAATACCATCTTTTATACATTTTGCTGACTATTCTGGTTATGAAAGTTGCAGTGTACAGATATCAAATTGAAGCAAGTGCATGAGGAATGTAACAGATCTCTTCCACTGCCGTATCGCATCCACACGCCTGTGACATTTGACTGGTGGTAAATAGCGGCCCGGCCACACTTATGATCGCATCTCCTTTCTAAAAGTGCCCAGTTAAAGAGCATCAAATCCCCACTCGCTAAACCCACACAAGCCCAACCTTCATTAGCATAGCTAACAAACTCCCTGAAAGAGCAACAGTGAGGGGAGAGAACAATGGCAGTCTATTAAAGGGGGAGATGAGGGGGTGAGAAGGGGAGACGAGGGGGGAAGCTATTGTTCTGGTCTTATTTAGCCCTTGGTGTCACCCTGCAACTGTTGTCACTTCTAAGTTTAGCTGGATGGCTGAAGAGGACAGTGAGGAGAAGAAGGAGGAGGGAAGGCGGGAGGAGGAGGAGGAGAAGAGAAAGATGGAGTAGGACAGCGGGAGGGTGGACAAGGAGAGGTGGTGTGAGGAAGAGGGGAGGATGAAAGGTGGAGGATAAAATAGATGCAAATGGAAGATGGAAAGAATATAGAGTGAAGTGATGTCAGTCTCAGAAATGTTCACAAAATGCCGAAATGCCAAAAAAGTCAAACTCAAGTCTTTTGATAGTAATTTTACTGCAGATTAATTATATCATATTACAAGCAATTAATTAAAGCAAGGGTTATTTAATGAACAATTAAAAGCAGCAATGTTTTAAAACTGTTTTATTCAACTATCCAAAGGAAAAAAACAGTGTGTTTAACTAATGTGACTAATAATGCAAGCAAACCTCTTTTTTTTTTTACCTTTTAACCTGTCTCATAAGCTACTTGAACAAAGTGAACAAGCAGCCAGCACCAAAAGTCCAAAACATACAAACACATCCAAACATATTCAGTTTACTATCATGTATCAAAGATAAGATAACAGATAATGTTTGATATTTTTGCTTAAAAAAAAAGACTTATTGAAACTAAACAATTATTCATTTATTTTGCAGATTCATTTTATGTCAACTGACTAATGTTTTTTTGCACCTCATGACACATATGTTCTGTTTAGTTCAAGGTCTTACAAGTCCCCAGATTCAAAGATTATAGATTCAGGTCTACCAGCTTGGCAGGTGCATAGTGTGTTACATACTGGACTCACAATAAATCTTACATACAAACTTTGCCTCAGCAAAAATGTTCAACGTGCCTTCTCTCAGAGTCAAAGTCATCATTAATGAGTGGACTCAACTCGATTAAGTTGAATTGCAAGACGTGTAAAGTTGATGTAGTTGTAGCTCAAATGCACCTTGCCAACAAATGGTGGAACCCAATGTATCCTGATGAGCCAAGGACCAAACTTAAACTTTTTTCCTGTCTTTCGCCTACTTAAACTCTTTTTGAATTTCCTATTGAGGCAGTAAAGAAAAACTGTAGCACAAAGACATACAAATTTTTCCCTGTGTGTGTGTTTGTGTGCTGAGAAACTGCAGTGTCAGTGCTTGAAAGGCATGATAGAAACTACAGGCGATCAAAGGAGCCAAAAGAAGAAATTAGGCAAGACCCAAGGAAGAAAGAGGGAGACAAAAAAGGGAAGGGAAGAGGGAGACAGATTAGCCCAGCTGTCTGCTCATAAAGCGGCAGAGGGGTGAGGCGCTAAGCCCTCCAGTGAAAGCAGAGCTTAGGTGGGTGACACAGGGCAGTGGACCCCACTCAGCCCACAGTGGCCTACAGCGTAGGGCCTGAGCCAAAGCAAAGACACATGGATAAACAGTGGGAGATGAGGCTCCGCGCCTGCAAAGCCCAAAGGGCTAAGACGGCCGAGCAGGCGAGCAGGCAGGCAGGCGTCACATTCTCCCCCAGCCAGGAGTGGAGACAGGGGGGTTAAGGCTTAAGACTTGGCTCCCTAACTGGCTGACAAGGGACGAGGTGGGATGGTAGACACTGTCTCAGTCAGTGGGTTCATCAGAAAGAATGTGGATTTATTATACATTGCTTGGGCTTGGCTCAGGAGAATAAAGGAACGGTTACACAGGGTCTTGGCATGCGCTCCCTCCCAAAACACAGCACAGAATTATCAATAAATCTGTCCCCACTCTCTCCACTGGACGCAAACACACAGTACCTTCCTGCCCTGCTGATGACCCCTAGTTAGCACAGCAGCCTGGGAACGGCATGCGATGACAAGGTCATGAGTATGAATCGAGGAGGCCTCTGTCCACCACTACTGCAAGACTGAAAGTAGCAAAGGCCTTTAACCACTCCGGATTTCGCACACAACCCTCGTCCGCGACCTCGTGGCAGAGAGGCATTAGCAGCTGCCGTTTTATGAGGTCTCCAATGTGACAACGTACTGCGTATATCCATCAGCTGCATGGCCATAAGTTATACACACAGTATCTTCTAAGGATGTAAAAACAGCCAGGGTGCTTATGTAGTTTGATCCTTGAAAAGGTGTAGGTTGACAACGCGCAGATAAATTATGAGACAGTAAAACTGTAATGGTGGCGCGCACACTGATGCAGGACTTAGAGGCAGAACAGCAAGCAATCGTTTGAATGGTAAGAAGTTCAAGGCAGAGTTTGGCAACAGGTAAGAGTCAGCAAGGACAAACAAAGCAAGCAAGGGGCAGGCAGGCAGAACCGGGAACAGGCAGTGCTCAGGAACAAATGCTAGAACACTAAGACTGGGTAGTACATTAGACAGTCTGACATATGACTGGGGAAAGAGGGCTGGTATATATGCAGGAGAACCAGTGAGGGAATGGGGAACAGGTGTGCTGGTGAGTGCGGGGATCAGGTGACTGGGAATGGCAAGAACACATTGAGGGCAACTACAGGGCAGGTGGGGAATGACAGGTATCTCAACTGACAGGAGAGGTTAATAACTGGCAAATGAGGAAAATGAACAAAAATGTGCAGGAAATGACTCAGAAGAGGTAAACCTTATGAGAAATAGTGTAGAAAAAATACACAGAGAATAATACTGCAACTGCAAACCTTGACACATTTCCACCAGTTTCTTAACAATAAACCAGGTCAATTATTTTGATTGATTAACAAAGTATAGAAACACCAGACTCTATTGTCTACATTTTAATTGCCCAGACTGTACAGTAGGGTGCCCCCTGTTGAAGTATTTAGGTCCTGTGTCTTCCACACAAGTCTGTTTTGGTTTTCAGCCTCATTTACTGAACTGAACCTTTTCTTCACTGTTATTTAGCTTTTAATACAAAGACTGAAAATTCATTCATTTATTTTCGATTCACTTTTGTCTAGGTCAGATAAACCTGGAGCGTGTCCCTTGATGCTCTGGGAGGAAGGCAGGGAAACACCACTGCATTACACCAACTTTTCACATGTGAAATTTAATTAGCAAATGAGCCTTTTTTTGTCAGATTACACAATTCATTTTCAGAAAAAACGTTCCTGGATAAGAGCACACAAAAGAGTTTAACTTGAAAGGTGTCCCTATCTGAGGCATTAGCCTGGACATATAGTCACCTGTTTAGGGCTGCAACTGGCAAATATTTCCATTACCAATTAATCCTGCCGATTATTCTCTCAAATAATCAATTCATCGTTTGTTCTATAAAACGTCAGAAGGGTCAGACGTTCTGTTTTGTCCAGCCAACAGTCCAAACCTGTTCAAAAAGAAAAGCAGCAATATACAATTGAGTACCAGAGAGTGTTTGACACCTTTGCCCGGGAAAGTGATGCAACTTTTCAATGGATTATTAAAATAGTTGCAGATGATTCTGTCAATCGACTAATCAATCTATCGACTAATGTGTGTGACAGTGACAAGAAAGAACTGAATAGCAACAAACATGTTTGTGACGACATTTACAACTAAGAGCAATTTAGATAGTCCACCTGACAGGGATTTATTAGACTCACGCCATCACACACACTGTCCTCTAGGAAAACTGCTTAATTTACAAATACTTACTTCTATCTAGGGCTGCAATTAATGATTATTTTCACTGTCAATCTGCACTGCTGTTATTTGTTTAGTTTATTAAAATGTCAAAAAATAGAGGGAAATGCTCATCACAGTTTCCCATAGCCTGAAAGGGTGTTTTCAAATATCTTGTGCTGTCAACAGCTGAAAAATGTTAACAGTGAAACAAATTCACTTGTGATTCACAGTGAAATGCAGCCGCTCCTCACACTGGAAATGTGTTTTCTTGCTTGTAAAATAGCTGGACCAATAAAGTGTTACCAAAAATGTTGCTGATTAATGCAAATAAAATCAGTAAAATTTTGCAAGAATATAGGCCAATATGTTCAAACTTTGAGTGTTGAATGAATTACAAATTAAATCTATAGTAACTGGTCTTTAAAACAATGTATTCTGAATCAGAAGCAATACAAATGTTATGAAGGGGTCCATTACTTTTGAGTTTTTAAGACAAAAAGAAGCCCTGAACTTATCTCTCAGACCAAACAGGTCAGGCCGACTGTATCTATTTAATATCTCTTTTCTGTTCTGTCTCTTATTCTGTTGATTTTCCCTAACAGGGTTTCCTTGAGAACTAAATCTACTTAGGATTTATTGTTTCTTATTATTTCTCGTCATTGGAAATTATAATCCTTTCACCTAATCCCCCCTCTCCCTCCCTCTCTTTCAGATCATATTCATCAAGATCATCCCCTCTGACAAAGCAAGAAATCAGCACAGTGGGGAGGCCTAAAGAGTACGCGTACTGAAACAGGGGGTTTCTTCCTAATCAAATCAGGTTCCTCTGATGTAATCAAGACGAGACGCCAAAGACGACGACATAATCTCCCAGGGACATGCCTCCCTTGCTTGTGCGTTATTAAAAAATGAGGAGGAACAAATCTTTAGATTGAAAGACTGGAAAAATGGAATTATAATAAATCAGGGAAAACTGGGGCAAGGTTGGATAAAGCCTTCAGATACAGATGAGGGACAAATCTTCACAGTGGTTTGTGCTTGTATGTGTTTATGTGTGTGTGTGTGTGAGAGAGAGAGAGCAGGCGCGTGTTCGTGTAATGTGTTTGCATGGTTGCTTATGAAATATTTCAATTTACTCAAGATCAAGTCCCTGACCTGAGCTCTCCCTCTCTACCTCTGTGTAAAACATCAGGAGTGCCGGTCGTCCCACTAGAACTCACTCAGTGTTGTCGGATAATCTGTTTATACCTAAGGTGACTGGTGGACCTGTGATGCATCATGGAGGGGTTTTGCAATCATTTTACGGTGCACTTACAATTAACACCCACATGATGGCACAATATGACAAAAGTGGCCACCAGCTAGGACCTTTAAGACTCTCTCAATTATTCTAACCTGATCTCAGGGATAAATTAAGTACTAAACAGAGTATAATGCATAATGTAATGATACATAATGTAGTAATGCAATATTCAACTTCATTAATGTATTTAGTGAACTGATCTACAAGCACACAGCTGCCTCAACACAAAGATTGAAACAGTACTATAGAAGGCCAAGACATTCTTGGGCTCCACCACCAGATGGCCTTATTGAACTGCAGTAAAAAGTCTATGAACTATGAACTATAAGCTATTCACATGTATGTTGATTTTTTGTTTTTTACATTAACATTAACATTATTTTGGTGTGTAAAACACTCAAACACACAAAAATAGGTGAATCATTATGGACAGTGTTCTGTCTGCAAGGGCAAGACCATATTTAAAGTGTTTGTGTGCTATGGTGGCTTGGGATTCAGGACACTGACCATGAACCACAATTCAAAAACCACAGTCATCGCCTGTCCTCTCCTCATCTCTTTACTGTCCACTTTCTAATAAACCAACAGAAATAGGGATGGGAATTGAGAAGCGGTTCCAAAATGTCCAATCTATTGGTATCGTATGCCTCCAAGTTTATCAATTCCTTTTATCGATCCCAGTATGTTTTTCTGACAGTCTGCATTGCATGGCTGCAATTCACAAAGAAACTCAAGCTATACCTGAACTCTAACCTAAACTGTGAACTCTTTTCTACACAGAAGATTTATCAGGAATCAATACAGTCAATACTGACAGATTGATATATATATATATACATGTATACAATAAATATCTGTATCATGACATAAAATCAATTGTTTTCCTATATAAACCCCTATGACCTGTCACATCCAGGCAGTCCCGGCCCATTTAAACCACAGGCGCCGGTTGCTCTAACATAAGTGGTCATTTCAGCAATGGAGTGCTTAAGAAAGTCATATTAAGAGATACCATATAAAGTAGGACAATGCGTTTGATAAAGTTAACAAGTTCCAGTTTGTAGTTCTCATCCTCTGGGCTGGCATACTACAATTCACATCAAGATGCACAACTTACACACTGTTTGTTGCGTATCTTCTTAACATAAAAAAGATATATAGTATTCAAGTACAAAGCTTATACTTGGAACAGGTAGACTGCATTCACATACCACAACACACCATCAACAGGTGACTGAACCACCAATAAATGCAGAATTAGAGAAATAATTCACAGCCCCTGCAACTGTGTCTATTTTAGCATTAATAACAGAACAGCTTTGCTAAACAAGGCTATGGTATTTAACATAACCTCATACACACATACATAAGTAGTTAAATACACACAGACAGCCAGAGTTAACCAAAAGCAGCAAGCAAATGGGACAGACAGATATAGAAGTAGGTAGAAAGCAGGTGGATTTATCAGACTCACATTATTTGATGCCCATCCTTTCAGTGGAGATGAGGTGGTGAATATCCATGTCTTATAGTCCCATTTCACTTGTTTGCTGTGATTGTTTGTTGACAGAAATCCTAATCTGCTCTCTCTCCATCCATCACTGCCAGCTAGCCAGTAGTAGAGTATTTTTAGTATAGAGTATGGTAACTTACTTTCCAACTTTTTACTCCAACTTTGTTTAACTGTTGCACACCTGCCGAGATTTACCGCCGGCCGCTAGGGGCGCTGTTTCACTCAGTCTAAACTTGGAAAGACAATTAAATAAGAATTGCTTGCTATGCGACAAAAGTAATTTATGCTTTAATCAGAATGACAGTGGTAGGTATTTTAGTGAGGAAGTCATGGTTTTATTTGGTTACTGAAAAAAAGGGGCTGCTGCATTTTTGGGGGTCAACAAGGGGGTCTTGTTGCCATAGCAGCCAATAAACCACCACACAAGTATTTTAGGTTAAGAGTTGTAAAATCACCCTTCAGGGCTCCCTAAATACTGAGTGCTATAACAAAAGTGGAGGGTTGTCTGTCACAAGCTTTATAATGTTTTCCTAGAGCAGCATGTGTGCTCATTCTGTCAGGTTGCCATTATGAACTATTATTGGGGGAGGGTGACGCCCCATCACTTAGAGCCGGGGTGTCACTTCCCACTCCTCTCCCGGGTCCTTGCGAGTAAAGAGTCTTTTTGGAGGAAGGAGCACAATGACGGGCAGCATCGAGGGACTTGAGAGGTTTGACAGTCCGGGGAAAGGGCGAGGTCTCCGTGTTACCAGACCCTTTAAAGTTGGAGAGCTGCTGTTTTCCAGCCAGCCATACTCTTATGTGCTGTCAGTAAAGGAGAGAGGCTACTACTGTGAGTTCTGCTTCACCAGGTAAATGACTGGTTATCTCTATCTAAGCGTTAGTCACACAGTTCATAAAGAGTCTCCTCTGAGCACCTTTGTCTGTATGTATCAGATGCTGTACAACCTTTGTGATGATACCTCACATTCTATGGCTGCGTATCCTGCAAGACCCCATTGCATATGATTGATTTCTTATTAGTTCTGAGTAAGTTTAAAATGCAAATCCCTTTAATTGCGGATTAATTGGTGATTAGTCTTAATATGCATTGATCACCATACAGTACCACATAGGTGACCTGGGAATCAGATGGATCTGCAGTCTCATGTCTTTGCTCTGCTGGTGATGCCAGACTACCAAAGGCTCTTTGTCATAAAAATGTCACTCCAAAATCTATTTTGGTTATGTGGCTCAGCTTTCTGAATGGTGGTTCATGCTTTCCCACATGTCCTCTCTGGCCCCTATATGGATGCTGAACATGAGAAATTTGTTACGTGAATAGCATCATAATTAGCCTACATAATGCAGTGTCTTTCAGCTCTTTAGTGGTGATTATTCAGGGGTTATATGTTACAAATAATATCTCTGATTATGTATTTTGCAT
>NW_023340246.1:11796637-11803494 GCF_004916995.1 Morone saxatilis
TAGTTATAAATCACACTATCTAACATTTCCTTTTTCTCCAGCCAGGCAGTCATGCAGCTCTTGGCTGTTTTGGCGTGTCTGAATGTAATGATAACAATCAGTTATCACTCTTACAGCAGCAGTTTATATATTTGTTCAGCTTAACATTGAGAAACTCATTTTTGTCCAAATGTATTTATTAGGGACAGTTATGTGAGGTTATTATGGATGATATACATTGAAACTACCATAATTTGACTCCTTAAATGATGCAGAGAGTCAGAGATGATGTGAAAAGTTGCAGAACTCTAAATATGTGCACAGTTTGGGTTCTGTGCAGACATTTTTATGTTATGTCCAATGCTGATCCTCAACTATCAGATTAACTATCATCAACTGTAAGCCACTGTAAGCCTACCTCCGACCTTAGTCTTCACCCCAATCCAAACTCTAGTTGTGACCTCCTTCTTTATCCAGCCAACCTTAAATGTAACCTTAGTTTAGCATAAATAGAAAAAAATTAGAAAAGATTTAATTTGAGACTGCATTTCTAAAGTGTAGATGGAGCCTTAAGCTTAGAAGACTTTTGCAGATACCGTTATAGACATCGTTCTACTATAGACGATCAGAAATGTTTGATACAGCTCACTTTGATAGGTCAGTATGTGTAGAGTCGAGTACAGACTGTATGACTGTACTTTACAGGTTTATCAGGTTGGACTACCAACAGTGGACTTTTGGACTGCTTTACTGTTTCAGTGCGATAGAGGGGCAGCTGGACATGATAAGGTCAACTCTATTAATACCACAGAATGTTTTAAAGCCATTCATTGCTATCAGTTACGACAGGCCACCAGCAACTGCTTCTTCTTGTCTCAGAGCAATGGAGCAGGATGTTAAAATGCACTTACACGCTCAAGAAGCTAAATACTCACATACAGCTAGATATAGAGATACAACAAGATAATCCACTATGCACTGAGCTCTGGTGTCTGAGTGTTGTATGTCTGGGGAAAGAAGATTATACAAGGATGTGTGAGGATCTTTCAGTAACTATGCTGCTTGCTATAACCTAATAGACCCTGTTTTTGTCATTTATAGGAAAGAGGGCTTGGCAAGATGTGGGAAGTGCAAGAAAGCCCTCTACTGCAATGCAAAATGCCAGGTAGGAAGCAGTCGTCGGAGGAATAGAATGATTCTGTAATGTAATGATTCCTGTGTAAGTGATTAATGAACAAGGATGGGGTGTAAGATAATGGGTCATATCATGTAGTTCACAGTACCAAACTATTAATGTGTATTACTGTAACAACAGTTACTGTATGTTAGAACAGAAGCAGATCTACCTGAAAAATGATCGTATCTGCAGGTGGAACTTCCTGACACTTTTGTCAGGAGTCTATTTCATATTATATTTCAACAACTACTGGATGGATTGACATCCAATGATGTACACAATAATGGTCAATTCAGTGGTAAATATTTGTCTCAGGGGCCCCCGGATTGCTCATCTGGTAGAGCTGGTGCTACGTGTACCAAGGCTGAGTTGGCTGCAGCGGCCATAGGTTCGACTCCAACCTGCCGCCCTTTGCTACGTGTCATCCCCTCTTTCTCGTTCCCCCCCTTTCCTGTCACTGTGTCACTATGACTGTCAATTAAAAGCAATAAAAGCCTCAAAAATGTTTAGGGCTCTAACTTAAGGGCATCCCTCCAACCCGGGGATGGAAGATAATTGATTAGGGAGGATAAAAAATACATTTTGGGATGTTCATGGGATGGAAGGTAGACCTAACCTTATACAGAATTCAACTGTAATTAAACCATAACATTACTCTATGACAAAGTTGTCAATAAAGAAATTGCGCGAGAAAAGAAAACCGTGACTAATGAAAGCAGTATACCTATTGACAATGGTCTTTTATTTATGCTACACAGCACTTTTAAATATTGAAATAACTTTATTGTAGAAAAACAGCCATTTTATAACTGGGCGGCCAGCAGTTTAGAAGTTAGAGCGCTGATGTACCTAACAGTTCATGATGGTACAGCTCTAAAGGAAAGGACTAAAGTCTTATCACTCGTTTCTTTAGTAATAGAAAATACAATTGTACTCCAAGTACAGCTGGGGCTGTTTAACAATGCGCTGAGATGACCAACAGTAGTCACTGTAGAGAAGATAAACACTGTGTTTCTGGTGACAGCATGTCCTGTCGTCTGGAGCCACCCTCAAGACCAAAGTTAACATTTTTGCCCCACTAGTAACTGTGTTTTTAATAATGCCATTTTTCAGCATAACACGACAATGGGTGCAGCAGTATATTCTGATATATATTGTATATATAGTGTCACTTTAATGGGTGTTAAAGTCACATGTTAAAGTCACATGTAAAAGGGAAGTTTCATCTCAGCCATCCTAACCCCACTGAAAAAACATACAGCTGAAGACACCAAATCACCCACTGGCTGGTGTCTGTTAATGTAGATCAGAATATAGATGCCATGTATATCAGCATATTATGATTTATATAAAGTGATGTGAGTGGTAAACTTGCACTATCGTAATTATAATGAACTAAATCAGAGTGGGATCAAGCAAAAAATGAATGTGTCAGTTTGCATATGGTGGGGTAAATGGTTGAGGGTAGCGTTAGAGTAACACAGTGTGGAGTCACATTACACCATGCTGCTTAATGCTTCAGCTGGTGGTGTAACTCAGGGGCCATATATGACAACTGTTAGGCCCTTTGTTGTGGTGGGACCTAAACTGTAAATAGTTAAATAGGCTTTAAACTACAGGGTTGCAATTTTGCATGCTATCATAACATTTATATTGTTTGTGTGTAGAAAGGGGACTGGGCCATGCACAAGCTGGAGTGCTCTGCAATGACTGCATTCGGAGAAAACTGGTGCCCGTCAGAGATGTCCCGCCTGGTGGCCCGGATCCTCGCCAAGAAGGTTGGAGAGTTAATGAAAGACACAGTGTCCTTCTGGAGTGCTATCTGGCATATACTGTGGTTAATTGAGATAATTTTTTGCCTGTTTTCCGCAGAAAACACAGAAAGGAAGATGTGTATCTGAGAAGATCTTACTCATAGAAGAGATACAATCACGTGAGTAATTGTTCCTTTAACACACAAGCATAAAAGCACACATGAATTTTGTTTGTGTTTGCACTCTGTTTGTACTGTAGGGACAACCGCTGGAAAGCGATTGTACAGATTTAGTGTAAAGTGTCTGTACTTCAGTACTAAGTGTCCCTAGATATCCCGCTTAAAAAAGCACAACCCATTCAGATTAGACTGAGAGAAACCTCCATGGCCACATCTATATATATCCTATAGATGTTGGTCGAATGGCCTTTAGACAACATAACAAGTGTAACAGCTTGAATGGGAAGCAGGAGCACTTTAGACTAACACACAGTGCTGACTGCATGAATGTCTGTAAGTCAAATGGTGTCTGGTCAAGTTAATCACATAAAGGTAATTTATAGTTGAGATTTAGTTCAAAATCACTAAAAAAGTATATTAACTAATATTTAGTAGCATTAAGAGGGTGCATAAAAAACAAACTGCTGCACATGCTGTGGAGTGCTGCATGTGGTAAAAATGGCCCCAGAGGGAGCTGCGTGAAGTCTGATAAATTTACTCAAGTGATGTAATTTGAGTCGAGCTTAAGGTTGGAAAACTGATATGACTTTAAAAGTAAGAAAAAAACTTGAACGTGGAGTTAGAAAGAAGTAAGTTTACTTGACCTCGGTCCATCTCTGCTTGAGGCTAGCAGCTTTGTTAGCCTAACGTGGCTAATGTAACATAGCCACGTTAGCCACTACTAACATAACACACCCAAATCTCTGACTGAGCTCTCACTGGTTGAGATGCATAATGGGTAATTTAGATGGCAGGTTTTGATGAGGAAGAAGAAAGCATGGATTTAAAAAAAGATATCTCTGGGTCTGCTGTATCAACTTAAACTGTCCATCGAGAGTCTGACAATGTCAGACAGAAAAATGTGTACCAACACATACAGGCAGGCAAAAATCATTGTAAAATGTAATTTCTCTTTTTTTGGGCAATGTATACTATTATTCATCATGGCTCTTCTTATTTTCTTCAGTAATAGAAAATAATTTTTTGGGGGCATTTTGCTTTATTGACAGGACAGTAGAGAGGGAGAGGAAAAAGAGTGAGGTTGTTATGTAGCAAATGGTCTCGGGCCAACTCAAACCCGGGTAAGGACTCAAGCCCAGCTCTACCCGGTGAGCTTCAGGGCACTTGTCATAGACTGATTTCTGCTCAAATATTTTCATGAGCTTTAGCATCATCAGCTTTCCTTTGAAATGCTGATTCAGAGTCTGACGTGCGAGGATGAATTGACTCTAGTGTTACTGGTCAGGGACAAGATGCGGACACACACACAAACACACAGTCTGGCAGCTTGTATACGGATGACGTGGTGATAATGCGTTCCTGCCTTGGCATAGTGACAGTGACGGAAAGAGAGCTGTTTATCTCCATCTATTTACAGTTGTTAAAGATTAACAGACTGGACCTGATGAAAACAAACCTGCAAGGATCATCAAACATCAATGTCTGTTGTTTTAGACTGAATGTTGCTCAGATCACTTCAAAATCAGATTTGAAACAGGTTCACGGTGTATTTGCAAGTCAGTGTGTTATTTGAACATCCAGTTGCAATGTCCAAACATACAATGTAAAGATATTGGGTGTGAGAAATTGTAAATTATACACAGATTTAAAGACAAACTGTCAGCATTTTGCTTAAAGGTGGCTTCAAATAGCAGCAAGACATTGCAAGTCACTAGACTGATCACTTGCTTTGTGCTGATAAGATTTCCTACAAATGACCATAGCCAAACTAGTGTTTCATTTGGGAAAAGAGGGTACGTTCACATTAGGATGGTATGTTCTACTCTGTCGCTATCTTAATTTTAGCCTGGCACACACTAAGCGGTGTTCACCTAGTTTTATATTAGGACACCAGAGTCTGAAATAGATACTGGCCTAAAGAGTAGGTATGCTACCCTTGGTAAATAGCAAATACAAGTTGGAAAAAATATACATTTGATCAACCAAATCAGAATGTCTTCCCCTCTTCCTGGAACAGATGTGGAGGACGTAGACAATGAGAAAAGAGAGATGAACGAGGCAGATGTTGCCGGACTCCATCGTTATTTCTCCAAACATTTGGAGTTACCCGGCCACAAAGACCTGCTCACACTCTTCTCCCAGGTACCACACACAAACACACACACACACACACACACACACAAATAATGGTAATCTGTCTATTCTTACTATCTTTTTTGCCATGTCCTTGTCAAGTAAGCATAGATTCTGTAATGCTAACAATTTGCTTGTTGGTGATTTCCCTGTCAACCGCTGGTGATTAAGAGGAAAGAAGACATAGTAATTTACATATAATTTGATTGAGTGTTTGAATTGTTTTCTTTTTCTCCTGTGTTTCCTTTATTCAACAGGTGGCCTGTAATGGTTTCACTATAGAGGATGATGAACTGTCCCACATAGGTACTGCAGTCTACCCAGAGTAAGAAGGAGGACTAACATGCATTCATACAAGCACATTTTTATTCTGTACACATGTAGGTACAGTATATGAGTACATTCTCTCCTCCTTACACAGCTCCTTCTGAGGTTCTCAGTCTCATAGGGATTGTCTCTCTATGTACTGGCAGTTGGCTTCTTTGGATATGTGTTAGTCCCTTCATTTTTTGGGGGACATTGGTCAGTTGCAAAAGCATACTGGAGAAGGACAAAGTAACAGAAGCGCCTCGTAAATCCATCCATGAATGCTGAATGCTACAATTACACATACATTTTTTTTTTTTACTTTGTTACATGTAAAAGATATGCCAAAATGGGCCAGATTGTCAATTCCTAGCAAGACAACTGTTCTTCTCCAGTTGGTCATTTGGTTGTAAAATCCTCTCCCTGCTGTGGCAGAGGCTGTTCAGTTTTGAAACGGCCTGCGTGAAGGTGAATTTGCCCTCTCAGCTCCTTTTTAAGCTATTTCCAGCCTGCTACTCCTGTAATAGCAAGGTCGCGGACATATTTCAGGGACACTCAAGACCTAAGACGAGTGCAGTTGTAGCATAGTCCTAATACCACTTAAAATAAGTGCTTATGTCACTGTTATGTCATTACTATGAGCAATAACAAATTGGCATTTTTCTCACTGCTCCTACATCACCTATTGTAAGAAAGTACAGAGCTGGATTTGTATTCTTATCAGTTTTCTTTCCCTTTCCGTCTATCTCTCCACAGTGTGGCATTGATAAACCACAGCTGTCTTCCCAGCGTCATAGTCACATATGACGGGGCGTCGGCTGATGTTCGGGCAGTGAAGGACATGAAGCCTGGAGATGAAGTGAGGAAGGGCAACAGCTGCCATTAGAGGGGATTGGGTCTTGTTCAGTTTTTTTTCCCCAAGTGTGTGTGTGTGTGTGTGTGGAGAAAGGAGCTGTACTTATTACAAAAGTGCAGAGTGTGTGAAACAGTCATCCGTGAGCTTGATATGGTGGATCAGCCTGCACCAAATTCAAAGGAAGATTTACTATTAAACTAGTAAAGAAGAGTTAATTAAATCTGTAATATATAGTAATTGATCAGCTCTAAATGATCTGTACACCAAGTATTGTTTTTTGATTGTGTTTTCTGCCACCTTGAGCTTAAAGGAATAGTTCAACATTTTGGCAATACACTTATTTGCTTTCTTTCCAAGTGTTAGATTAGAGGACAGACACCACTCTCTCGTCTGCCAATAAAAATATGTAGCTACAGCCAAGAGATGATTGAGAGCCAAGTTAACTGTTGCCCCGTTTCCAGTCTTTGTGCTAA
>NW_023340246.1:11803594-11830727 GCF_004916995.1 Morone saxatilis
ATTGTCCAACTCAGTGTTTTACTATTTTATATATATATATATATATATATATATATATATATGATGTTTTTTGACAAAACCTATGTTCTAATGTTCAAAAGGAAGGCTTTCTCTCATATTTAACATTTTGTCTAAACTCAAGGAGACTTTCCATAACTTAAACTAAATAAAATTCGGTCTAATAAGAACTGTCTAATCAAGGAAACGATTACAGATTTGACCAAGCATTGGACCGAGCAGCACTGCTACACGTTTCATTTGGTACCACAAAGGTTCAATATACACAGACCTAGAACTCATGTACGTACTTGCATGCTGTAAAATGTTGTAAAATGATATGTGTTTGTGTGTTTTCACAGGCAATGGCCATAATGGAGGTGGCTCATGGGAAGGATCACTTCTACTTGACAGAGCTGCGCAAAGAGATGCTTAAAAAATGAAAAAAAAGAAAGAAATTATGTAACACAGCTGACTGCATACACTCCTTTGGCTAGGAGACTTACAGAACTGAAGGCACTTTCTACTCTTTTTGGTACTGAAGCAAAGATAGAGCGCATTCATGTTTTTATGGAAAAAATATATTTTTTTCAAGATTTAACTTTTTACATCAGTGTTTTGTATGCAAGAACCTTTTACTGTAGTTTGTTAAATGGTTAAATTACTCATGTTGACCATAATGAGTGAGAATTCCTAATTTGTAACGAGTTTGTGTTTGTTTTGGCTTTTGACTGACATGTCAGCTGGACCTTGTCATCCATCAGAGTGGAGTTGTTTACATATGTGTGTAGGGGGTCAATGCAACAAAATGCCTGTCAGCCTATCAGGACAGCTGCTTCACCACAGGCCTGTCAAAGCTGCAGAATGTGCCCCAGTCAGGATGGTGGGCTGGGATACATACTTGCATTAACACCTTGTGTGAGTATTCTACACTAATTGTGACTAATGTCTCCTTGACACTGTCTTACCAGCAAAAAGAAAATTATTTCAAAATTCAGAAATAAATGAATTTGTGGCCACAGTCTTAAAGAAAATAAGGCTTTATTGCATAATAAGCAAGTACGACAGCTTCATACATGTCTGGGGAGAGAAAAACAAAAGACTTGATGCACTGAAAAACGCATATACAAAACATATGTACACATACTTTGAAAGGTATTTGGAAGTTTTGCCAAAAAAAATGAAGGGGAAAAATTAAATATAAACAAACAGTGGAATGCCGTGTGAGAAAATACTGTCACAAAGAGAACAGAAGTGCAACAAAACACTTATATGTCAAGAGAGCATAAAGCTTATACTTACTTAAGAATATATACATTGAAATATAAAAACGCATGCATAGTTTATTATGTTGCAGTATTTTTAGGGTACCAAGTCAAAAAGAGAAACTATATAAAACATTTGTAGAAATCTTTTCTCACATGCCCATTATGTACAAAGTTACTGTGGACATGGCTGGCTTTGCATTACGATTCATAAAAATAAAAAAGTTTATTTAATGTAACGTGTTAAAAGGAAATTCTTCAGAATGTAATTTTATAAACAGGATCCAGGAAGGTGGGAATGTAGTGTTCTGTTGGGTTTGGATCAGATTATTACAAACGATCCTTCAAAAATAAACCAAGACATCAGCATTCTCCTACTGCCAAATCCTTAAAGAGTTAGGTAAACTTATTTCTAAATGTTTAAGTTGTTCTTATAACAAAACACAAATTATTAAATACTGATTTAAAGATTTAACCTTTGGAGATAAAAAAAAATGAATTTAGTTTATCAAACCCATACAGAACCCTAAAACAAGGATTGGGATGTCTGCCAGGCGGCTTCTCCAAGTTTCATGTTTCAATAAGGCACAATGATACAGTATATACAGTATTTACTGTATAAGGACACAGTTCTCTATTGACTGCA
Organism: Morone saxatilis; assembly: GCF_004916995.1. NCBI lineage: Eukaryota > Metazoa > Chordata > Actinopteri > Moronidae > Morone > Morone saxatilis. The sequence continues at coordinate 11,805,503 of NW_023340246.1, forward strand.
TATGCAAACAATACAATTTAATTTATAAACCATCTCCAAGAAATTGGACAAACACCTTTTAGGCTTTTGAAATGTTTTTAGGTAAGAAATGTGATGAAACACATTTGATCGCAAGAAGCTGTGATTCAAGAAACCGTGAAAATGTAGTTTGTGTGTGTGTTGTTTGCATGTGAAGGAGGGATCTCAATGTATCAAATGAGGAAACTCCAGGAGGAAAATGGCACAATCATTTTCACACTGACAAGGAAAGATTTTTGTAATACATAGCAAAAAAGTTCTAAAGATTAAAAAAAAATGGACAGGGCAAGGATCGACATGTCAATGCTCCTCCGTTCAATGCAAAGGTGACCACAATCTTGATAGAAATAAATAAAAACATTTGTTATAATGTTGAAGTAAATATTTGCTGTATTAATCAATACTCTGTTAAAAATAAAAGAAACATTTTAGAACTGTGATTCAAAGAATACTTTTGTTTGGCAAACTCTTTCAGAGTATAGGAAATAGTAATAATACTGCTGCCACCTACTGTTCATGCAGCATAGTGCCATTTTTAATAATGGCTGAATAGTAAATGACAAATTTACAGCCGCATTTGGGCAAATGGAACACAATTTGCGTTACCTGCCATCCCTGACTATAACCTGCCTAACTAAGAACAACCCCTTTGTAACACAGTCCTTGAAAATATGGTCCACTATTAGGACAAAAAAAACTATGGACGTCTCTCTGCTTGCCCCTGTTTGTCCCAGTCACCTTTTCTCCCCATCCACCATGGAGAACTACTTCAGGTTTTAGGAAACGGAATGGCATGAAGACCCTTTTTATAGATAAAATATTTCCTGCTTTTAAACAACTGCAAAATAAATGAAATTTATCACAATCCCACTTTTTCAGATTGCTGCAGGTTCGTAATTATATTAAAGCCAACACACCTTCCTTTCCTGGTTTGCCGGATGAGTCACTTATGGAATCTCGGTTTTCCTTTGAGCACTCAAAAACTTTTCTTTTATCTTTTATTTGGGGAGAGGATTTAAGGGATGCCTGTGACAGTGGAGCAGTAGAGAAACGCCCTGGAAGAGGTGCATATGGCCTCAATCTGTGTCTGGCATGGCCTCATTCAATTCAAGGTGCTGCACTGGCTCAAGTTAAACTCACTAAAAGGTTCCCAGATGTAGATTCTACCTGTGACAGATGCAGACTCTCACCTGCCTCTCTAGCACACTCATTCTGGCAGTGTCTTAATTGGTCAACTTATTGGAATAAAATCTTCAAAACGCTGTGAGATATTTTCAAAATGGTAATTCAGCTGGATGCTATCATTGATATTTTTGCCACAGCAGGAGAGACCAATAAGAACCTTTCTGGAACTAAACTTTATTAGCATTTAGATTGGTCCTTCTCCACTGGAAGAAGCCACAGAGTTGGACTTAGTGGCTGAAGGAGGTGATGCAGCATCTTAAACTTGAAAAACTGAGACTTTTTTGTATTGATGTATGGCTGTATGTTCCAAAAAAAAAAGCCAATATCAATCTGTTTGAAAAGGAAAAACACCTATTCACCTGACCTGCACTGAGAAAACACACAAACATACAGTCTCCGTACAGACGGACCAGGTCCAAGAATAACATATGAATACACAGATTAGGAGAAATGGTTGTCAGTTTCTATACAGGCCTACACAAATCCCATCCTCCCTTGAGGTGAGTTTGTATGAAAATGCCTGATAGAAAACATAAATCTCTGTATCTGCTCCCCACCAGCTATCAGTTACACTGTATTAGTTGTACTGTCCTCGTGCTAATCTGAAGTACCGTTGTCGTTATCTGGTGCCATTCTGCCATGCCGTATAAGGTCAAAGGTCAGTATCCCGGGCTCAGATGAGGCGGGAGTTCTTGAGGAACTGGATGAGGACTTGGTAGACAAATTTGTACTGGGAGATGGTCTGCACCATCAGCATCCTTTGCTGCCTCAGCCCTGACAACATGGTGGGAACCTCCACTGGCTGAAGGGGGTGGGGAGAAGAATCAAATGAAGAAAATAATTAGAGCAAATCCTTTAGTGGTGTAAACTGTAAAATGAATTGTGTTGAGCTACAGTAATACCTGCCTCCTCCCCTGTCACATGTATTTACATTCTCCCACAAATAAGGATTCACTGAGTAAAATAAGGTAAGGACAATACCTGGATTTCCCTGGTCTGCCTACTTGGATAAGAAATGTACATAAAGTGTTTTGCAAATTTGTCTTATTTTTCAAACAACCCCATGTTGCTGCTTCCAGTGTTTTAACTTACACAGTCTGCCTTACAAAATAAAAGACCTAAATCTATGTTTTTCATCCAAACAATTAAGCTGTGTATTAATTCATGTGGTACTTGTGATACATATATCCTGTCACAGAAAAGCTGTGGTCCTAAAAATGACAAAAGCCTTAATTAGAGCCCAATCTGACCCTTAAATTTGCAACCCTGATTGCACCCACCTCATTGTGCTCCAGGCAGCTGATCATGAGCTCAGTGAGGATGACAACTCCGGTGCGACCCACCCCGGCGCTACAGTGCACCACCACAGGTGGATTGAGGCTCTTTGAGGTGTCCAGCATGGAGTTAGTGTGTCTCCTCACAGACTGGATCTCCTCTAGATAGGCTGAAGGAAAGTAGAAGGAGACAAAGGTCAGATGTGGGCATTATGTCTGCCAGTTTGTTAAATATGTTTAACTGCTTCTGTTGCATAATAACATATTTTCAGTGTGTGTGGCTTTTTTAAAGGAATCACAGTCATGCTTATTGGTTTTCTTGCCAAGAGTTATATCAATACTTTTCTCATATTGGCTGGATAAATATGAAACTAGATCCAGGAGGCGCTTAGCTTAGCTTAAAGACTGGAAGAAGGTAGGTAGTCTAAAGTAACGGCCTGCTGACTCTAGCTTCATTTTTACCACATAGACATAAGAGTGATATCAATCTTCCTGTCTAACTCACTAAGAAAGTGAATAAGCATAAATATTCCTTTAATTAGATATTAAATAATGAAGGTACAGTGAATTTCATATCTTTACATTTATAATGATGATAACGACGACACAATCCCACTCACCAAGGAAACCCTGGACATATTCGGGACAGCCCTGCTCAGGCCAGTCAGTGTACTGCAGGTGCCAGACCGTCCTCTCCTGGCCAGACAGCAGGTGTTTGACTTTTAACCCTGTGGTGGCGTAGCAGCCTGAGTCGGTGCGGAATTTGGTGGTCACCTTGAACTTGCCGTGAGTGGCTGAGTTGTGTTTTGAGCCCAGTTTGGGCCAGTAGCGGTGGCTCTTGGACCTGCCACCCTCCTAAATGGAAGATGAGGATGGATGGGTGATTTTAGGAAAGAAAAAAAGAGGGGGATGAGGGAAAATAGATGTACACCATGAGCTCTGACGCTTATACATGAACACAAACACACAGCAACACACACACACACTCTCGCTTTCGTCCTATTTCTCCCACACAGACAGACACCAGCTGTCGGACGCTGAAAAATAGCCACATCTGCGTGTGCCATGTGTGTGCATATGTGTGTGTGGGTACCTCTTCTGCAGTAACCATGGCGATGACGTTGACCCCTTGCTCCCAAACCATCTGCCAGAAGTCGGCACAGGTGTTGGCTAGCGGGCCCTGGGTGGCAATGTAGTGCCACTCCTCCCCTCTGATCATCACCTGGGAAAACACGCACACACACACACATAAAGAATCAATAAGCACATATGGAGATTACAGTGACTGCAGTGCAAGAATCAGCCTACACATTTGTAAACTAACAAAGCTGCTTACTGACTATATTAATTAAAAATTCACACGTAAGCCAAAATGAATACATTTACGCTTTTAAATATATGTGAATAACTAATTCATACACATTGACAATCTCATTGATTATTCTCAACCACCACTGGAGGGCAGTGTAAATATAATTTTCATCCACAGGCTTTTCCCTCATTTATAAAACTATCAACCCCTCTTCTTTAAGCGTTCTTCTGCTTTCCCTCATTAAAAATCAAGGCATCACACAGCACTGAAAAACTTCCCATCTTTAACACACTCTAGCTACATAGACCTCGTCGTGCCACGACATAATGAGCATGTCCCAGCTAATTCCTCAGGCCACCTCGTGACTGTAAACACAGTATTAGGAGATGGATGTGAAATAAACAAGCCCTTTTGTTCTGTGGCAGCTACCTTAAATGACGGGGGGGAAGTAAGAGGGTTACACCGTGATAGGCAGCGATTCAGTGCTGCTTTGCTGATCGCACTCGCACACCAGACTGCAATTAGGCATACACACAAAATGCAAACTCATGCATATACACAAGCTGTGTGCATACACTGTTTGCAACTGAGCATGAATACAGGGGCTGCTGTGAGAGCAGCTCAGGTTGACTTAAGAGGGTTTGGAGTTTGGACCGCATTCTTTGGGAATTCCACAAGCTCTGTGAGCTTAAAGGCCCAAACAGACTTCCACAGCTGCCTTTCATCCTTTCCTCCGAGCCATTCGCTGCTTAAGAATGACCACAACAAAGACTAGCAGAGAGCTGAATGTATCAAGTTTATGCCCTTTGTTTTAAATTATTTTGTATGATGTGGGTGATGCAATGCACTTTGAGACTATAACTGTGATTAAGAGCCATAAACATAAGTTTGAATCTCATACAACACTACAAAATGTGACTGTTTTACCAGTCAATGTGATTCTTTTTCTCTTTATAAGTTCACACTGAAAACTGACAGATGATTAAGTGTGACTTAAAAATGACACAGGAAACATCTATTGTTATATGATTGTATACATTTATATGTGTGCTTCCATCTATCTGTTTTTATGAGCATTTTAAATTTCCGCATAAAACAAACATGAGTGGAAATGCTGAAAAATCTAAACAAAAAAACAACAAATTTGAAATACTGCAAAAGCTTGCAAGATGGCCGAGATGGAAAAGTTGTTGTATCGATAAAATCAAAATGCTTCCACTCCAGAGAAGAAAGATGCAGCAGCCAAGAAATCTATGTGATGAAGAATTTCCATTATGTTTCTACATTGTTTTTCAAATGTTTGAGGTTTGACTTCTGTTTTAATTACATCATCTTGTACCTCCCTCTTCTTCTTTAATGGTTTAATGGCAGCCAACTAGAGAATGAGCGCCACCAGCTGTTTGTCTCAATGAACAAACTACTTACATTTGCAGAACAGTAGGAGATGGAAATGTACATTCATTTGGATTTGCTTTTAACTTTTTTTTTTCTGGAAATTCAGTTAACATTTGCGCTACATTTGGATGGAAACCTGGCTAATATATAACGAATACTGGCGCTGTCTATTGAAGTATGATGTATCTCAAATTTTGGTGAAAAAATTTATTGTTACAAAGTTTAAGAAAAGGCTTTTTTCCTTTTTACCATAGTAAAACCATCACATCATAGTGCTATAGGTGGGTGCTATAATCATCCATAAAGTGTCTTTTTCCACTTTTACCCTTGATCTCTCGAGCGCACCTTGATATGCGAGGCATTGATGTAGCCCGTGTTGTTCTCCTTGTTTGGAACAAGCTCGACCCGATTCTCTTCGTACGGAACGACGTCACGGAAACGGTTGCGCTCTGTGTTTTCCGGTAGAGTCGCTGTCGTAAGAACACAGTCTGCCCTCTTCTTGGGAACCTGCTCATACTCAGTGAAGACCCGTTCCTCTTCCAGCTTCAACTCCAAGGTCTTACACTGGAGAGAAAGAAAGAGAAAGGAGGGGGTGTTAGTCATTGAATTGCAAGGAACAGATCATTCAGAGTTTTCTCTTTCAGTCCCCAAGGGGCTTTTATTCGTTTACATTCCACCATACCTAAGAGACTATTCAGACCAGGGAATCCAGAAATCTCATTATAATATACGTCCACATTGCTAAACTCTCGTCATCACTCACAGCTGAATACTGACTTCTATATCAAAGAACTCAAAGTATGCATAATGCATCAACACAGCTGTAAAAGAGCAGAATATGCAGTGGTGGTATTCATCCTGGTTGGGGTTCGCGTTTATTAGGCCAGTTAAGTTGGAGAGAGCAGCGTCTCTCTCTCTCTCTCTTTCTGTCTATCACTCTTTCTGTGTGGCTCGCTTGCTCTCTCTCGGGTCACATTCTTAACATACCAACGGGCCTAGAGGCGATAAGCACCACCATGCCACGCGTTCCACAGCCCACTTAGTGCTTGCCCCCGTTAGCTTAGCAACAGTCGGGACAAAGGCTGGGTTTCACACCTTCACACTCAAAAGGGAGCCAACACAGTTTTTGTGAAATGAAATGCTTTAAATATCAAATATTTATCAAAATAAAGATCAGAGACTGTCTTTGAGTTTTACAACAATCCCTCCTTTGTTACTGCCAATGGGTGAGGCGCCAGTAAATTAGACATTAATCCTACAATCATTAAAGTAAAGTAAAATTTTGCCTTGGAGGTTTTTTTAATTCTCCAACTCAATGAAAACTCTCTTAGAACCATTTTGAACAATTGCAAGTAAAAAAATAAGCTGTACAATGGTTGCTTTGTATCTACTGAACCATAAAATTACAAATAAGAATTGACATTAATAAACCCATAATTTTCACATTATAATACATCCTAAAAGATTTGGGCAGAGTTAGATCTATAACAATGGAGCAGAAACAAAAAACCCTGAAATGATATCAACCATAACACCATCATTTATTAATCCATGACACACACTGTCTAACTGAAAAACAGCTAGCTCTTTAAAAAACACTTCCTGATACAGTTTTCTTAATCTTATGCTCTATAAAGTAGGAGAAAACATTTTACCCGTTCATCAGTAGCAGCCTTCGCGCCTTCTTCCGCAGGACTCTCGGGGACAGGCATTCGGGCCACATAGAGGCCATTTAGGGCGGCCATCATCAGCGGCCTCTTCATGGAGTCCACAGACATCTTTTGTCTTTCCAGCGTCTTCAAGAGAGAGGAAAATCCCGGTGTCATGGTTACAGGTACCGGCAGCATTGCAAGACTGACTGACCTGCGCTGGCCTCAAAACAGTGAGCGTGCACATGTGCATGTGTAGAAGTGGGTGGGGAGAATTTGACGTGTGTGTGCATGTGTGCGTCCTGTTTGTAGGGCAAACCTGGCCATACCAATCCCCTTGTATTCGGTCCAAAGGTGTGGACTACCAAGCCCCGTATACAAAGCCTATTAAGAGTAGACTGCAGCTTCTTATCTATCTCACTTCACCCTCAACTTATTTTTGATGCTTTCATCCTGATTCTGTCCGTCCTCACATATTTATCATTCTTTCAGTCCTTTGTTTAGTCCCACCTACCTATTTGGCCTCCTTTTCCTCAAAGGACACACACTCCCTCTGTCACCCTGTCTTTTTTCCTCTCTACCATGCTAGCCAAACTCTGACCCACATTGCACGGTCCCTCCTTCCGCCGCGGATTACCTCTCCTAATCTCCGATGCTATTAAACCTCCAGGACAGCTCCACCCTTCACTTCTCCACCTACTTCATTCTTTGTGGGACAGTCACAACAACAGATTGGGGGTCACAGGTATGAGATAAACCAGCTGGTACAAATTAGGGATAACAGCTTTGAGATGGAAGTAACACTAACACTTTGAATCAAATCACACTATAAACAGCCGGCCACGCCAGGTCACTCTTGAACAGAAAGGTTTATCGCAACTAAGTGAGGCGATTATATGATTTAACTTATACCTGGACTCTGGTGCTGTGTCAAATGTTTGTGCCCTAACAGAGCGCCAACCTACACAAAAACACCAAACCCAAAGAATAATCTGAGGGATTTATGAGGGTTTTAGCTGCCTGGGGGGACTCAGAGCCTAGTGCTACCCTCTCAGGTTCTGAACCCTGGATTACTGCTAATCAGGGGCTATAAAACTAGCTAGCAAACAACAGACTGAAATAGTTGAAATTGTACCAGCATGGTGGGGGGTGTTTTGTGCAGTACAAGATGATGTGTCGCTTTAAAGCTTCTGTGGAATGAAGATTTGAACTTATGTGTCATAATTATTGTTTGCATGCTTAGAAAGTATTTGACTTTGAATGACTTTGTTATTTTAATCCTATATTCTGTTTTTAGGGTGACTTTGTAACATTTGTCTAGGGAGTACAGATGAAAAATAGCCTCTTGGCTTACTCTGACACATTTACAGCAATGTTTTATTAATGTGCACAGTCTGTTAAATAAATCATAATAATTATTAATAAAATAAAGAAAGAATCAAGCCTGTTATTGATGCTATGTTTATGATGATAAATATAATTAATGCTTATACATTGTAATAATTTCATATTATATTAGGGTTGCAACTAACAGTTATTCTCATGGATTTTATCAATTATCCTGTTGGTTATTTTACTTAAAGCACCAACAAAGAATTCTCATTTCTTTGTTGATTCTTGTGGCCCTTAAATAGTATTAAAAAGTACACAATCTAAAATACAGAAATGGTTAATCAATTTACCATTTCAGCACTTATAAATTGCATGTATTATTAACAATATGTTGGCACTAGAATAAAATAAACTATACAATAAACTAAATGACTGTCTTACCCTCTGAGCGATTTCCCGCTCCACTATGCTGTCTTCTAAGGAAAACATCTCTGACACCGGCCTCTCTTTGACTGGCTCCTTCCTCACCCTCTCCTTCACACTGGTAAGGTCCGGTTCTGAAATGGATGGACCTAAAACCGCTCCATTAACCCCACCCTGGTCCCCTCTGGTCAGTGTCCCACCACCACCACCACCACCACTACCACCACCTCCAGGCCCGCCACCACAGGGGCTCTGCCCAATTTTGAGTGCTCGGCCCTGGGGTTGGTTTGGGTCCATTGGTCCCTGGTTGCTCTGGGGTCCTTGATTATGGTTGTGGTGGTGAGTGTGGTTGTGATTGTGGGTGTGGGTGCGGATTTGAACATTGCTAGAAGGCCTAGGAGGACCAGGGTACTCTGGAGGGGGTTTGTTGGGCAGCTTAGCTAGAGCAGCCTGGAGTTGAGCGCTGATGCTGATGTCCTCATTTAGACCTGGGATTTGAACATCCAGCTCAGGCCTCTCATCTTCCTCTTCCTCCTCTTCTTCACTCTCACTGCTGTGTATGAGCATTGTAGCATTGGAGAGAGTCTTTTGATGCTGGTAGGCCACTGGCCCAGGTGGAGCTGCAGATGCCTCAGGTGCTTTCTGGGCAGGTATCTGCATGGGCAACTCCTGCGACTGCTGAGGTGGAGGTTGAGGCTGCGGCTGGGGTTGTGGTTGAGGGGTTTGGGGCTGAGGCTGAGGAATGGACTGAGGCTGAGGGGGCATCACGTGTTCTCTGAGAGTATTCCTCCGGTGAAGGGGAGCGTTCATGCCCTTCATCACAATGCCCTCCATCCCTCCTCCTCCGCCTCCTCTCATGCTGCTGATCACCTCCATGCTGTGTCTTTTGCCCAGGGTGGAGCGGTGCTTAGCAGCTGCAGTTAACGGTTCGCTAACCTCCTGCAGGGACTGGTGCACAACAGCTGAGCTGTCCGGCTGGAAGGTCTTGACCGACAGCTGCACCATGCGAGTAACCAGCTCTGGACTGCTGCCCCCGATGCAGCGGTGGCGATGGCTGGCCAGGTCCGGGGTGCTGGTGGCCGGGCGGAAGGAGCTGGAAGGGTAAGGTGGAGGAGGGCGAGACATGTGGTTTCTCAGCATGTTAGCTGTAGCTGCATAGCTTCCCGCATTAGTCCCCTGTTGTTTGGTATTTGCCAGCTCAGGTGTGCTGACAGTATGAGAGATGGAGCTTCCTACACCTCCACCTCCAACCCCGCCACTGCCTCCACCTCCATTAACGCAGGGTGAATGACAGGGGCCCTGGCTGCTGGCTGGTCCTCCCTGATGAGGACCATGAGACACTGGCTTACTGTAGCTGATCTGCAAGATGAACATTCACAGAAAAAAAGTGTGAGCTATAGAAAGGAGCAAGAAGAAATTTTTTTAACACAGAGCATCCACCTCTACCTGTGGTGTATATGTTCCCGGGCTAGGCCCCAGGCCATGATAAGGGCCCCTCTCCCTCATCTCTGGCTGGCTGTACACCAGAGCCTCAGGCTGGCGGTAAGCACACGAATTACTGATGTTCAGACTGCGCAGCGATTGGCTGTGGAGGTCATGGTGAGCGGGAAGCATGCGCCGCTTCTGCCGCATGACAGCATCATACTCAGGCGTGGGCCGGTAGGACGGAGCAATGATGGCGCTGTGGCGGTGGCTGGGGATGTAGTCAGTGCGCATGAGCTCACTGCCAGGGATGCTGAGGTTGGAGGACATGGGCGAGGGCGGGACGAAAGTCTGGGAATGATTGAGGGAGCTCAGGCTGGGGCTGCTGTACATGCTTCCATTGGGCACGGTACCGTTTCGGAAGGGAAAGTCCACCGGACACCGGTCCAGACTGGTCTCTGACTTGTAGTAGGGGTCATCATGGAAGATACTGTCTAAAGATCAAAGGACGAAGAAAGGAAGAAGACCAAGTGTTAAAACAGTGGGTAGAGTTGTATGCTCCAGCTTTGCATAAAGTAAACCAGGTACAAAAAATACAGAACATGATGAGCACACAAGAACACACTGTTAACATAGTGAAGAGTTTCAAAACAAACAGAAAATCAAAAAAAAAGAAACATAATAAATTAATGAAGGAGGGACCAAATTTTCCTGAAATGATAAAATTTGTCCTATAGAGCAAGCCCGATTCTGAGTGGAGGGTAGCTGATAAGTAATTAAACCAATGCCGTACTGACAGTGATTCTAGTGTTTTGGTTAAATTCTTTTAGCTGTTGATGAGCAGTACCCTCAAGTTGTTTCTGATGTGGCTCATTGTTTGGCTCTGATTGCACTGCAGTATCAACCACCGTGGAAGAAAAATACGAAAATGTCCTCCCAGTAGTAGTAGTAGTACCAACTTGGAACAGGATAGATTTGGAATATTTTCTTCCCACCATAATGAAGGAGACAGTGGTATGCATGTTATTCCTCTCTTTTTCGACATACAGTGCAGTCTCTCATGTGAAACTATCTCAAGCCCACAAGCAGGCAGACATACATACTCTCCATCCACACAAACGGAGTGCGATGCCTGAGGTCACACTACAGAATGATCTCACACCCACCCATAGTAGCACACCCAGAATGTTTTTCCACTCGCTCCGTTTTTACTGTCGAGCCGACATGAGTGAAGCTCGTCGGATTATAAGGCGGACTGAGTGTGTGAACAAGTCAATGAAAGACGGAGGCACAAATGAGGTCACTGCTCTGCACCCCAAACGATGGAATCTAATTGGCTGGGAGATTGTTAAAATATAAATGGGCTGTGAGTCACACGGATGGAAAAGACACAATTAGCTCCATTCAAACACTATGGTCAAAGCAGTGTGCTGGAGTGGTTGAAACTTTGTCTACATGTTTGTCTGTGTGTATGTGTTTTTACCTTGAGAGCTCTGTGTGTCCTGATAATGCTCTCCATACTGGGAATGCCTTGACTGGAAGTTACAGGACTGGGGCCGTGGCTGAATGAAGAAACACATTTAATGCAACACAGTTAGGAAGATGCAATTAATTGCTATACTCCATAAAGTTGTGCATATTATCATTAACTACATACATTGAAAAAAACTCTAAATGCCACATTGCAATCTTCAATAGGTTTAATCTTCTTTGCATTACAAAGTACTTAGATCTACCCTAAGCCCGTGGAGTAGTCAAGCAGCAATGCCTGCGGTTCTCCAGACAGACATCTGAGCACTCTGGACTGACTGAACAGCTATTGTGCCACATTTAGCCTAGCTATTGTCTGGCCAGCAGGGAGGGAGACGCACAAATCACTGCCTTCATTGTCGCACCGGAAATCAGACCAAGCAACACCCTTGCAAACTTTCCAACAACACCCACCACACCACCAATGCACGTTAAAACCAAGGCTCCATGGCACAATTAAGAGCTTCCCTGAGTGGGAGAGCAGGGTCAAATCTCTAACCACGGCCGTTTCTGTCTTCCCTACCAAATTCTCCCTCTCCCTCTATAAAGGCCAGAGGCAATAATAAACAGGACTGTGTCAAACCACTGGGCAATAAGAACCATATCAAACAAATGCTTCTGATGGTACCAGAGATAGGCGGGGGGTCCAGGTGGGTCTCCTCCTGATTGGTGCAGGTGAGTGAGTGGGCCTAAAGAGAAGCAAGCACATTAGCTGACAGCATAGAAGATGACTCATAAACAAGCAGAGCGATGATTAATAAACTAAAAGTACTGTGAACTCATTATCACCAGTTCAAGAATAAAGTTATACAATTTGTTTTGGTATTACATTTTTTACATAACTTTCCAAAGTGTGGTGAACTCTATTAGAAAAGTGAAATGACATTTACAACTGGATATGTGTTAAGTAAGTGGATATGTGTTTTAATGGCCTTCAGCTGGCCTCTCTAGTGGCCTCGAGACTCACTCTGCACAGATCTTGTTCTGTTTGTAGAATTTGTGTCTGGCCGTGAAAAGACGAGTGATGTACTTGGCCATTTCCATATCCTCCTGCAGATACAGACACAGAGAGAAAAACATTGATATTTTAAATTAACACAGCAGAAGTATTTATAGAAAATCAAGACAGAATTTGCCCCCTGTATTTGTGTCTGAGCAGGGATATCTGACAATGTGTGTTTTCTTTTGTTTACCTTCCCACAAGAAACCTTGTAAAAGAAAAAAAACAAAGCGTGTGTGTGTGTGTGCTGAGACCACCTGCAGACACAACACTCACCATGTGAAAAATGATGGTGTCGTCTCTGCTTGTTATCTCCACTGTGATGGCTGACTTGTTGTGTGCTATGGTGCCAATGTCCTTCCATCTGTCACACACACAGAAACACACACACACACACACACACACACACACACACAAAATGAACAGGAGAATTGAATTTTCCCACACGTAAATCAAAATATTTTCTTGCATATTGCAGTAATTGTTTTTGTATTGGGGTCAAAATTCATACAGGCTATAAAAAAATAGATAACGATGGCGGGAGACTTACTTGTGGAGCATGATGGATCTGCCATTTCTGTGTTTGACAAACACCCCAATGAAGGACACACCGATGAAAATATCATTGGTGTAGTTGTCCTGTGGAAGAAGAATTAATATCATAAGTAAAACCTTCTTTTAATCAAGGGAAACTGGCTACTCTGTAGAGATGTGTGTGTCTGGGTAGCAGGATGTAATTTATCTACCTTAGCAGGAAAGCTCTCCTGGCCAAAACCGTCCAGTTTCTCCACCTCCTTGATGTACAGCAGCTCTGCTTCAGCAGCCTGCATCCGACTACAAAGTACAGAAAGATGCAGTGCCAGGTACGTAAGGCAAGGTATCTCTGTAAAAGTATCTCCGATTCCTTTTCTCTCTCTTTTTTTTCCACATGTGCACACAGTATAATACAAAGCTGGCCGTACCAGTGACTCTTGTGCTCCTCAGCGACTTTCTGGGTCCACTCCTCCAGCACCTCGTCTCCATTAGGCCAGTTCTGAGAGAGAGAAAGGAAGAGAAGGAGAATCAAGCAACAAGTGATGGGAGGATTAATGACAGATGAGAGATAGCAAATTGAAGAAGTGTTGAGTCTCAGTGAGAAAGAGAACACGCTATTAAAACACCCTTTCTCCAACACCCTGTCAAACAGTTAGAAGGTGTAAATCTGGTATCCACTAGATCCTTATCTCAGCCCACACTGTCACTCAGATCCTTGCTTATTCTTTCTCTGTTTTCTGCCTGTCAATCAGGTATGCAGAAGGAGGAGGTACACAGGTGACACAAGAATGTGTACTCTCAGGCAAGACACGGTGAAACGCATACACACACACAGACATACATACACACACACACATATTTGAACAGTAAAGGTTTGAGGACTCACCACTGGAAAGAGAACGTACTCCCTAAGGAAGTCCTGAGACATGAACTGAGTGAAGTCTCCAAAGTCAGCTAGAAAATACAAACATACATTTACAATGTTTTAGGTTAAAAAAACAAAACAATGTTAATGTAACATTTGCCTACAATGTGATGTTTTTTGGTGTTAAGATTTTAGAGACTGAAAACTGTAGGGCAACATTCACACTCCAGATGGTATGAACAGACAATGAATTTATTATTTTAAAAACGTTGTTGTTTTTGTTTACGTTCATCTAACAAGGCACATAGTTCCATAAGATAAGGTCAAATCTAATTAATTTCTAAGGACATTTTGTGAGCAACATTTGTGTCCAAGAAAACATGCAAAGATAATTACAATATTTCCAATTAACACCAAGGTAAAGAAATATATCTGAGTTCTAAATCTCTCCTTTATTCCACCAGGAAATAATTAAATAAAACATATTTTGCTTGTTCTAAGTAATCTACTTTGATATCAAGACTGTGGTTGTTGACTATTAAATTGCTAAGTAGCTTAAACTTTGCTTTTTTATATAGCTTAAAGCTTATTTTCCAAGTTTCTGGAGTGTTATATACATTTTCTAGGGAAGAAATTTGCACAGATCCCCTATTAGGGAGGCAAAATTTACAGTAATATATTTCAACTTTGGCTAATAGTCTTTGTTTCTCAGAAACCAGAGTAGAAGTAGCTGGACCAGCTAATTACTCCCTGATTTGTTCTATTCTCATTCCTTGTAACTACAAACAGAAAATGTTGTGTATGTAGTTAAAACAAATATGTCTACAACACCTGCACACCATCTCCATAACATGCCCAGGCCTCCAGATAGGGCCTCTGAGTGCATCCTAAGTACTGTTTTGCTGTCTGTCGGACAAAAGGATGTAGTGCAGGATCCTCGTCTCCCGACAGATAAGGGTCTTCCTGATGCTACTAAGGCTAACCTTGGAACTAGCGATAAGCTAACTGTCTGTTTACATTCCCCCTGAGACACAGACAGCCCCCAGGAACAAGACCAAGGAGATGGAGTGAGCTCGTGTGTGTGTGTGTGTGTGTGTAAGACTGATACCATAGGAACTCAAGTGGACTGGGCTCTCCCCCAGTGGTATGCAGCCATATTAGGTAGTAAAGTCAAGATGACCTGAGAAAGTGTGAGTTTGTGCTCACTCTTTCTCTCTTGTGCTGCCTGCCCCCCCCCCAATAGATTATTCACATGGGATGTTTGTTCAGGCGCGCCGGTGTGTGTGTTGTGTGTGGGTGTGTGTGTGTGTGCTGTGTGTTTTTGAATGTGTGTGCTGTGTGTTTGCTCTACCTTGTACTGCTAGGCCAGCTAGCTGATCCCCTGGCCTCTACTAGTGGCAGTGGAGACCGTCCACCAACACCTCCTCTTCACCTGCAGGTATACTTGCATACCTATGAAGGACAGAGGATGGTGGAAAAGAGAAATAAAGTTGTTAATTCAGAATTGCATGCTGTAGATCTTCATATTTTATTTGACATTGGTTCAGTCGATAATGTGCCACCGCTTGGCTTCATTATCGGCAAGGGACGTGTAATTACAATCAGGCTTTCCATGGTTCCCACGAGGATGACAGGTTCCAGTGACGCTGGGTGGAGATTCTTGGTGGGGTGGGCTAACAATCATGCATTACACTCATCAATACGTCACACAGCGCACGCAACAGTAGGCCATCACATCAGACGTTGAAGCAAAAACAGTTGCTGATACTTTGTTGATACGGCAAGTGCTACTATACGGCAACACTGGGGACGACATACCCAAACGGACCCAAATGGCCTGGATGCCAAAAAAAAGTCTCTCTCTCTCTCTCCTCCTCTCTCTTCTCGTCTCCTCTCTCTCTCTCCTCTGTACCGACATCCCGGACCACGATGCCAATTGCGTACAACAAACATTATTTAGAAACAGTAGCCCAGCAACAATTTCCAGACGACCATGGTTACGCCAGGAAATAAATCTACTAAAACGAGAGGAGTGTTTCAGAGCTTGTGGGCCATACCGTATCTTTAACACGGCACACCATGGTCACAACCTCCACCTGCTGTACCTCACATCAAGGCTCACCTTTTCAGGTTGTCTCCCTGCCAGATCACTTGGGTAATGTGCACATGCAAAGCACCACACAAGGTGCCGGCGTTCTCTCAAAGCGGAGCGCTTTGATTCTCGCACCATCTAAGTCACAGCACTGTGGCGGGCCACCTGACACATTATCAGAGCGCTGCATCCCTGCGCGGCGCTTCAGCTGCTGGGTGGGGGGGCAGCATCTGGATTTTGGCTGATCGTCATCTGTGGTGCAGCAGTTCAGATTAATATCTGCGTTTTTGAGAGAATCTGTGGTCTTAGACCTGGTACTTCGCAACCCTGTGTGTTCACAGGTGATCGGGTTATTGGACTGTGTAGAAAGCAAGGACGAACTGGCCGCCGGTCCGCGGGCGCGACTCGGCGAGTAAAGGGTGGGAGAGTTTCGTTGGACCCCCTCGCAGGGCAAGCTCATGTCCCCCCACAAAATGTGAATACCAGTCCACATCGGTGATAGTGAATGCCTGTTTGTTCTTTACCAGCTCCTGTCTGTGTCTCTCGTACAGGTGATGCGCCAGTGACCGCTCATTAAGGCTGACAGCAAATGTTCCCCTGGTTACCCAGCAAGATGACAACGTTTTACGGCTATGTGGCTCGTGCTGCCAGTTCGATGTTTCCTAATTTTTGTCGGCATAAACTGTGTTTTAAATGCACAGATGTCTTGTTCGGCTCCAAGCCGTCTGTCTCGCTCCAAACAGCGAAACATGGAAACAGCAAAACTGACAATTGTTCCTACCTCGACATTCCCTTCGTTAGGCCAGGTCTTCGGTGCGCCGGAGGTGGGGCAACCATGTAACAAAAAGTTGACGACTTTGTTTTTCTTGTCTTTTGTGTTTATTTGAACATCAACTTTGGATCGATGTGTTCCCAATCTCTGTACTTCCAATTTTCCACCAAAGACTTTATAATCAATTTTCTTTAAGTAAATAAGTCCACCCTCGTTTCATGTTCATCGCTAAACGCGGCCATACTACAACTTAGTCTCACTGTACTGTAGCGTTACTGCCCTTTGATTTCTTTGGTCGAAGGGTCCACTGTACTGTAGGATACTGCGATGTGATTGGTCGAAGATCACTGCTACTGTAGGATACTGCGCGTGGTGATTGGTCGAACGGTCGACTGTACTTGTAGGATACTTGCGCTGTTGATGGTCGAAGGTCATGTACTGTAGCTTACTGCGCTGTGTTGGTCGAAGTCACTTACTGTAGGATTACTGGCGCTGGTGATTGGTCGAATGTCACGTACTGTAGATATACTGCGCTGTTGATTGGCAAAAGGTCAGCCTTTTGGGCTGAATGGAATTTAGCGCCATTCACTAGGAAACAAAACCCAAGATATATAATATGATCCCTGGTTTTTCTTTTCTGGTCACTTTTTTTTGGTGCTGTTGCTGCTTCTAGGTTCTACCCAAAATTCAAAACAATGTGTTCTAATGGTTTTTAATAATAGTTTTTCATCTTTACTGTTAGGGGAGGCTTAGCCCTGTTAGCCTATATATACCAGCCGTCCCTGATGAAATCTAATGATTCCCTGACTTTTCCTCTTGTAGGGACTATTGTAGGGATTACTATGAAATATGGTACATACATTCATGCCCCCCTTAGGATGAATTGTAGCTCAGGTCTAAATTGTAATACTCAGCAATGATTACATGCTAACAAGCTAAGCTAAAATGTTGAACATGGTAAACATTTTACTTATTACACTGTATGCTAATGTAACCATTTATCTGCAGCACTGTGCCTAAATACAGCCTCACAGAGCTGCTAGAATGGCTGCAGACCCTTAAGTCTGGGTTCAGACTGCATACCACCTGCCTTTCTACCAGCTAAACTGAAAAAACTAAGTGGGTGGTGGCATATTAGTTTTCAGAAACTCACCAGAATTCGGTTGGTGGTTAACTAGCCACACTGTCTCTGAACGCCACTTATATGAAATCAAGTTGGAAAACATGATGGGTTTCATTTCAACATGTGTATCCAAAGAAAGTAAGAAGAGCTGAGCTCACGTAGTCGAACATTAACAACTGAAGGATTGCAAACATCCACTGAGACACCACAGAGAGACGTATTCTTCTGCTTCTGGTTTGTGCAACAGAAGTATGCGTCAAGACAGTATTGGCAACAGCATTAGCTGGTTAAAACAATGTCAGAGAAGCCTGTTGCAGAATTCAAGTGAGGAATGAGTGAATCACCTCTATTTGGAATACCAGTGACTCATTTCTGACTTGAGAGGAATGCCAAATGTACACCAGCAGGGGCCAAACAATATGAATTTATAAGTCTGTAAGTTTTCGCTAATAAGTTTAATCTTAAATAGGACGAACACAAGCAGGACAAAAGAGAATTATAATGTCTTTGCAAATGTAAGGCAAACTGGCGACTCTGTGCACTGTGGTTTTGGGCAGTGGTGGTTTTGCCAAGTGCAAGCTGATATGATGACACTGTTGTGAGCCCACTTGCAGCCTTCACATAACGTGGTAAAAGTCCTAAAACCAAGAGGCCGAAAAATACACTGAGCTCCTTAAGTTTGAGCGCCTTTTGTCCTCTTTTAGCTGTGGTCCAACTGGATGTTTGACTTTTGAAGAATGGAGCGGCCACACAGGAGGAAAGAGAGAACTGTCAGGGTGACCGGCCTCGGCTGCATAAAAACTCGCACAACGTTTCCTGTTTGTTGCCATGGTGACAACAGGCCGAGTCTTTCCAATGTGGGCTGTGAGACACCTTTCCTGGACGCATACACACACTCACACTCACAGTCAGAGAGAGCTTTGAGTGGAAGCTTACATCAGGCAATCCATGCCAGAGTACACAAACGTCTATGTGGAAACCACTGAGCTATACATGCTTACTCATTCACTCAGTCTTCCTCTCAAACACCCACAGTTTGATTCCCCAATTCCTGAATTTCCTTTCCTCCTCGTTCATTCATCAGCTTCTCCCTGTACTGTTAATTTACCCTCGCAGCTCCTCTACCTCCTCACATCTCTCATGTTCATATTCTTTTTCACATTCTCTCCCCCTCTCACTCACTTCTTCTTCTACTTGTTCTTTTCTTTTTTGAGCTCCACTCAGCATACTGCCGGGCCTATAATCTGACCCCGCCCTCCTCCCTCACCCTGTCATTACACTCGTTGGCCAAGCTGCCATTCCGTTCCCGTGGCAACCCTCTAATTAGCCAACCCCAACCGCCATGGCTGCATTGAGGGGGGGAGGAGCTTGATGCGGTCTAGAGGGGAGGAGCCTCACGGGACAGAAAACCCTTCAAATGATTGTGGACTTTGTTTTTACAAACTCTCCATGTTTTCCCAGCGCTCTCTGTATGGGGTCTGGGGAAATGTTGAGGTTGACAGTGGTTGGTGTTCATTCTGAGGTTCAATGGTAACATGATGGTGTTTATACATATGCGAGGCCAGCGGTGGAGAGGCGGACGGTAAACTGTTAAAATAACTATGAACAAGTGAAAGCCTGACAGTAAAAGGCAGTAAAGGGAAGTCTCAGAGTGCTCCTCATGAGAAAACCACAAAACATCTTATAGAACAGTGGCTTTACAAGTATATAGTTCATTTAAAGCAAACTATTGTCTACTATATATTATATCTATATCTATCTATATCTATATCTACTATATATTGCAGTTATCTGCATATCACAACTGAGCACTTAATTCTATTAAATTGACATTTATGACGGGATATAAAGCACGCCATATAGGACCATATAAGACTTTTCTGCAAGCTGTGGGATGTTGGAGCCCTGTTACTAATAAGAAATCTGGTTTACTGGCAAGATAAATGATCAAATTTACCTTAAGAACTATGAATTAAACAATTATTTTGTCAAAGGGTTTCCTTTTTCATATTGTCTCACTTCTGATCTGATTACAGTTTAGCCTCTTAAATATACAGAGCTGTTCTGGCTAGATGTTAGTTTAAAGACATTTACTGCAATATGAGTAAATGGGTATTCTTTAGATAGATAGGAGATTATAATGTTGGCAGAAATGGTCCAGTCCTAACAATAACCCTGCATCAATACACATTTAAGTCTGACGTTGAACGTAAAGCTGCATAAGCCTCGAGTAATGCATGAGGCTTAGAACAACATTGACAGAGTCTGGGAAATGTTTGTGTTTGAAATGATCCTAACCACATATAGTCCACATGCTGAATATTGAAGGATTCAACTACAGTAAGATACACATCCTCAAATATTGAGAGAAACCACACACTTGAAGTTCATGTCTCAGTATTTCAAGACAATCCTGTCCTCAAATATGTTTATACTTTGCAGACAATGATACGATAACAGGGTTTACTGTCCTGTTAAATTAAGTAATCTAATAACACGCCTTTGTAAATTATTATTGAAAACTACATTTAAAAAGTACCTATCTTTTCTGAAACAGTGTCCCTATTACTCTGCTTGATCTACCAAACATAATGTCAACCGTTTTTATGGGACTATTTCTTAGGCAGGAAGTAGTTCTGCTGCCACAGTGAGCTCTGTGGATTGTCCAGAGTAATGGAAACACTGTCTCTGGAAAGACATATTGCTTTTTCAGTCCTGTGAGTACCACAAATCAAATTCCATTTACCTTTATTGTATTTGAAGGGGAGCAGAAATCTCTAACACTCTTAAAAAAACATAAATATCTGCATGGCTTTTTAGCATTGGAGGTAGATGAGAAAACCTGTGTTGTATGTAACAGAAAATAAAATAATAGAAAGAAAAATACATTAAATATATACACTATGTAAAAACAGTAAATAAAAACATTCTTATTATTTGTTTCACATCTTCTAGTCTAGCCACATAGACTATTACTCATATGCTTACACATACATGTCTCCAAAGACGTCATTATGGTGGCACACACCTGGCACATATGTCAGCTTGACATCACTATGCTGTAATAACAGGTGAATATACATACAGAGACATGAGGCAGAGCTTTCCTCACTAAGGGTTACTTGTGACTTCCACCATGGCAGAGTGCTCTGCTGGCACTCCAGGCAGCCACACAGGCACAAAGAGCCCTTTATATGCCCACGCATGTTCAAGCCCCGCTCAAGACATGCTGCCAGATGTCCAAGCAGCCTGGACAACAAGCCTGTGAGCATATGTGCATGCATGCATGAATGTGTGTATGTGTGTACATATGCCTCACTCCCTCCTCCCCCACCCACCCCCCACCACCTCTGCAGTGGTATGACCCTGACAACCCCCTCAACCCTGGATGGGTCCAGACGGCTTGTGTGGGAGGCAGGAGGATTTCACTTTGAAATGTGTTGAATCAGCAAGGGGTACAACAGAGTACAGCTGTGTGTGTCTCTGTGTGTGTGTGTTAGTGATAACTAGCTGAACAAAGCTAGGATTTCAAGGCTGTTGGTGCTGTTAGCCTTGGGGGCTGCTGAGGCCAGCTGGCCTCGCTCTGGTCAACAGCTCTCTGTTTAGGGTTCCTCACTTTCTCTCTCTGGGCCACTTTGCCCCTCCTTCATAATCAGTTAGACAGAAGGAAACAGAAGGCTTCAACCACACACACACCTTCTGCAAAATGCGTGTGGTAAAATGGGATAAATACAATAAGTATTTTCAGATAGGAAAAAATAAAGAGATGTAGGTACAAGTGAGTAATATATAGGAGGTAGTATGGGATTAGAAAGAGAAGCACTTCAGGGGTCGAACACAGTGCAGCCGACTGAATCAGAATCAGGTTTATTGCCAAGTAGGTTTTCACATACAAGGAATTTGTTTTTGTTTTGGTATTTGGTATATTGATGCATAACAATAAACAAAGAACAAGAAAAAATGTAAATTAAGGTTAAAACAAGTACTGCAAGTCAAGAAGCATAAATAAAAACCTTGACAATAATATACAAAAAAATATTATAAAGACAAAAATAGATCATATGCACAATATGACTGTTACTTTAAATGGAAGCTGTACAGTTGTGCAGGAATGTGCAGAATAGGATGATTCACACACACACCCACACACCCACCCACACACAAAGACCAGTCATTCTGTCTCTAAACAAATAAAACAAGGTAGTTCCCCACACCAAAACCCTCCAAGCTATTTGTTTACAACCAGTAATGTGAGTAAAGATTTATATGTTTATAAAAAGGACCATGCTGGCTAAAAAGGCGCCTTAAAGATTTTGTTACAAGGTTAAGGGTCATCCTTTCGTGTTCAGTTGTTTTTTTATTAGCTTCAGTGCTGTAGAGCAAGATGTTTTCACACTCGGTAACAATGCAACTTTATATACAGAAAGTTTGTACTTTAGAGAACACGGGAAGAAACAGATTGAGACATCTTGTCAGCAAAGATATGTTTGACATGCAACGTCAGGCAGGTGGATTGAGGTGTGTGTTGCAAAACATGGTAAAAACCTAACGTTTATTAGATTAACGTGTTTGTAGTTTTTATATTATATATCTATACGTCTATATGTCTGTTTGTGTGTATATATCTTACAGCAATGACTGCAACTATGAGCATAACTGCATTACAACATAACAGAGAACAGTGTTTACATGGGCTCCAACTTTCTTACATTAATGCCTTAATTGCTTCATAATTAGAGTATTGGTTTGAATATGTAGTCTGTACACACACAGAGACAGACACACACACACATACTTTAGCCCCCTGCTCTGGGTAATCATCACAGCTGCACGGAGGGAGGAAGAGAGGGAAGGAGAAACAGATGAATGGATGGATAGGAAGAGGGGAGATCTAGTATCAGGTTACACATCAGTCAAACACTGAACTTCAAAGACCTGACCACATTATAAAACTCACATTACTTTCTCAGTAAATCTCATTTACTCAGACGAGACAGTCAACACTGTCTTTCCGGTTTCTGGCAACAAGTTACGGTGAATTTCTTTATAAAACCTTGTAATCTGTTATTCTTTTCTTACAATCTAATTCCTGTCACAATGAGCAGAATAAAAGCATTTTAAACCAGTGACCTACATCCCAGCTGGCAACACATTTAACTACACATATTTATATATTTTAAGGTCACAAAGTAGGATGTAACATTTTAATTTTAAAAGTAACTTTCCTCTAAAAAGGTTTTGTGAAACAATAAATCATAGAACCAATGTCCCAAAAACCAAATCCACTCACTCCTACTCTGTTTTTACACACAAACACAAACATACGTTTCTATGCGGACACATAAATATGAATAAGTTCCAGCGAAAACACATGCGGGCAGTAAGCTAAAACCACATAAATAACAAGGTACAAACCCAAAGCCAAGACTTGCTGCCAAACTTTTACTTTCTCTGTCCCCACTTGTCTTCCTCTTTGCCTCTGTCATTCTTTCTCTTTCACTGAAATCCTGCCCTTCCCTCTTCATCAGACCAGGTGTGTAGAAAAAAAACCTTAACTCAACCTAAACAAACCAACCATAACTCAATAAATGATCTACATTTTAAAAAAAAAGATGGCTGACAGTTGTAACTGTTATCATTCTCGCACTGATTGATGGAGTCCTCTTTACAAGAGCAAAACATGCTTTTAAAGATTTGGTAAACCTGTGATTAGGCCAGGGTAATAAAAAATGTATTTTGAACATCAGAAAAGTTGTGAAGATTGTTTTCAACTTGATGTGAAGGGAAAAAAAGGGACGGGGCTTTTAGAAAAGCTTGCCTTGGGGAGCGTATATGTTCTTACAATGTGCTGTATTGTGACTAACTCTTCTGACAGGGCTGCAGCTGGCTTCTGAGAGGATTCTTGGGGGAGTGTGTGAGGGGTGTGAGGTGAGAGAGTGTGTGGACGTATGTGTGTGTGTGTGTGTGTGTGTGTGTGTTTTGTAAACCAGACATCCCCCTACCCCCCTTTACCCCCAGCACTTCTGCTGGGAGGAATGTGTGGTCCGCCTCCTACGCTGGAGACTGCTGTGCCAACATTCCTGACTGAACAGAAAAGGAGAAAGAGGGAGAGAAAAAAAAAGGGGACGGAGGGACAAAGAGAAAGAGATTAAAATGTGAGACTAGGGTGATGTGGAGATCTGCTCTTGATAAAAAGAGTAGGGGTGACACTATGTACAGGGATTGTCAGAGAAAGAGAGGGGGCTTGAGAAAAAGAGGCGACCATTGTTCCCTAAATTGCCCCTAAGGCCCCATCATAACCCCTTCAACCCCATAACCCCCATACACACACACACACACACACACACACACACCCTAAAACTCGCAGGGGTTTCCTGGAATGCCATCCCTTTACCAGGAGCAGATCCTGGCTTCTGAAAAATAAACCCGCAGACACACACACACTCTAGTTTCTCGCTGTGCCACACACACGGTGAGTGAATCAGGTCGACCGCTGATACATGATGAGTCAATTTTTTTCCGATGTCTTGCACTGCCTCTCAAAAAATCCACAATTCAACAGAATAAATGGTTCACACACACAAATACACACACTCTTAAAACTAACTCTAGCGTCAAAACGTCAAGCTGTGACCTGCCATCGACCTTTCCCACATCCAGCGAAGCAGGAGCCGCAAATTCACCAGCTCAGTGCGAGGCAGACCTGCAGGGTGTGTGAGTGTGAGAAGGAATCTGAGATGGTAGACTGTCCACTACACACTGACCCCTGGATGCCCTTTTCACAGCTAGCATGCTCATTCACACTCTATCACACACACACACACACATAAACATACAAACACAGGGATGGGAATCAAGAACCAGATCCAGTTGAAAACTGGTTCCAAATTGTCCGATCCATCGGAATGGTACGCCTCCAAGCTTATCAGTTCTGTTTATTGATGCAGGCATGTTTTTCTGACAGTTGTGTGTTTGCAGAACAATGACATCAAAGCCATGCGTCTATGCTGCTGGAAACTTGCAACAAGGAGCGTGGCTTCATTTCACAAAGAAAGATGACAACAGTGCTTGTTGTAATCTCTGTAAAGTGATCACTTCAAGTAAACACCAGCGATATCAAACATCTTTCTGTGCAACGTGGGCTTTAATTTCAGGAATGCCGTGTATTTGACATTCTACGCAAACCGAACTGTTACCAATAAATATCTAATGTAATAATAATAATAACTAGAAAATTCTGACTCTGGCCCGTGACTCTGGCCCATACATTATTGTCACTGCCGAGTAGTTTACAGTATA
>NW_023340246.1:11830748-11831689 GCF_004916995.1 Morone saxatilis
TGTGTGTGTTCTTCTCCCATTGAAATAGTGAGGCTGGTAACGAGTTGATGCCGAATTGACGAGAAGACTGTTGAGATATGTTATGTGTTTTTATGTAAACGCAAACAATTACCTAAATGAAAATGAATGCTGTACAAATATTCTGTCATCTGTTTCTACATTGTGTTCAGACTCTGACATAATAAAACTGTTGTACTGATGCTAAAAACCTGTGCAGGCAAACTGTTTCGTCCGCACAGAACACTGATCAGGAATAAATAAGAGGATCAATAAAGAATTGGACCAATAAGCAGAATTGATTCCTATCCCTGCACACATTGTGGTATCAGACTGAAATTACATCAGTCTAGTGGATGTCAGTCTCATCCACACTAGCTGTCTAAGTGGGAGAGATGACAGGCCCATTCATAATCCAGCCTGCTTAGCTCTGATTGATCGTCTGTTACTCAAACCAGCAGATACAGCCATCAGAAGAAATCAGAGAACCACACAGTACATGAACCTCTGTGTGACCAGGCCTTAGAGGCTGAAAACATTCAAAGTTATACTGATATGAGCATTTTCTCCCAACAGTTAAGTCATGAGTGACACTGCAACCTGGTAGTCATATATTTTTCTGTTTACTTATATATGTCACAGACAATTTTTTAAAGTTTTAAGTTGTGTTTTCAACCCCACTATACCTCTTTCCTCAATGTTAACATGGACATGATATTTGACTGTGTTTACGGAGCCAAAGGGAATGTTTCCCTCAATGGACACTAAAGGCCAATTCTGTTCTATTTCTGCGCTACTATTTTTAAAAGTACAGGAAATATGAAAAAAGGCATAAATGTAGTGGAGTTACCAAACTCTTCCCTTTATATTTGGGACATAGTGGCCGTGGCTATGTATAACGTATGAACGTGTGAACTTGAACTTCCCTCGGGATAAATAAAGTA
>NW_023340246.1:11831703-11844712 GCF_004916995.1 Morone saxatilis
ATCTATCTATCTATCTGTAACATGTAAGGGTGCATTTACACTATTCCTCATAGAGTCACAGTAGCTGGTTTCTTTGTACACATTTTCTAATGTTAAGTGTTAACAGAGGAGAACACATGATGTTGACTTTTTTTTTTAAATATACTGTAAGTCACATGGAATAAAATTAGAAGGCACTGGTGGAAAAGGTTGTTGCTGTTGTAACTGAATATAAAGTAATAGCATGAAGCACACCGGGTATGTGAGTGTCTGACATACTGTAAGTGGTGCTTGGAGACTCTTTACCTGGTGGCTTCTTGCTCCAGCCGGGAAACATTGGGCACGTAGAACATGACTCCAAAGAAGAGCAGAGGCTCATTGCCAAACTTGTCCAGCTGCTTCTTGAGGGGTTTCTCCAGCTCCACCCAACGATGGGCCGGAGCCTGGGTCTTTCCTTGGAACCACAGCCCGAAGTAATGGGTCTGCAACCAGAGGAAAAGAGGGAAGGAGGGTCAGTGTGGTGCACAAGGTGAAGGGATGAAGATGAAGGGAAAGGAAACCAGACAAGAAAGAACAGAAAGAAGAGAGTGGAGGTGGGATGAAGAGGAAGCAAAGAATAAAACAGTTGTGTAAGCTAGAGGGAGAGACATAAAGAGGCGGAGGAAATGACCTGGAGAGACGAGGGAGAGATGGAGGAAATGGCAGTAAATGGAAGAGACAAAGTATTGGGATGGGAAATAGGGGTTTGTAAGGATGCAGAGAAATTACTTTAGGAGGGAAATTGGAAATGAGTTGAGAAATACATGGGGGACAACTGAGCAGGGCAGAGAGGATATTAATAAGCAGCTGAAATACAAACACATATTTCTCCTTCAAATCTGATCAAACCTTTGACGTCAGCAGTGTAACTCTATTAAACATAAATATTAGACCAGACTCATTGCCAGTAAGATTGCCCTGGGAGAGAAGAAACAGGCAATGATCCTATCTCACTAAATCAAAATGAAAACTAAGTCTCTTGCCCATTATTTTATCTACAGATTCATATGCCATTTGAAAATAAAACAAGCTTCAGCTGTTTAAATAAAAACAGTATGCTGAAATGACAGCATAGGCCATTTCAAGTGATATGATCGACCCATTTATGTTTGCATTAACAGTTGCTAACATGCTGTATTGATCACTACTCCAAACAACAGGGAGTGATTAAACAGATTAGCTCAAATGTGCTTTAACAAGTTTAGACCGCAAGAATCCGTATTTACCTCAACACTGATTAAGAATACTGATTTGGTTTCTTGACATTTCTGACATTGTAAGATGTAAGCCTGTTTATGTGTATCTGTGGCAGGTATCCACATGCTGCGATTTGCATAAGACAATTTCCTGTCGCGTTTCACTAATCAAACCAACCACTATACTCGCAACCACTGCGTGAGCATGTAAGCACCCTGCAAGACTCGTTAATTCCTCCGGATTTTGGGACAAACAGTCATGTTTTATTGGCTTGGTGTGTGTAGGCTGTGTGTCATCACAAACAGGTAAGCACACCTGTTCTCTCCCAGTGGTTCGACTCTACTGTAATGAAAGTAGTAAAGCTGTGAGCACACTCCTTCCTCACATACAAACAATGAGGTGTACTTAAGGCCTCGGGTAATATAGATGAAAACAACAAATTCAGATGGACACACACATACACAGAGAGACCTGAGATAGCGTGCATGGGGGCAGACGGTGTCTGAAGCTGAGGCGTCACACCGCCTTATTTATAACATCACTGACACCTGGCAAATACCACAACACTCTGTGAGTACGCAGAGTACACCACCCCTCTCTCTCTCTCACTTTGTCAGCAGCTCCAGCGGGCACAGACACACATTTAAACACACGTATTCATCAAACTCAATCAGTCGTCAACCAAACAGACACATTCTTTCTCTGACCTGTGAACAAACTGGCCTGTCACACACAAAACAACTCCACGTTGCAAACAATAGACCCTATGCAAAGCCGCATACATGTAGTTGGTAACGAGACAGATAGTCAGAGGGAAGTGGATGTATTCTGCCTCCCAGTATGAGTCTACCTGTGTGAATACAAAGCAAGTTGCTGGTTAAGCCTTGATGCAGGGAAACGTAAAGAAAATCAGGGGAAGAGAAGAAAAGGGACAAGAGAGGAGGCATGTACAGCAGGGGGGAAGTGGGGCAGGGGGATGAGCAGTATCTCTTTCTTCTGCAGTGAAAAGAGGACAGAGGTAACCATGCTTCATTAGAGACAGACAAGGACCCTGCAGGAGAGAGACAGCAGAGGGCAGAGAGACACACACAGGGTGCGCAGAGAGACGCGTGGCGATCACACACACGCAATCTGATAATCCATAAATGTGTCAAAGTGTCAGAGTCAATGTTTTGCTTGTTTTTTTCTGTGTATGATTGAAATGGGTGATTACCAAGAGGTGAGTGATATGATAATAAACAGAGATTGTCAGAGATTTTGCCATGTAACAAACCGTGGTAGTGCTTGCTTTAATACATGGATTAGGGACAATGTTGTATCAAAAAGCATAACTGTTTATGGCAAATTTGATTTTTAACCAGGTTTTTGCAACAATGTGATGACGTACTTGTGATGTGATTTTTCAAACTGACATACTCATCTGTTTTTACACATTCCTCAATAGAGAGAAAAAATCCAGAAAACTGTATTAGAGATAAAAATATATACAGTGATTTTTTTTCCCATATTACCAACCCTTACTAATACCAATAATATTTATGTGTTGGAGCTGACAATTGCTGATATAGACCTTCAATAAATGTACAATTAGATTATATATATATTCTCAATATAACAAGAATTGTGTCCATCAGAATTTGTTTTCTACAGTGAAAACCTCTGAAACAGCACTTTAACACTAAAACCTTGATACATGAATCTGCAAGGTTAGACCTTCCTTATCTTGCTTGTGTGTGTTCAAATAATTCATTGATTACAGAATTGATACATAAATAAAGGTGAAAAAAGAAGAAATTAACATTTACAATATGCTGACATATAAGTTTAACATGAGCATGTGCTTCAAAGACTTCTACTCACCTCCCGTAGCTCCAGCCTTTGGGCCACCGCCTCCAGACATTCCTGTCCCGTACTCTCCACTGACAGAGTGCATTCAATCACATTGCTGTCCAGCAGGCGAATCCGTGTCACAAAGTAGTTCTTGCTCAGGACATTGTAGCGCCGTGTGCGCCTTAGCTTCAGCCGGAAGGGCATGGCTGGCTGGAGGTCACGGCTGAGTCAAAGGTCAAAAGTCAGTTGGGAGCAAGCGGAGAGAGGGATGGGCGGGCTCTATGACCTGGCCGCTGCCCTCCTCACTCTCGCACGACGCCAGCCACACCACCGGGTGGAGAGATGCACCCTGGCAAGGCGCTGGCCCATTCCCAAAGTTGTCCGGAGAGGAGGACGACGACGATGAGGAGGAGCAGGACGAATGGGTGCTGTAGCGAGAGATAAAAAAGAGGAGGATTAGTGAATAACAAGAAACTCTTGAAAAGTAAGAGAGTTCTGTGCCTTCTTTTTAAACTTTAAAGCCCATCGGAATGCAAAAACTACATGGTGTAAACACTCTTCCTATCAAACCCTCCCACCACATATTTCCCCATATTATCATCCTGCCTACCTCCCCATAAACAAGCTCAAACAAAAAACAGACGAGGCTAGCAGAATCACCAGCGATAGCAGCAGCAGCAGCGGTGGTGGTACGATGTTAGCAGAGACTGCAGCAGACGGCTTTATCCTATAGTTATGGCAGCTGCACTCTCTCTAGCCCCATGAGGCCCAGCGTCGGGCAAAGCTGGGAGACAGAGGCAGAGATGTAAGGCTATGGATGAATGGACATCAAACAGCCGAGCGCAGACATCCATCTGAACCCGGCAGCTGGCTTTGAGGAACTAATGGAGCTTCTAAGTCTCATATCTGCCTGTGTGGGAGGCCTTTTCCTTTCCTTTTTATCTCCCTTCTCCCCTCTCTCTCTGCCCGACTGCAGCACAGTGCCAGACATTGTAGCGTACAGTGTAGAAGTGTGTAAGATCACACACATTCCGTTTTGGCACATATGCTTCCACTGACACACTGTTTTATCAGCTACCGCCACAGAACAGAAAGTGTGAATTCATGTTGTCAATAAGAAATTGGGAAAAGTGTCAAGTACTGCAGTGTGTGTGTGCAACATTATGAGGAAGACAAGCAAACACACAAAAACACACACACGAGACACACAAACTGTGGTTTTACGGTTAAGACAGGTCTTTGGGGAACACTTTGAACACATCTTTGGGTTAGTCATCAGTTCTTAGCTTTCATGTCTGTGATGAGGAAAGAGCTTTGAAGTAGAAACACAAATATTTTTTTTTTCACGCCTGTACTATATATTGTATTCAACTAACCTGGGTGAATTTTTCAACCAGGTTAAAACCCAGCTTTAATTTGGGTGATTTAGCCGACAAGGTATTTATTTTACTGAATAATCTCACTGTTGTCCACGGGAATTAATTCAAATAGCTAGTGTCATTTCAAGGGTGGTGGCCACTTTGTAGCCTTGTTAGACAGGAACTAGCCACAAAACCAAAAAAAAGGGCTCCACACCTCCTAAGCAGGGAAAAACAGCCTCTCCTCCAAACAAA
This sequence comes from Morone saxatilis, assembly GCF_004916995.1. Classification (NCBI taxonomy): domain Eukaryota; kingdom Metazoa; phylum Chordata; class Actinopteri; family Moronidae; genus Morone; species Morone saxatilis. Next base: position 11,836,362 of record NW_023340246.1, read on the forward strand.
GACACTGACAAAACTAGCAACCCATGACATAAACTTCAGAAAAGTGTGTGAAAACGGAGAGACAAAACAGGAAAATGCATTAAAATGAAAAGAATGGATGTAAGTAGGAGAAAAAACACACAAACAGAAGAATAAAAAGACCAAAATACGGCACAACAAAGCTCCAGTTAAAAAAGGGGAGGCAGGAGGAGGAGGAGTAAAGATGGACTGGATGTGTTGCTTCTTGTCCTGGACTCCGGCAATGTGCTGTTGATAGTCAGCTTGGACCTCAGCCCAGATTCCTCTCTACCCTGACTGGAAAAACAGAGCACACCTGACACAAGTATGCGCCACAAGGAAGGAAAGTGTGTGTCCGTGTGTGTGTCCGTGTGAGTGTATGTGACAAGGCTGAGTGAGTGGAAGAAGTAGCCGGTGGGGGGGGGGGGGGGTGTCTTGAATGAGAGAGGGTGAGAAGATACAAACTGCTGACTTATAGCTGTGTTGTTTGGTACGAATTAAATCACACTTGGTTAATGCTTGTCTTTTGTAACCAGCCGTGCCCCTTTGGGAGCCGTAACGCATTCCTTACTCCTAAATCCATGTGAGTTAGCTCATTGTAGTGTGGCATCATCTTATTCGTGTGCTTTTTTTATTAGGTGTTCATGCTAACACGCACACAGAGCAAGAAAGCCACAGCAAGTGAATAATTGGGCTACAATGGGTCCGTAATTTAGCTTTGCTTTCAGATATGCGGCCACTGTGACCCCAGTCGTCTCCCGATCCGAACCACAGCCCCTCTGACCCTCCCCCTCCTCTGACTTGGGCTTAGGGGAAGTGACATCACAGGTTGACGGTAAAACCTCCCCAAAATGCCTCAAGAAATGTTCCCAAGCACACAGGCCTTACGAGATCACTGTCAACAAGTATACAGGCGCAGATAAACACACAAAGCACAAATAAAGACACATACTTTCACTGTGTAGTGTACAAACATAGACATGCATGAACAGGGAACACCACAAACACACACGCAGGATCACACACACACACAGACCAGGTTCTTCAGAGGTTAGCCAAAGGACCAGACAGCAGTTAGTGCAACTCTAAACTAGTAATCAGTGGCATGGTTGGGAGTGTGTGGTTGAGTAAAGCCAGACAGACAGACAGACAGACAATAGCTTGGGACGGAACCCACTCCTCGACACAAAAAACGCTGCTTCAACGCCGCTACAGCGCTGCAGCAACATTCTCTCCAGACCGTCGTGTTTATTTCCAGCGTGCAAAAACAGCATATACGTTTATGAATTTGCACATTGTAATTTTGTGGCATGGAGAAAACGAGAGGGAAAACTGAGGGAAGAGGGTTGTTTTTCTGTTTCAGGGCAGCAAGCTTTGGCTAAATATATATGAAACCATTCCCATCTTTTGTTGTGTTTTTTTCCTTTATCCCTCTAGACTGGTGTGGTGAGGGGCAAAAAGGTGAAAAAAATTCTTCTTTCTGTGTGTTTAAAACCACATTACCGCAAGTATATCCTTTCTTAAGCACTGTTTGCAGATGCATTTTTTATGAATCAATAAAGATAAAAGATCTTTAGAGTGCAGGAGCCACCGAGTTAATTCATGAAAGGTCAACAAAGGCTACGTTCACACTGCAAGCTTTAGCGCTCAATTCTGATTTATTGCTCAGATTTGATTTTTGTTAAATGTGGCCCATGTCAGATTCCAGTGTGAATGTAACCTTTAAAGAGAAAATCCCAAGATAAGTCTGAACTCACAGACCTGTATACTTTATACTACTTAACTGAATACAACAGTTCATTAATAAAGTGTGCTCCCTATTGTAGTTGTAGTGGGCAACTGGCAGCAGATTTTTATCAAGCATTTTTGTGCTTGTGCATCACAAAGTGTCAACGTGACAAATTTAAACAAAGATGGTTAACTGATTAATCCCAGTATGTTGTAAAGATTCCCAGCAAACCCCTCCTCCAAACAGCGATTGTCCAATCATAGCTTAGCGTAGTGTAGTGTAGACATGGAAGGTCTGTCAAACTTCAGATTTCTGCACATGTTGAAGCGGTGTGCATACTTTTGTAGTAAGACCATTATAGTGTTTCAAAGGTTTATGTGGTCGTCTTATCTTGTGTATTATGCATACATAGTTCTGGATACTGCATGGTTTAGGAAAATAACAAATACCCCCCCAAAAAACAAAACAAACTGGATAATTACGTGTCCCTCAGTTCTCACCATCCTAGAAAAGCCACACCAATGTTACTCTGGTTTGACCTGTTGCTTCATTCAAACTTTTTGTTCAGAGCCTTTTCTAATTCTGTTTCTTTCCTAGCTAGCTCAGGGGTTCCCAGGCTTTTTCACGTGAAGGAGCCCACATAATAGATTCACATCAGACCCCAGACCCCCAATTTGAGAGGATTTTGTTTTAAGGAATCCCCCGCTTGGGTCATTTTTTATATTTAAGTTTAAAGATAAAATTCTTTATTGTCAATCTCATCTAACCTTATTTCTTCCCTTGTTGATCCAACTTCCAAAAAATGTGATATAAATTTAAATGTACTATTATTCCTTTTGCTGGGGACCCACTCACAGACCCCTGTTGGCCCCGGACCCCAGTTTAAAAAAACGATCCAGCTAACCACAGTTGATAGAATCCACCAGCGACCAGGACACCAGTCAGCCTGGAAGTATCACACAGCTAAACCACAACCAGACTGTTACTCATCTAGACACCAAACATCACAGGCAATCACAATAAACACCTAAAATGTTTAACCTAATTACTTTTACATTATTAACACAAAGACAAGTCGTAAAAAGAATTCCCGCTATTCCCAAGCATCTGCGCCGCGACAGAGCTGCTGGTGCTGTGTGTGATACGTCTCTCTCTCTCAGGGCAGACCCGTCTGTCGCTTTGCTCCATTCACATCCACACAATAGCGGGAACAAAACAGCACTTTGTCGCCTACTGCTAAGACCATTAGACGCAGGCCGCCAAGAGCTGAGGACACAAGTGTAGCGTGTGTAACTCAATCAATCTGATCTCTGTTGCTTGTCTCTGTCTGAAATACCAACATCACCCCCCTACAACCCTCCTGTTACACATGAGCGCTGTAGCAAAACAAACGGGTTAAGTGCTTCACAGCTCGTAACTGCTCTTCCTCCAGCGGACTCTTTTTACAGTTTGGTGTTCAAACAAGCAATATTCCCAAATAGTGCTATGCTTTCTCTGGATACTCCTGCTGTATGTGGAATAATCTCTCGACTATTTTCTACACAGAAGGCTAAAAGAAAAAAACAAATACTGACATCTGAGAGGCTGGAAGCAGGACATTTTTGACATTAAAAAATAACTTTTGAGGATTAATTGGGTATAAAAATCGTTGGCAACAACTCAAGGCGATCTTCAAGTTGCTTTATTTGTCCGGCCAACAGTCAAAAACTTGGTGGTGAAAGCATAAAGTCAAATTTATGACAGACAGTTTAATAATTTAAGATGTTGAAAAATTGTGAAAATGGCATTGTTAAATTGCTCTTCATATACAAATAACAGTCAAAATCTAAAAAAAATTCAATTTACAATTATATAAATCTGAGAAAAACAGCAAATTCTCACACTTAAGAAGCAGAGAATGACTTAAAGATAGAACCATCCAATCAAAATTCTTCTTGATTAGTCTATTAACTGACTAATAGTGTCAAATCAGAGTCTGCATTCACACAGAAGTTATTTTTATGTGACTAAGAACTTGGTCACTTGCTGTATTGTCTGATCTGGTGACTAAGCCATCTGTTTCTCTAAAACATAAGAATTTGTCAAATACTATTACACCAACGTCTGCTCCACAATAGCCAGATTTGGTCTGATGTTTCCCCAAATCTTCTTAGGACTCTGATACTGTTTTGTCCCACTGGCTTACCGTGTAGCTCAGTACTCAGATGTTTTTAGGAACCACGGCTCTGAAATCCACACACATACAGCCGTGGTTAAACTGAGTAACAGCAGCTACTGGAGGCTGACCCTGGATCAGACTTTATCCTCCAGGTAAAAAACAAATTGTGTTGTGTCTTCTTTTGCTGTATGAAAAAAGCACATACAAGGACACGCATACACACACTACACAGCCATTGTTCTCCCAGCATGCCTAAGGGACAGCAGGACACACCACCAGGGCCCTCTTTGTTATCTGACCCATGTGTGTTTCTGTCTGACACAGAGGATTGTGAATGTGTGTGCGAACGTGTGTGTGTGTGTGTGCGAACGTGTGTGTGTGTGTGTGTGTTCGCATTTTCATGCTTAAAAAAACACATTTACGTTTCCTCACCTTAAAAGGAACCTAAATATATATTCATATATTCCACATTAACTTATATCCTTATTTACTATATACTGTATGCTTGCTTACACACAGTCCTGCACACACACACGCACACACACACACATACACACACACAAACATACTGTCCGTCACACACAAACATTAGCAGCTGCAAACAGATGGTGGAGCCAGGCGGCCAGACAGTGTTTCTAACAAGCGCATCTGCTTTTTCACTTTCCAGCTTTCTCTCTTTCTCTCTTCCTCTCTCTCTCTCAATCTCTGACACAAATACACACACTAACACACACACACGTATGTACACATTCTCTCTACTATATGAGAGTACAGCGACAGTGACAAACACATAGAGCAGAGTGTTCGCACAGAAGTGACATCCAGACAGTGAGAGAGTCTTGTCTATAGATTTACAGTCACACACACACACACACACACACACACACCCTCTCTTTGCTTCCCTGTCTTCCCCTCCATGTCGATCACACACACACACACACATTTCTGCATAGATAAAGGGGTTCAACTAGGGGTGGAAATCATGAGAGCATCATAAATTTAAAAATTGTATGTATAACTCTGCAGATTCCCACATCATTTTATTGCATGCAGGTTCTGCTCAGGAAAGATAGGATGTTCATTTAGCAGCTGAGTTTCAGAACATTTCATGTTTCTGTGAATAACTGCTGCTATCAGCGAGCACATCATCAGATGCTATTTGAAAATGCATGCATTTAGGATTGCTCTGAAAAGATCAACGATATCTTCCACTAGCAGACGATAATTTAGCCTGATTCAAGGCTTTGTGTGCTGCAAATCCACTGTACCATCCTGTCCAATAAGAGATATCTGTCCACATTTGATTATCTGTGTTTAAGTTCAGATTGAGCTCATGCATCCATATATTTTGCAACAGCAGCTAAATGCACTTTCTTACAAATGCTAATTTGTCAACTTCTGCTGTTTTGTACTTACTGTTTGGACTAAGTTATGACTGTAGATATAAGTATGGGACATGATAGTGAGCAAGGACAAGTCTCACCACAGACAAAATCACCACAAATCTCCAAAATCTAAAAAAAGATGCTGTTTTTAATTAGAACAAAAAATACATTTGCTTTATTTAGCTGTAGACTATGAATTTTGGAGGACTGTCGCATCATATGTGATTATAGCAAACTCTGCTTGTGCTACATAATATGATAAATCATGATTTTGCAGCTCCACATTGTTGATAGTGAATGTCTGATATCACACATACACCTAAATATCATAAAACCAAAGGAACTGCAGTAAGGAAGAGAAATAAGTGTTCGTGGGCTGCAACACTTGGCCCCAGTTGACAGTACTAGGTAGGGAATGCCCAGTGTTTCAGGCTGGCATAGCAATCTAAACACTGTCACTAGAACATGAAGAGGGGGGAGGATCAAAGAGGGATGCAGCTTAACACTGGCCAGAGACCGGTTTTCCAAACCAACGATGACGTAGCGCTGCCGACTCATCCTGTGGCAATGAAATCTGGGGATTGATGGCATGGAGGCGGGGAGAGTTTGGAGATATGATTGAGAGAAAGAGTGTGTGTATATGCGTACATGTCTGAGTTTGTGTGTCTTCTAAATGCAGACACAATGCAAGCGTTGGAGATTCCCAGCACCCAAATGAGGAAAGTAAAGGTTTAAGGTAAGTGACGCCATGGAGAACCGGGCACAAAGGGAAGAAGAGTTGTTTCTCAGGCTCTTATCATGTTGATACAGTTGTTCAGGAGAATAAGGGAAAGGGTGGCTGAGGGGAGGATGGACGGAAGGAGTGAGTAAACACGGGCAGTGAGGCTGATAGCAGCGGCTTTCCACCTCAAAAACAGAGACATGGGACCATCAGCCATCGGCCACCGTCTGTTCCAGCAAAACCACGGTGCTGTTCACATTTTCCATGCCCACCCCCTCCTCCTGGGAACCACAACACACACACACACACACGCTCAATCACCAGAAAGCCACTGAGTGTTTTCTCACAGCTGAACCCTAAGGCACTAACAGGGACCTCAATAACAGTGGGTTTACAGGCCTATGAAAGCAGCAACACTTTAGGTTTGCTACTGCTTACATCCGGCTGCATCTAACACATAATGGCTGCAAGGAAAGGAAAAACACACATTTTAAACTTCAGATCAAATGGAAAATGTCTCCGCTTGATGCTCTATTGGAAGTGGGCTAAATCGCATACGCACTTCCTCACAAAATACCCCAAAAAATATGTGTGTTAGACGTGTACAGTTGGACCGCATCTTGGAAAACAACTTTCTAAACGTATGGGCTGATCAGCAGAAGGCTTGTTGTGGGAGGGGAGGGGACGGGGGGGACGAGGGGCGGCAGCAGTGATTGACAACTCACCTGTAGCACCTGGAAGGTGCCTAAAGGTGAGTGTGGGAGAGTTGGGCAGGTCGCAGCACGCTCTCTGCTCTGTTGTTGTCTGCTGGGCTGCCAGAAAGCACTTACACAACTCAGAGTGACAAAACCATCTTCTGGCAGGTGCTGCAATGCCCATGCGCACACACACACACACACACACACACAACTTACTGCTCACAATCACATACATTCACATTTTATTGGTATTTTTAGATTTTTTTATAAACTTTTATTTTTATTGCTTCTTTCCTAAAACTATTCATATTAATGGATATTTGTTTAAGGATTAGGACACAAATAAAACTAACATGACAATCATAAGGAATAATTGCATTTAGCAGCTAAGGACTATTTTCATTAGCAATTAATCTGTTGATTATTTTACAATTAATCCTATTAAGTCTATACAATCATTTGGTCATAATATGGTCAAACATGCCCATTACAATTTCCTAAAGCCCAAAAGTATTTCATCTATTTACCGTTTTAACACTATATAACATGAACATCCACATGTTAAAGGGACAGAATTAAGTTTAAGGATGATATAAACTCTGATAAATCTTTAATCTTTATCATTAGGGCTGCATGATATGGTAAAAAAAAATTATCATTGCGATTATTTTGACAGATATTGATGAGATATGATTCACGGAATGATAATTTTTGCCTCACAGGTAAAATTAAAATCATGATGATGTGACACTTGTTTTTTATATCTGGAGAGATTTGTAGGCCGGGAATCTCTACAGCAGCACAGTACTTCATTATAATTCTGTCATACGTTTTACTTTGATCAAAAAATTAGTTCTCCTGTCATTTGGACATTGCACTCGGCCACATTGTGATTTCAATAATATTTCAATTAATCGTGTAACCACATTTACTTTGTATACCAACAATCCGATATTATCTCATCACAAAGTCATTCAAAAAAGGAAAAGAGGTCATAGTCTTCTCCACCGTTATCATTTTGCCACTGCAGCACTGCAGAATAACAAGAGAACCACAAGCTGCATTTGAAGGAATTCTGTACATTTCTTTGCCTTCAGTTAAACAGCTACTACAACAACAACAACTTTTGCCCCCTCTTTCTTGTCCTGTGCTACAGCATGAGCACTTGACCAAAATTACAGGTATGTTTGCCCCACATAGCAATCAAATGGCCTTTAGACTCAAATGACCACTGGCTACACAAACAATAGCCACTTTTCCTTTTACATGCAGGCTCACATTATGCAGTAAACACCTATTATAATCGTACCGTGCTGACCTTAAACAAAACATGACTTTGGGACATTTCAGCAGTACCTAAAAACTTTCCTTTTGTGTTCAAATACGACGGTGGGATACAGAGGGGGCAAGAAATGGCACTGCCTTAATGGAAGTAAGACACATATATTAGATATTTGACCACTTGTGTCTAACCATATGGTGATGAGAAGCATGGATGGAGGCTACAGCGGAACCTACTATCCTGACTTTTGGTCCTTTAAATTCTCCACCAGTGTTTTAAAAGTGCTGTGTACTCCCAAGCCACTTGCTCTGGCACCATATAATTTACACAGCATGCCTTTGAGCTTATAAAGACAGCCAGATGTGTATGTGTGTGTGTGTG
>NW_023340246.1:11844812-11846277 GCF_004916995.1 Morone saxatilis
CAGTATACAGCATACACACACACACAGTATACAGCATACACACACACACAGTATACAGCATACACACACACACATATCATTGATCGTTCACGTGAAGAAATGGAGGCTGTAGACGTCATTGTTCACACTTTAAAAACGTTTTAATCACATCTTTAATTTACAAACAGACAGGAAACACTTCAAAATCATTTACCTGACACATTATTTAAAAAAACAAAAAAAAAAACAGTTCAACCCCTTCCATCGTTTCACAGTCATCCATCACAGGAATCAGTCATAGCACAGTGAGGTCAGTTCACTTCCAGTCACAATAATTAACCGTTAAACCGTGAATGCATCACACATTTTCAAATACATTTTCCATTTCAAAGAGAGAGAGCCCGCTTTGGTTCAGCTGAATATGACCTGACCCCCCCCTCAGTTCAGCTTTCACCCTCACATTGTTTCAAGTAAGGCAGTAGAAACCAGTTCATCACCAACGACCCGGTCCTTTTCAAGTTGTCCATCACTGTTATAATGCATTATATTCAAGTCTTTGTTTCTACACGTGACCGCTCCAGACCTGACTTATTTAAAAACAGCTTTAAATCAAATTCCACCTCAGTCAGTGACATGAAATTTTAAAGTTAAAAAAAAAAAAAAGTGGGTAAATTCCAATAAAAGTCTACATTGTGTCCTGGAAAGACTTCTCTCCTCCAGTGATGCGAGGTTCCCCTCCATGCTGACAAAAAGTGGTCTTCACCTTCATCAAAGCGGCGCGGTGCCTTTGATGTGCACAGCCGGGGACGGATAAGGATATTGGTTATTAGTACCAGCCGTAGGCTAGCAGGCCTGCGAACGGTTAAGTCTGTCAGAATGTGGGAGTGTACTCATGACCTGCATTGTGTTAAAAAGGTGTTATTTATTTCCCCCGCCATTTGGTCCAAGCAGCAGGAAGTGACATTGCATTGACTGGGAGTTTTGGCCTGCTGAATTATATTGCACTGGGCCAGCCTTATTATTTCCATTAAATATGGTGATTTCTGTTCCTTAAACTGTCTTTAACCCTGTTAGCAACAGCTTTTAAAGGCCCGAGCTGGCCGGTGGTTGATCTCCGCTGCGGGGATTCACTTGCGGGTGCAGCCGGGGTAAGGAGGAGGGGGCGAGTAGTTGGCCGGCCGAGGCTGAGTTGGAGTGTAAGGCGGGGGGTGCGCCGAGGGAGGGTACATCTCGTAGTCGTAGGTGTATGGAGGCGGGGGACCTGAGCACAAGAAAGAGAAAGCAGTGAGGATTAGTTCAGCAAGAAGGTCAAAATCATTTTCTCCATAATTACAAACTTCAGGGTAGAAGGTCAGCGAGGCCCATTTAAGCTCAGGAAAGCTGCCCCCATTTTAAAAGAGTTTGATGGGACAGTTGCGCCATCTAGTGGATGAACGGAGAAGCTGCACACTCTGGAGGAAGGCGCTTGCTGTGAATGACTGAAGCT
>NW_023340246.1:11846314-11850339 GCF_004916995.1 Morone saxatilis
GGAACTTACATTATTCACTGAAACGTCAAAGCAGCACAGATGAAAAGAATGAGTGTTAGTCAAACCAGAGGGTTGCATCGGCTAAACCTCACATTTACAGCACTAATATTGTTAATAACTCGCAGTCTAACATGTTACAGGACGAGTTTCGTTTTAAAATTTCCACTGCTGGCCTGAAAAAAGAGGTTTCGAATGATGAGAAAAAATAAATTTTTTTTTAAAGCCCCCCTCCACTCATCTGTTCCTCTTCTTGTTCCTACAGTGTGATGTTTAAATGATGTCTGTGCAGAGTTTGACACTAGAAGGATGTTTTCACATTCATCTGATGAAAGTGGAAAGTTTCTCTGAGCTCATTGAAAATCAGATTTTAAAGGGGAGGGGCCTACAGGGATGATTTGTGACATCACAAATAATTTCGAAGTAAATCCCGGTCCAGCATGTAATTTAAAACTTGAAGCTGCCACAGACACCATATGTGTTAATACATGTCTGAAGAGGATCTAAATACAAGTGAATAATATAAGCACTAATCACCAACTCATCTTTGTGGCAAGTGGAGCAGGAAAATAATAACACCACTCCCCACAGATATAATCCATATCTCTGCAGCTACATACATATGCATTCATATTACACGGCTTTGTGTGTCTCGGCGTCATGCTTATGAAACATGATCAGAGCTGCGGGGCACAGCGAAGACTGTCGGTCCAGCGTAGCATGAAGGCGATACCGAGGAGAATGAAACGCAATGAATAAATGATGAGACCCAGAAAAGAAAAAAGAAAAAAAGAGCATTCGCGGGGCTGGAGAGAGTCGGAGCGTAGAGTCTGATGTGCCGACAATGTACCTGTGAGGACAATGTGGGAACACAAGGTTTTCTCCCTTGGAGCGGGAACAGGCCATAACAGAAAGGAAGCAGTGGGCATAAAGGTGTATTTATGTGAATTTAAGTAGCCAGTTGTGTGTCTGAAATCATTGGGCTCATGGTTAGGTGGTGAATGGTTTGTATTCTTCTACATCCTGAAAAGAATCCGCTCTCTCTTTGTGTTCCTAGGCCGGAACAGCGCTCAGGGCCAAGGTGGACCTGTGTGTAAACTGCAGTTAACGTAGACACTGATAAATAAGCTGGAACCAGAGTTATGTGGTTTTGTTACACATAATAACTGAATATTAAAATCATCCATCTTTGCTCACTACATCCATCACTGTGTCTGAACGCCATTAGAAGCAGGTATTTATTAACCAATATTGTGCTGTTTTTTTATTAGTTTCAGTGTTTTATTCTGAATAAAATATGGGGGCATTTGTCAGGGACATGATTTAAAGATATAATATGTAACATTTCTGCATTAAAAAGTCTAAAAACGTTGTTTCCAGCAAAGCTGTCATTTTATTCAGGTAACGCTGCGATTCACAGGTCACCTGCCAATGCCGTCATATCCCTTTTGTGCATGGGTCAGCGTTGTCTGACAGAAACTGCCATACATTTTTATCCAGTTTTACACTTTTCAGATCTCGGTGGTTTTTAAACGGATAAAAAAGGATTTCAGTCAGTACGTCTGGATCTTAAGTTATCAGAGAAACAAGCTGAGCTGTTAGCCGCACCTCAGCTCGCAGGCCCTCCGGCACGTCCTTTGTCTGTCAAACAGTGTCAAAGAAACATTGATTTTTAAGATGAAACCGCTTTATTCAGTGTCTTTACGGTTTCCTTTTATACAATAGTACACAATATCGTTTCATTTAATTAAAAAAATAATAAATCACAAGGAAATTTTTGTTTTTTGTCATACATAAAAGGTTTATATTGCCAGTTGTAACTTTAAAGTTTTTGTTGTGAAAATATCCATCCTTCTGGCTCATCTATATCCTTTAGAAGTGTGTGTGTGTGTGTGTGTGTGTGTGTACGGCCCACGCCTCCTGCAGCTATGCTATATTTGCCTTTACAGAACTCTCCCCTTTTTTTTTTACAGTAATGGTGGTAGTCCAAGGTGCGTGTCCAAACACATCTTTTACATTCTCTCACACAAATGTGTGCACACAGTAAGGCACCCAGTGGGTGAGAACACAACAAACAGCCCAACAACAAAGTGATAATGTCATCATCATTAAAGAGAAGGGATGTGCACACACACCCATGCTCATGTATAAGTGTAATAAAATGTGCAGCTCTCACATGGTGTCTGTCTCTGCCTGGATGACTCTATGAATTGTCCACTAAAGTCACAACAAGCATCTGTTAATGCGGGTTGTTTTACTGGGTAGAAATTGCATTTTCTAGGTGTAATAACAGAGCAGAACTGAGATAATCCAGGTGCTGTAAACTCTGCCTGGCATGTGCCAATTTGCCTCCCAGAAAGAGGTCCAAACCTGATCCTAAGGGGGGTGTGGGGGTCCTGCAAAAAGGCTCCATAAAGTCCCTGTAGCCAAGTGTTTTAGTAAGTTCACGGTTATCTCATTAACTCTGGAGTTTGTTGTCTGATTTGAGATGTCACCACTGGTTTCCACTTATCTCTTATCTAAGTTGTTTACGAAATCACACCCAACAGCACATCTTATCAAGCGGGAGGAGGAGGATTTGGGACTGTATTTTAATGCATGTTTATCTGGTGGAGGACGGGGGGGAGAGGGTGAACATATTTGGGATCCCCTTTCTGCCCTACGTGGCCAACCATTTGGCCTACATTTTAACACTGCTGATTCAGACTTTTAAAAAGGCGTTTTCTTCTACTTCCAGAGCGTCTAGACGTTTTGGGAACAATAAACAGCATAACAAAACTCTCCTGGTGATGTTTTTTCTTGCAGGAAAACTCACCCTTGATCCTGCGCTACATGCCGTTTTCTGCGCCCCGCTGGAGAAACTCCTCTTTACTCGACGGCGCTGAACCTCACAGCAAATTGATAATCCTCGTTTGTTTGTTTTTTCCTGTTTGTTTGTTTTTTTCTAAACTTTTAAAATAAGTTTAAGTCCCCATGTGGAAAACAAAATCTCGAGAGGCTATTGATCAGTCATAAGAGCGCAACTTTCAGAGCAAAAAGTCGCAGAGGCAAGTCGCAAAACTCAGTCCTGTAGCTTCTTCAACTCCCAAGTTTTTCTTTTTTTTGTTTGTTTGTTTGTTTTCAGAGCATCAAAAACATTCACAAAAAAGTTCTCCAACTTGGCCGCGGACAATAACGACGTGGTCTTCTTCTCTCGCAGGGACTCTCGGTATGTTTATAGTAGTGGTCCCTCTACTCCAATGGAGGCGTTTAGGACATAGGGAGAGGAGCATGCTGCATTCAAAAGCTGCAAAAAATATTGGAATCACGAGTTTTATGATGAACTTCCCAACGAGCAAGTGTAAAGCAGTGGTTATGAATGGGCGCTATACAAATAAAATTGAATTGAATTGAATTGAATTGAATTGAATTGAATTGAATTGAATTGGTTCGGGGGCCTTATAAAGGGTGGGAGGAGAAATCCAAAGGGTCACGAGAGGATTAAAAGGATAGTATAGCAAAAACAATTCTTACTTTTTTGCAATCTGTGCATTGTTCTTGTGAATTACTGCATCATTTTAACTCTTAAGTTATTAAACTTAAACCAGGGGGGAGGGGGAAATCATGTGAGAAGAGATTGCAAGAAGTCACAGTTTTGTTTTAGGAGCCAAAAAAGGTCAAAACCACTGGTGTTAAGATTGGCCGAGGAAAATGAAATTTGATATGTTTTGACAGCTGATTGTGAAAGTCACGATTACACAACTTCTTCCTTAAAGGACCAGTGTGTTGAATTTAGTGGCATCTAGAGGCGAAGCTGCAGATTGCAACCATTTGAATACAGCTCAGCCTTCCAAGTGTGTGAAACTACAGTGGCCCCCGGGAACCTGCGAAAAATATGAATCCCTATCGAGAGCCAGTGTTTGTCCATTCAAGGCTACTGTAGAAACATGGTGGTTCAACATGGTGGACTCCGTGAAGACGACCCACTCTCTCTGTAGATTTTGAGGTAACGACAAAATGATTCTTATTTTCAGATGATTATACACAAA
>NW_023340246.1:11850432-11850670 GCF_004916995.1 Morone saxatilis
AGAGAGTGGTATCGATGTTCTCATTAAAGTCTCTGGAAGAGAGTGAATATGTATGTTTAAAATGTATAACTATTTATTTAATAGACTCCATTTTCCCCTCTCTGTTACAATATTATTATACAATATATGCTGATTATTGTTTTAAAAAAGCAAGTAAAATATGTGGCCTTGTTGAGTGAAATCCTTTAAAAGTGTGAAAAGTGCTACATACGGTAGAGCTGAGATGTCCCAGCTGTGG
>NW_023340246.1:11850828-11863363 GCF_004916995.1 Morone saxatilis
TCCCCCCCCCCCCTTTAGCCTTTTGGGATGAGTTAGAGTCTCGGTGGGGCAATTTATTTGCATAAGCTACATTTTTACAACATGTAGGCTTTAGCCTTTGTATAGGCGAATTTGGACTTACACAATATATAGTATGTTTTTATATATGAGCTCATATCTGAGCTTATCCTAAGTAAGAGTTTTTATCAATCCATGAACGACATAAGAAGGATAGTTTGTGCTAGTATATCTCATTATCAAATTAAAAACTATATGAATCAAAAATGTGCAGCAGGGTGATGTAGCCAGGACTTACAAGTTTATATTTCCCTATAGTTCAACCCCAGGAGACACCATATAATGACATTCTCTGATTTGTATTTTGAAATATATTTGTTTTATTTTCTGTACATATTATCTCCCTACTAAATTGTTTTTCTATTGTTTTTTTTTTTTAATTGATCAATTACAAACTTAGTCAAACTTAAATATGTTACATTTTAACAAATATCTTTAAAAATCCATCATGTGTAAGTATAATGTGAACCTCTCCTCTCATGTTAGCCTTCATCCCTGTAGAAGTAGTATTGTTTATCATTAACGTTTTGTATATTTAGGTATGTATACACTGTGATCATTTGTTCACATATTTTTATGTGTCATTCCGCTACCTTAAACCACCTTAAACAAGTCCTATTTTATCTGATTTAATATGCTGCCTCTGCTGCAATATACTGCCACCCACTTGTTAGCCCTTGTGAGCAGGGTCCATAGTGATCTCATTATACCTTTTCAAAGCAAACTCTACTAACACCTCAGCAAATGATTAATGGCTGTATCCTACAAGGATGTCACTGGAACATTTAATGGTGACACAGGAGAGAAAGAAATATGAAGATTACCATCCAGGGCCCAACAAGTTTATTAAACAGCCATTAAAGTGATCTCTTGTTTGGGTGAGAGTGGGGTCCTATTGTACTGGATTATAGTGATCTTCTGAAAATTACACATACCGGTAGTCAAAGATAGACATAATTGCTGTATATGTATTTATTTGTAATTCATTGTGGATTTAATGACCGGTGTAAACAGTCAACTGAACTCTCAGCAGAATAAAGACAATCTTATTTGTGACCAAAGTGCAGCCTCTTGTGGCTAAAACTTACAGCAGCAGCAATAATTATTATAAAGTGTTTACAAAGCAAACACTTAAAAACCTTTATATTAGTTATATGTCTTATACCCCCTACAGTAATTATAGTGTAAAGAAAACATCATCTAAGCTTTACAGTGGTTCCCAAGCGTTTTCCTTAAAGGACCCCTTTTCTATCATTGAGTAAACTGACAATCCCTGACTGACATATTTTATGGATAATTCATATTATATTCAATGTATAACAGCATAACAGTACAGAACAGCTGATAAACTGTACAATTAACCCAAATAGTGAATGTAATACTGCAGGAAGTTTATGTAAAACCAACAATTTCTTCCTGTGAATATTGCATCATGATTTTTTTTTTGACAGACTGTCTGTCTGTATTATGTTTTTGTTTTTTTTAACAATCATAAATACTTTTTTTTAGCAGTCACTCTCTTTGCCTTTTGTCTAGTTAGAAAACTCTGATTAAACCGTGCTTCTGTCCGAATCCTAAAAGTTACAGGAGAAAAGCTCTGGAAAATTCAGGCATTAAGTTGTTAAGAGGCATTCTGCTATATTAATAATTAAAGGAGAATTAGTGAGCCAGGTTAAAACCAAGGACACAACAAAACATTACATAAATGGATGATACATAACTGTAAGAGTATCTAAGAGTTTTAATGTGCTTTTAAAAGAAAGGTGCAGCACAGTGTGTCTCAACTCTATGAGAAACGTGTTTTTGATTATCTATTTTGGAAAAAGGTCGAGGACTGTGCTTCCTGAGACATCCTGTGGGAGATGCTGTGGGAGTGTAAAACACTGGCATTGTTGTTCTGACACCTTCAGTACTTTTACACCCAGTGTGAATTATGTTTTGCTTCACTGACATTAAGGTGGGTTTCAGACACCCAAAAGGGCACAAGTGGCAGTATGTGTCTATTTCTGGTGGGCAAGAGGAAGGATCTTGTAATAAAGAGACAATAGTTACAATAGAAATGGTCCCATAAAGAATGATTAAAATGTTTGGATCTCTGGCAGCAGCAGCAAGAGCATTAAAACAACATCTGTCTACCTCATCTCGTCTTTTTCATGGTTTTATTTGCTTTCTTGTTTAGCTCATTGTTATTGCCAAAGTTATTGTGCACTTCATTATTTTTGCAATGTCAGTTATTGCACACAATGGGAAGTGTTTGATTTGTATCTGGTTTCTCTAGGTTTTGGGGATTTTCTAATGACATTTTCTGAGTAACGGTCTTCACCACTGGTCTAAAGTTGGACAGCTAGATAAATTAGGTTTTCCCTGCTTTGTATTTTCAACACAAGACATATTTATGATAAAAACCTGTATAAATACACCTGATACGACTAAGATTAAGACAAAGGAGTCCAAACCACAGACACAGTTTTCCAGATAAATCTCAGTCACTACAGATTAATATGCCAGTACAGACTGTTTTATTTTAAGAAACTCTATCCAAAAAACCTGTAAATTAAAACATGACAAAGTAGATGAAAGTTGAAGAAAGCCTTTAAATATGGTATAATAAATTATGCTGCCTTAACACACTGGCACAGTTACCATTAACAACTGATGTAATGGACAGTTTCTTCCATTCACTGCATTTATCTTTTTACATAAATTTAAGTTAGATGTGGAACTTTGTGTAATACAAGGAGTGAGGGGGGCTTGTTGTTTGCGTGGAGGTCCAAGGAAACAGGGAGTTAATTCCTCTATCCTTGAGCATTTATTAACATCCGCAACATGAAAACCTTTGGCGTCTGACTTGGAAAGTGCTTAACATGCATCCTGCTCTGTAAGTTTGGCAAATAAAAAAGAAGTTAGGAGTAAGTAAATGTGTAATATAAAATAAAAATATACAGGAAATGTCTTTCTTTTTGGTCAATTGGGTCAAATTTGTCAAACTTTGTTAACAAAACAAGCGTGAGGAGGAACGACTGAGAGTCAGTTGTCTTGTTATTGTGTTTGTATTGTAATCCCTATTCATAAATTAGTAACCTTATATAACCTTATATAACACCTTATTTGGATAGTCCACCTACACATAGTTTGAGTTTAGTTTTGGTTCAGGAATGTTCATGAATTGCAGATAATCTGTTAAACATCTACAGACAAAGCGAAACAAGTGAAACATTACAAATACTCGGTAAACTATTCGTATGTGGATTATCCAAATAAAGTGTTACCCTCAAATCTCGCCCCTGACAAATCCCCACCATATCATAATGAAAAAAAAGCTAAAACTAATCCTGAAACTAATACAAGCAAACCTAAAACTAAACATTTTGAAACAAGAAAACACTGTGGAAACTAACTGAAACTAAACCCAATTGCTGCAGAATTATTTCCTTGGTGTATATGTGTATCTATGTATTTATTCATATAAATAACTGGCTCATTTTATTTATTATCATTATACAAACCTGTGCTCTATACATTTCCTTGATTCCTTGAAACAGAAACAAAAATAAACAAAGCCTGGTTCAGACATTGACCTAAATTCACATAAACTGACAAGACCTCTCAGAGCTGCACTCACCCTGATGGAGCAATACACCTTACAGTCTCCAGTATGTTCAACTAATAGCTGTGTGTCTCACTGAAACACTTCAGCGGGTGATTTCACTGCATGTCTTTGCTGACGTCAGCTGTTTTAAGTGTTTTGTTTGAACTGAAGATCCGGCTTTCAATGGCATCAATCAGTTGCAGACCTCCAGGGACCCCAAAAGCCCCAATTATGTTGATTTTACAATTTTACATGTGATTAAATGTAAAATTGTTTAGAATTTGCACAGTTCAACTAAGGTGTTTCTTCCATCATTACTGTGCCTAATCTTGTGGTCCTTTCTTTAAGAGGGCCCCTACGTCAAGACTTTATTATAGGCCCATTTTTGGCACCTGGGCCACATCACAGGTTAGTCCAGCCATGGCTGCAGCAGAGTAAAAGATGCAGATATATATTATATGCTAATAAGCTAGTAATAAACATTGTGTTACACATAATCAAGTTACATCAAAAAATTAAAGACTCTCAAATGTCACTCCATTATATGACATAAAATGCTATGAAGAAAACAACACGTCAATCACCATCTTAAAAGGACCAGTGTGTGCAAAAATCTATCTATAACCAGCGTTTGGTTTGTCCTTTCTGGGCTAATGTAGAAACATTCAACATGGTGGACTCGTAGAAGAGGACCTTCCCTCTGTAGATAAGGGCTCATTCAAAGTTAACAAAAACAATTCTTATTTTCATTTGATTATACACTAATAAAACATGAATATTATATTCCATTTCTGCCAATAGATCCTCCAAAATGTTACAAACTTGACCTTTAAAGTAAAAAAGGGAAGAAGAATTAGAAGAAATTATTTTAACTTAGTTTCAAAGCACTTCACTATCAAGAAAGAGAAAAAGGATTAGTGAATGTTAGTAAAGTAAAACTGTAATGAAACATAAAAATAAAAAGGTATACTGTAAAGATTGTAACCTTCTTGCTACACTAATCATGTGTGGCACTTTTTCACTAGATAGATACAAGTTTTAAAAACTAAAGTATGAATTAACACATCTACAACTCAGTTTTACCTGTAAAGAGTTAGCTTGGTGTGTGTGATGACGTCTATCAGTTTGACGCATCCTCATGTGTGGCCTAAAGCCAGAGTAGCTCCCCCCTGAACATCATGCATTGGGATTTGACGGTATGAAAAAAGTTCATCCTTTGTCGAACCCGCGGTGAGTTCTGATATAAGCCGGCATGTGTCCTAAAATATATCGAGAGGCAGATTCTGTCTACTAGCTAAGGCCATGGCCACAGTAAGTGGATACTTTTGAGCACACATCCCTCTCTTCGATTTGTTCTTTCATCCGCGCTAAGCCAGTGTTTCCCACCCAAAACCACTTAGATTTTTTAAAACACTCCTCCAAGTTGACAACTTTAAAAACATTTGCCTCAAAATAGAGTAGTTAGAGGAAATAGGGCTTTTGAAATGATCTGACATTTTGCAACCTTTTGCAGCGTGTAAATATGACTTTTCACTTCTTTTCGCTTGAATCTCTTCTTTGAACCTCAGCTGCTTCCTCCTACGAGGCAAGGGAGGAATCTTGGCATCACACATTTGCCAAATGGGACATTTCTCCTCACTCGGGCAATATTTTGAAGTGACGTCAGCCTATTCATGACGCACAGTTGCATAACCTGACACTGAGCTTGTAATGAATTGCTCAGGATAATGAGAAAAGCTGCAAATACTTCACATAAAGTCTGTAATTGGTTTGTAAAAGGTTACAGGTACAGTAAGTCTATCCATTTCAAGCTTGGGTGGCCTATTATAGGACTAACAGCCTATATAGTTGATGTAATATCCTACTCTGCAGCTTTGGGGGGAAATAATTGGACTTTCTCTCTCTCTCTCTCTCCTCTCTCTCTCTCTCTCTCTCTCTTTCTATCTCTCTGACTGAGCTGAGATGCACTTGGAAATGAACAGAGGACATCACAAATAGAAGATCCTAGCCGGCTAATGACTAAACAGTAAAAGGTGGTGTTGTATTTTTATGATTCGTTGTTATATAAATCAAAATCATCAAATAAATGGAACAAAATGAAATTTATATACATATATATATAATAAAAGCAACATCTGAATTGGACTTTTTCAAGTTTATCAGGATGGACATGGCTGTTATGTATCTATGTATCTATTTTGTTCTGTTCAGACAGTTTGACAAAACAATATTGTGGAAGTGATGCAGTGATGGTCATTTTAGAGCCCCTTCATGTCAGCCACAGTGATCATAGTGTCTTCACTTCTTCTTCACTTGGAACTCTTGAGGGCCTTTTTATTGACAGAACGTTGAATATACAATATGGGTTCAAGAGGTAGAAAATCCATAGAAACTCCCATGACAGATTCCAAAAATTGTCAGAATACATGATAACTTTTAAGTTCCTCGAAGTTGTAAATAACCCATCAGTGTATTCACAGGGCTGTTTATATGGACATAAACATAACCCCACTTAAAGGAACCAAAGACTCGACAGCTACTGTGTGGCCCAATCCCAGAGACCACCAGCCTTTACCATAAGAATTAACCATCATTGTTTGAAGGAAAAATCTAAGAATATTCAATATTTTTCTTAATTTTGAGGCTAGAATTTATTTTAGTTTGGAGGCCAGTACCAATCAGTTTTCTTTAAGGAAATACTGGGGTGGCTGCTAGATGTGACACATAGCTAACTTCCCATAGACATGTTTTTCTACCTTCTCCTGACTGACTTCGGTAAGAGTTTGAATACGTTATGCTTTATGGTTCGTTGATCTGATTGGCAATCAGTGTCAGTGGTATGTGCTACAAGAAATACTAGGAACATAGGGATTCACAAACACTCCCATAGGATTTATAATCGGAGAGACCCTCATGGGGCAGACCTTAATTGACACCCTGGAGAACTGACAAGAGAGGAGATGAGGAAGCATTATTATCTAATTGAAAGTTATCCCCTGGGTTTGTAACAGGTTTGCAATTCTGCAGGGACTGAGTGTTACTGTTAGGTTGTACATATTGGTTGGTATATTGAAACAAAAGCAAACAAAACCCGTTCAACTCAAGGTTGACATACTAATTTCTTCTGGAGTATCTACTCTTCTTCAGCCAGTTTGCTGTAGATGTTCAAACTCTCCATTGTTCTGGACACAATGGAAAGGGACCTTAAGTTTTAATTGACAAATTCTCCCATGGTCAATAATGACTTGTCAGCCTCAACAAAATTATTCATATTAAAGTGGAGTGTCTTCCCTTCAGGGCATGTTCTGTCACCTTTTGTTAATTAACAGACAAAAACAGCACCAAAAAAAGAGAAAAAAGTAAAACCTTAGATTTGTAGACAGTGGTGCTGAACAACATGCTAACAAGCAAATAAAAAAAGAGGAATGCTTGTGGTGTGGTGTGTTTGTGTTCATGTGTGTTCTGGTGGAGCAAGAGCTGTTTCTAAAATTGCTTTTAGTCTCGTAATATCTAATAAAACCTGATATGATATAATAAAGAATAACCTTTCATGTTGGATCGAGCTTTTAAGAAACAATCTGGGGATACTATTGAGGGCAGAGCCCCATCTGAAACAGCATTTGTTACATTTTTGGGAATTCCCTTCACCACAGCTAAATCCAAAGTTGGGGGGACACAGCCTCAGTAAGGTAAACAATACAGATCTGGTCTAAGAATTACAGTATGATTATATAATAATTGCTTACAATGTGCTATTTTTATTACACTATTAAAGTAACATTATATGAGATCTGGTATTTGTTGCCGTTTAGAACTTTGGACTTTGCACAAATAGTGAATTTCTCACTTTTTTCTAAAGTTGAACAAATCAATAATTTATCAATTACAGACTAAATAATCAGCAGATTAATCCAGAATGAATATATAATAATATATAATAGTATAAAAGTCACAGCTGACATATTTCTACAGCACTGCTTAGATACTTTGGATACATTTTCCTGATTATACTTTTACTTGTCTGTATGTCAACATTCTATAAAAACATGAAGTATGTAGGTTTCTGGCCCAGTTGATCATGGTGTGTCTTCATTGGGACCTGACAACAGCTGCAGTTCAAACTGTTCACATGACAATATGCTGAGCTGGTTTTCATCTCAGAGCTCATTCAGTCAGACCACATGTGCTGTTTTTACTTGGTGCTCTGAGGGGTCTTTGTACCAAGCACTGGTCATGTGAGTGTCAGTCAAACAGTCCAGGGGGAGGGTTACTCCTAAATCATCGTGGTGCTAAATGTTCTCATGTGTGAAATAGTTTCCAGTCCTCCCGTTGACCTCAAACTATTAGGCACCCTATTGTGTGTGTAAATATCAAATGGTGTTGATATGGTTTCAATTTGGTCAGTATTCTGAACCAATATGTCTGTAACCCTGGTGGTTTGTTGACTTCCATATTAATTGGGGTCCCACAGAACCAAGTGCATTGTGTAAAAAAAAAAGGGGGCAATTCTTCCCTTTGCCTGCATACAAAGTACCATCAACACCAATCACAGGTATATAGCATAATAAAAATGCATTATTTTAACCAGGTTTTACAGACGCCAAATATAGATAAGGTAAAGTAGTAAAAAAAAAAAAAAAAGGATATACTTACACAATATCTGCCTTGTTTGAACACTAATGTTTACTGTTCAGTGCAGCAAAGATGCCATATGATATCTCCATCTGCAGCTGCATAGGTGAGATCTGAAAGGAAGTCTCTTTAGATACTCTCTAAAAACCTCTGCAGGTTGATGAGATGATAATACTTGTATACATAGCAGTTGGTTAAATGGCAGAGTCATTATTAGGCAGTGATTCACACCCTGCACAGCCTTGTCTGGGGGTTGCATTATTATTATTACGCAGTGAAAGCAACATCAACAGGGAGGTGAATTACACTCTTAGGTGCTGTTGGAATGCATCATCTCCATTTGTTTTTAACCATTATTTATCCATCGAAGAGGTGGCTTAACAAGCATGCTCTTTTTGTTTTAGCATTCAGATCCAGTAATGACTCAAATTCACAAGCAGGAGCCGACCAGAACAAACACCACCTGCAGAGGAGGGCCACATGGAGGTTAAGTGTCTTCAACCTACAGAGGGAGAAGAGAGAATGACTCCTACTTTGGACTGTCCACTTTCAGGTCTTAAATCTTTTTTTCTCATTATCATTTTAACCATCTTTAATCTGCAAACATTATGTTCTAAAATATTTATATATTTTCTTGTGATTTTTGTGATTAAAAAGATTGCGTAAAGCGTTATCTGCTTCTCCTACTGCTCACAATGTAATTTGTAAACCCAAAGATCTTACAGCAGCACCTTTTGCACCATTTCCACTTAAAAATGTGTGTAGATTATATTCAGAAAATCTAGATATCATAACTGCAAGATGCTGCAGGTAAAAATGTCCGTATAGAGGTGAAATATGTGGCATCAACACTGTGAATATAAAAAGTTTAAACTTATCTACACATTTCATGTTATTGCAAAGAACAATAAATTGATAGAGAAACATTGTTTTCGATTTTTTTAAATGGATAACAAAAGGTAACTAAATAATTTTAGTTTCCGCCCATGTAAGGAACATGAGGATTTGCTAAGGAATCTAAAGACTATCGTGAAGTGTAAGACAACAGGTTATCAGTTAAAAAGCTATTTTTTATTTTTATAGGAAGGGTGGAGGAACAGGGCCATTTAAAACTGTGTGATGGGTAATTAGAGATTTTTACTTGCATTCTTAGAAGATAAAGGGTTGACAGTTTTCCATAAAGAAAAACTCCTAAAACACTTAAAGATGTATCTGAAGTTTGATATATTGTCATAGGTAAACATAATTCATGATTCATTCTTTACGTTTGACACAAAAACATTGTCTCCACCTTTCTTTTCATCAGTTTAATTACTAACTGTGTTATTGATTATCAAATAAAGAAACAACATTTTAACACAAATGTTACTTTTTAATTCAATGTTCTCTTTGTCCTGACCAACAAAACAAATAAAACATTCAGCAAGGTCAGACTAAAGTTCACTAAAGCGTGGAAAACAGTGTTTTTCTATTGAGCAATATAAAAAGAATTCAACCTCAATGTGTCCTCTTCCCAGAAGATAAACAGCTTGAACAGATATGTAACCGATAGAATGATGAGAACAGACGTGTTTTTTCATAACTTCCCCCAACCTAATAACTGTTTAAGATTTGCAGTGTCTGTTTCTTATTGGAGACCTGCGCTCTCAGATAAAATATCTATAGTCAAAGGAATTGGATTATTTGCCTTAATTCGTGACCTTTAGACACTGTTGGCATCCTGACATCAGTGAGCCAGATGTTCGCTTTCTTACTCGACCTTGTGGTCGTTTCAAAATAAGCACATTTTAGACACAGTGGTATCTTGTGATTCACCTCCCCTTTTTACTATTTTAGGGTTTGACCACAGAAGGAAACACATTTGACTTGTTGGCAAAGAAACACATATTAGATAAAATAAAATGGATTTTGGGCAACTTTATCAACAACAAAGCCTTCTATTATCTTTAATAGTTGATGTTTTTTATGTGTTTAGAAAACCTTCCAGTATTGCTTGTTGTTTTTTTATATGACATCACTGTTAAATCTTCCTTCTATTTTAATATATGTAATAATACCATTTGGAGTAATAATCTTTATTGTCCAAAAGGAAAGGTTTCCACAAACCTGCACATGCTCAAATAAAAAACTAAAATACACACAATATTTAATTTTGGGCTGCTATATGTGGCAAAAGGGACACAACTAGAATAATATATAATATATAAATTAGAATAATATAATAATGCACAATGTTTAAGTTGTAGCATTCATTGAACAGAGCCAGTTTACTTTAAATGAATCTCAGCACGACTCATGATTTATGTTTAACTGACAATATAGCTTGATTCATTTACATGGTAACTCTGCTACTTTGCACTAGTTTACAGGATGCTATTTCAAGATTTTATTGGCAAGTACTTATGCCAATAAAATGGCATACATCAGCATTTACTGACAAAACGGTTCAAGTCTTACTACTTATTCAGTCACTTTGTCCTCTTGGAGACATGGTGAAGACTTGAATGCTTGAACGAATAAATGTTTTGAAGTCAGACAGAACAGGTACAAATGAACAAAAAAGATGCATTTATCAGTTTCTCTTACAGCAGGCACATGTAGCCCTCTCTTTACTCCATCAAACTCGCGTTATTATGTCAGGTTTGTCCTTGTATATTATTCCTTGAAAAAATCTATACGCCCAAACAGAAAGCTGTGTATATGGAAGACCTATTGGCATTTAACAGGTGAAAGGAAAGTGATTTTCTTTTCAATCTTTTCCTTTTATAAAGCACTGTGTGTGTTTGTGTGTATCTTATCCATTCAAGGTGTAGTCATGACGTCCAGCCAGTGAGTCAGGTCTTCCTAATGAAGTTTCCACACAGGGACACATGCACCCCTTGTAAACCAGAACCGCAGAAAAACGATCCAATCAGTCAAATTGATTAACACACTTCACTCCTGCTCGCCAGCCTTTTTTAAAAGACGCTGCTCTCAACAATTTGGATTGACCTTTGAGGGATTTAAGAGCCGGGATTAACAGGAGTCCACTAATGAACTGCAATTGCTGCATTCAATCTGTGTAAGATAATGTAAACGTTTTAGAATCCTACCTGAGAGCACGGAAACATCCAAATAATCCTAACCCATTAAGGATACTTGTAAGCTTGTAAGATTGCAACCAGTGAAAGAAGCAAGAGGAAGAAGAGGAGGACAGCAGTTTAACAACTAGTTCACTAATGCTTCACCTGTTGTCTGGTGACGTGAGTTGTACCATTGATTAAAAAGTGTGTGGGTGGCCTATACCAACCATACACACAAATACACACACCTCCCCATCCAGAGAGGAGCAGGAGACCCCTTACCTCAATCACACCCTGAGGCCTTGAGACTCCGAGCTCCATACCTCATGCGTCTATAAAAAGCTTTCCTCCTCTAAGGAAGCCACAGCAGACCCTCTCCTACTGAGTGTTTCATCACAGAGCAGAGAGAAAGCAGAAGAGGAGGAGAGGGATCACAGTTAAGAGTCACCACTCTGGGAGATCTGTGGACAAACGGAAGGAGACAAACAAGAAGAGAGAAAAAGAAAGCTTTTGGAAAAGGTAAAACATTTTCCCTGAACTTGCTTTGTGGATTCTTGTCATTTTAGCATGGAATTAAAATTGGGTTTGACTGTTGTTAGCCTGTTGTTCTTCTGAACGAATGAGCATGAGTGATTAACTTCACTCACTTATTGATCTATCAACGATTTTCTGACATGCAACTGTATTTGCTTTGTACATTATCATTCAAGTGGATTTAAATTTCAGTTACACCTCAGCTTTTTTAAGAATCGCATAGTTGTCTCAAGTGATATTTGAATGGCTTTTCATTAAGATATACCTCTCCAAACACTTATCTAACTAACAGACCTTTTAAAAAACTCCATATTTCATTAACACATATGGTTTCAATCTATTTTGATTGCAGCTCTCTGGCTTCTTTTATCCGAATATGTCTGTGGAGAGCAGAGCTCAGCTGAGTGAGTCATACTGTAGGAAGAGTGTAGATGAGTCTCTGCCAGAGTTACAAAGACGATGGCCCACCAAGGAGTCACTCCTTAGAAAAATAGAGAAGGGAGGGAGAAACAACAAGATGCAATTTCCCAACAAATGAAAGAAAATGAACTCATCCCCTGTTAGAAATGTAATGCAGCAAGATGAAAAATGTGGGGAAAAAAGGGCGATGGGATTTTCTATAGGCGCTTTAAAATGTTAATATCTGTAAAAAAAAAAAAAA
>NW_023340246.1:11863614-11863750 GCF_004916995.1 Morone saxatilis
GTATGTGACCTCTACCATTGCTCAGGTATGTGACAGATATGGTATGGTGTGTTCTTTTCCCACTGAAATAGTGAGGCTGGTAACGAGTTGATGCGACAAAGTCGGCCAAAAAGTTTGTATTTATGTATTATATTGA
>NW_023340246.1:11863850-11940945 GCF_004916995.1 Morone saxatilis
ATTTTTTGGCCTGGTTTTTGGCGATTTATTGACAAACTGTTTGGCAAAACACTTAGAAAAGTCATAGCACTAATGTCCCCGCTGAGCCGCACGTTTTGGTACCTTTTTGTGTATGTGCGACCAAAACTGTGGGAGGAGTAGTCGACCGAAAAACGTACGGAAGAATAATAATAAGTATGGTGAATAGTAGTAGTGTGCTTTTCCAGACACATAATAAACAGCAACAAAGAGATAAAGGAAGCCGTTTACCTGGTGGTGATACGTGGGGCCCCTGGGGCCGCCAATTGAATAGCCCAATCATAGAGGATGTTATTTAGTGCTATCATCTATGAAAAGTACTTGTTTGTAAATCTTCCTCATCACTTAAGAATGAATATATTGTTCCTGAAATGTGTGGGACCTGTATGAATGTAGCCTCCTATGTTTCCTTGCATTCATCCATGTATGTGCATTAATCACTGTCCTTGAACTGGCACAAAGACAGTGTTTGCTGCACATTTATCCGACTTGAGGTAATTTCACCTCATTGACCTTCGAATTATTTGCGGCAGATCGCTCTCTATTAATGTTAAATAAGTGCACTATACCAGTGGGACTGAGCCTATATACTGAAGCAATGATTTACTAAACTACCAACTTTGTTATTGTTCGCCCTTACAGCTATAAAGCAACTGTTGCATTCCTTTCTCCATTTTTGTTCCAACAGGGTTACTACAGAGCCACTTGGAAAATGTATATTAGCACAGCTTAGGGACTGTATGGAAATGACTGCTGAGGGGTGGAAGAAACTTATTTTTGACGTTTTATAAAGACCTTCCCCAGGGACAACATATTTGCTTTAGACCCCATTTTACCTAGAAAAAAACTGCAACATTCTCTGCCCCAATATCTCAACTGAACCCTAACTTCAGGTTTAATATGTGAAGTAAGTGTGTGTGTATCTTTTCTCTTTCAAGACGTAGTCAGGACATCTAACCAGTGAGTCAGGTCTTCCTATAAAGTTTCCACGTATGGTAGAAGGTAAAAGAAGTCAATCAATTATTGTTCTTCCATCATGCCATTGCAAGCTGTAATCTGATTTCATGCTGCATACAGGACAAGCAACAGCTTACAGTTGATTGTTTGTCTTCTTTCATTACTCCCTTGCAAAATCTGTTAGAAGAAAGAAAAAACAACAACCTGACAATGACTGTTTTGTAGACGCATGTTCGATGACTAATTGCAGTCAGCGTAAAGCCCAGTGTCACATTCTGTTTCTTGTGGCTGCTTCCCCATAAAAGTCACCCCATGTTTTACTTTTAATGTGAAGCATCAACAAAATGCTCACTTTGTACGAGCATTAATTCAATAGTCTGATATGACTGTAAGAAACAGTAAACACTGAGGCCATCACAAATCAGATAACATTAGGCTGATTACACGTGTGCTTTGTTTCTTGTGAATCCCTTATGAATCCAAAACAGGGATGGCGGACTCCGCCACTATCAATGAAAACTACTAGGTAATTATAGACGTGAATACAGTGAATGTCTATTGCAGAAAAATTGGCTTAGATTCTAACTTTTACTATACATTATACGTTTAACTTTACTGTAATTTTGTTGCCTACGAATTGGCCTTCTCCTTAAAGAGAGGATTTCTCAGTCCCTACCAACTATTAAGATCCAAATCTACTGTTTTTCAAAACTGACATTACTAGTTGTAAGTGCAGAATAAATAGAATACAGAGACATGATTGTTGTCCTCTAGATATATCAAAATATGCCCTTATAGTGTTTTTTTTTGTTTGTTTTTTTTAGAACTATTAAATCTTTTTTTCCATGTTTTAATAGTAAACCTCCCAATCTAAAGATCAGATAAAATCCGAATCTGGTAGACCTGACCTGCTTTCCCAAAACAGAGAAATACATGATCCTCCGCCTTTTTCTCACTCACAGTCCCCTTATTGTTTTCATACAGGTTCTTCGTGTTAAATCGTTAATCCTGCCAAGCCTACCAAGATAAAGATTAGATCAAATATGAACCTGGAGTAAGAAAAATAAAGACCCTGACCTGCTTTCCAAAATCAGATTACCATCCCGTCAGCGAAAAGAAAAACTAAACATTCGTCCCCTTTTTCTGAACCCCAACCCTCATAATATTTTAATACAGTCTCCTACAGTGTTAAAAACTATAACCCTTAATCAAGCCTCATTTGAGGAACAGCCTACAGTGTCAGATTTCTCAGCATTTTCATTAGCAACCCACTTTTTAAATAACATTCATGTGCTGCTGATAAATAAGACCATCTGTTACAATACGTATGATGTTGGCTGGAATGGGAATGTTGAGTAATGGTATTTGATCTCAGTTATTATTCAACCATGACACACACAGCTACAAATCCACCAATTATCTCAGTCAAGTTATATAAAGAAGGTAGGAATGTATTATGCAAGTGCAATGATCAAGAGACACCTACTGTACTTCTTCACAAAAGTGACAGTTTCTTTCTATTTAGGCATAATCAAGCAAATATTTAAGCCTGTCGGGACTGTTATTAAAGCCTTTTCTGTGTTTCGATTAAAAGTTCCCTTGCGGTAGCTTTAATTTCTCTTCAGCTCACTTGTGTTTCTGTCCTCCACACCAGGCTGAAGATGGTGTGTCTATGCTGGTTGTTAGTGGTGGTGATGGCCTATGTGTGCGTCCCCGGGTTTGGATCGTTGTGCTGGGACAACTCCATCTGCAACGACCTGAGCAACAAGGACAGGATACTGGTAGGTCAAACTCTCTTCTCTATCCTCTACATTGTTGCCTGTTTGTTCTCTGTTACTGCCTTCACTGGGGAAGTCACGGCAACTTCCTCACAGTGTGTTAAAGGCGGTTTAAAGGATCCAGACCAGTGTGTAACATTTATCTATTGTTTAGAAATGTAATATAATATTCATAGTTATGTTTTCATTGGTGTAGAAAATATAAATCATTGTGTTTTTGTTACCTTAGAATGAGATGGTTTTATCTACAGGAGCAGCGGGTTCACTTCCACAAAGTCCACCATGTAGAGCCACCATGTTTCTACAGAGGCCCAGATTAGGCAAACCAAACAATGGCTGTAGACAGGACCTTTTGTGTTGTTTCACAAGTTTTGCTGCCACCGTCTAGATTTCTAGAATGCTGAGCTATATTGAAATAGTTGAAATCTGCAACTCCACCGCTGTGACGCCACTAAATCCAACACAATGGTCCTTTAAAAAGGATACAGACTAAAAGACTTTGGACTTTGGAAACAGCAATTGACAATAATCTTTACTCAAGGTCTATTTAGTTGCTCAGTCTTTCCATAGACAAGAAGACCTTTTCAAATCAATTGTGCAAGATGAGTAACATAACACAAAGATAATAGGGCCCAGATGCTGACAACAAAGGCAGATCTGGTGCTCTACAGTAATTTATTACACAAAGTGAGGTACAAAGGCTTGCAGGAATGAGGAAGACGGTCCAACAGGAAAACAAATCCAAAAGGGGTTGGCAAGAAATCCATAGTCCAAAACACAAAGCAGAATGTCGAAAAACCAGGGTCGCAAGTCCAAAGAACAGCAGGAAGCACACTAGGAAAAACACTGAAACGCTTGACATAAAGATGAAAACTAAAGACACTGGAGAGTGAAGAATAACTAGACACAGGTGAAACGAATCAGGGTAGGGCAGACGATCAAAGGGGGCAGAAAAACAAAAACAGGAAATGAAATTAGTATTTCAAAATAAAAAAGGAAATAACTGAATTCATAACCATAACAACTCCACAACCGCAGCAACTAAGATAGTTAAAACGTTTATAATACCATGACAACAGAATGAACTATAAATACACAGGAAGATCTTGTGATATGATAAAAAGACAGAACAACTATGGACCTTGAGGGGAGATTATTTCACAACAAACAGGATTTATTGTGCAGATTTACAAATGAGGAGCAGTTACAGCTGAAACAGTCAACAACAGAATAACAAATATTTTGATAATTGATTCCTCATTTAAGGATTCAGATATGTACATTTGAGTGTTATTGGCATGATTTAGGATTAGAAACTTTGGCATGGTTTAAACTGATGAGAACAATGAATCAGTATCAAAGCAATAACATTTTGCAATGTCTCTGTGATTCCTTTCACACAGGACTGTATTCATCTCTGCATGTCTGTGGCCCAGACTGAATTCCCACATCTCAGCGCACTGGCCCTGAACGGTAATGATGACGATGAGCTCTTACTCGGCATCATCCTGGCCACCCTGGTCTCTGAAAACAAGATATCAGTGTCAGACCTGAAGGCTCACAGCGACCAGCGACGCTCCTATTCAATGGAGCATTTCCGCTGGGGCAAACCCTCTGGCCGTAAACGCCGGCCTGTAAAGGTTTTTGCCTCTTCTCTGGAGGGAGGGGGATCTTCTGAGGGCATTTCCCCCCCTCAGGCTCGCAGGCAGCTGAGCAGCAACGAGAATGAAGTGAAGGGAGATGGTCATCAAAACCTGGGATTGAGGGCGAGGGTCAGCTCTAAGTCACATGTCCAGTTGAGCCCACAGGAGAGAAAAGATGGTACCTATCGGATGAGTCATTTCAGATGGGGCAGCCCGACTGTCTCTAAACGTAATGGCAACTTGATGAAGACGTGGGAGGAGAAACCTCAGAGGCAGCTGGCCAAGCTCTTCAGGAACATTATATATAAGGATGTGCAGAGGATAATGGGCTGAAGGGAGGATGGAGAAGAGGGGGGAGGGCCTGGTAGTTGAAAGAGTCTAATAGCCGTTGCATGTTAGTATCCAAAGGTCTTAATTTAAAATGACAGAAACTTGTCACTATCATTAGCATGTTGTTGAATGTATATTCTGGGCCAAAGGTTTGTCTCATTAAAACCTTGACTAATAAGAAAAAAGGCAGTTTTATGTTGCACCCACAGACTGCCTTGACCTTCTTGGTCTAACTTGAAAACTTTCTTAGAGGTATTTTTTTTCTTGTGGGTAATGTTTTGTACAGGAAGTAAACAAGTGGTGGGTGGGAAAGAAAGTATTTAAAAACCTATTCAGTTTATTTACACAGTGGTATCTTTTTGTAAACTAATATGATATTAAAGATAATTCTGCTTGTGGCAAACAACAATGATAACGACTGATTTCATTTGACTTACAACATAAAGACACCGGCCACCTGATGAAGGCCATGTAAAAGCTGCCTTTGTCACTAGGTAATCCAGTTTTTAAAGTGCAAAGTTCACAGAATGAATAGATTTGACCTACAGCACTACGTTGTAAACAGATCTATTAACCAGACATGTAATGACAAAAGTAAGATTGGATTACCGTCAGTTAATTTTACATTACACTATGCAATGACAACAAGCACACTTGTAGATTTACAGGTCTTCACTGCAAAGTTGCAAGATGCTGAAAAGACAGTTTTACAAGGTGTCACTGGAAGGTTCAGACAGCTGCACATTGCTCTCATATAGCTTGCTCTTCATGAACGTGGTGGAAAGAGTCACTGGACAAAAACTGTAAACTGTGTTTGAAGAGTTTGGTCTTGGGTAATGACGATAAAAGACACACATCTGCATGAATGTTCATATGCACACATGAACAAGTACACTCACTCACACACACGCACCTGCACTGACAAAAAGGGTGGACAGACAATCATATACACTGGCATGTGTGGACAGAAATATACATACAGAGGACACTACATTATAAAAACTAATAAAATAAACAACCAACCGGACTGTAACACGTGACAATCAGGGACAAACCAGACTTTGTCGTTTATATTAAACAGGATGGCTGCAACACGTTTCACGCCCAATGCGGTCAATTCACAGAAGCGCAGGAATGGGAGGGGCGGTCTCTTAACATCATCAAACATCACGAAACTGACCCATCACAGCACCACCACAACATAAAGCACAATCTAAAACACACAAAAGGATGAACTACCAACGGTTGGGCCGTGTTAGCCAGGCTAGTGCCAAATTATTGCCATTATACTTCGTTTTCATACCTGTGTGTGCACTCATGCACACAAAAAATGGCTTTTAGACTTATTTAAATGTTGCTGAATGAGACGAATGCACAGCTTGGCAAAAAAAACAGAGTGCAGACTCATTCCAGAAAGACGGAGGATGTAATGATAACGATACAGGTCAGCACTGTGGTGCTAAAACCTGTCTCCAAATCTGTGGCTGGAAATGAAGTTTTACCCATTTTC
Organism: Morone saxatilis; assembly: GCF_004916995.1. Classification (NCBI taxonomy): domain Eukaryota; kingdom Metazoa; phylum Chordata; class Actinopteri; family Moronidae; genus Morone; species Morone saxatilis. The sequence goes on from NW_023340246.1 coordinate 11,870,087, forward strand.
TTCCAAGATTCTATCAGATGGGCTCTAATACTTTAGCAGGACGCATTCAGACTTCACTAGTGTGATCTACTGGCCTTGAGATGATAAAGATTTCAACTGCGGGCTGTTCAGACCCTTGTCAATACACTTCATTTGATTTCATGTTTTGCTCGTTACTGATTTGACAAGATTTTAACAAAAGTATCCTAATACTAACTAAGTAGCTTCCTCCCTTATCTATGGACACAATCAGTGCAGTGGCAGTCTAAAATTAGAGTTAATATACAGTATATATACACACACACACACACACACACACAAAAACATCCCTACTCTGTACATCAGCTTAAAGATTTATATATTTCTCTGTATGTACACATTTATATGGAAAGGAGAAAAAAATAAAAGATCCTTAGTTATCTTCTAGTGTTTGATCTGGTAAACATCACGGTAAAGATCTTTGACTGTGGCGCAGTGTGTGTTTTTGTGCATGTCTTGACTTGAGTCACCTGTAAGACACACTCACTTTGGGAGGACAGCACACAGATGGACAGTTATCTTTCATTTAAACCGCTGCTTAAAAACAAAGAATTAATTAGAAAAAAAAAATAGGTGCAGGAAATGAATGCCTGTCATGAAAGAAAAAAGCACTTTTGGCTATTATTAAAAAGGAATAACAAAAAAAAGGACAAGACATTCAATTGTAATATGGGAAATGGCAAGAATTAAATTTGTATATATCCATCCATATTTCAGTCAAACATACGCAAAGATACACTGTCAAGTAAAATCTAATACACATACACTCTTTCCTGGCCATAAAATCAACGAATAATAAAACAAATAAAAGCATACAATGGCAAGATGAATATAATGGTCAATCTAATTTGTGATAAAGGGTAGTATGGCACCCTTCAAGGGGAAAACAGGTCAAAAGAATTGCAGTGCTATTAAAAATGTCCAGTTACAGGGCATGCAACGAGTCAATTCATTCTAAAGCCAATAAAATAACTTTCAGTCTCTCATTTCCTCACAGTTCTTGGCCATTTCTAATTTGAAAATCCAGCCAGTGGAGTTTCTACAGACATCTACTGTTAGGAGAACTGAGGGGGAATAAGTTAAATTAAATTTTGTTTTACTGCGGCATTTATTGACATTAGCCAGCTTGTTTTGGCTGCGATCACAGGGCAAAAAGAATTGTCATTTCAGAAAGCTAAGTTAATAAACAAGTGGCTTGTTCTTTAAGTTGGCTTCAAACAGCTGTAGTTTTCTCCTCATCCATGGTTGTTTGATGCCATGATCAAGATGCTTTTACAGTGAAGATCCGTCAAAATAGTTCTGTAACTTCACTGTGGACTTTCTGTTCTAGTACACACAAAGGTCAGGAAACTTCATCTCGTAGATGGGGACAGATCGACTCTGGCTTTGGCCGTAACCTGATGAGATGGTTCCAGATGGGCTGGGCGGGGGTCTGAATGGGAAGAGGGAACAGTCAGCAGTCATCATCATCGTAAGTCGTCATCATTTAGTGTCAGTGCCATCAATGCCACTATATTAGTCAAACCGTTTCATCGGAAATATCCCAAAGCACCGTCTCTTACCTGATTGTAATCTCAAAGATCTGATTGAGTTTGCTCTGCAGTAGGGTGGCCTGGAAGGGACAAACATCATATAAGCAAACAGTACAAAGCTAAACAAAAGCAAAAGTGTGAAAAACAATACGGATAAAAGGAAAATGTTTTTGTTATACCCTGGCACCGCAGTGGGCAGCTATCTCCTCGAAGGGGGCCTTCTGAAACTTCTCCACCACTTGTCTCCTTCGCTCCCTCTCCTGCTCCTCCATACCCACACTGTCCACTAGAGGGAGACACAAGCGGTATACATTTCAATAAAGCATTATGATGTAGTGTATTGTATAGTATATAATGATACAATATTTTAAAACCACAAAAGTTGAGTGGACATACCGATGGCATTTTTCAGGGTTTCAAATGTGATCTCCTCTGCTGGTGTCCTCTGCAGAACAGAACAAAGTAGAAAGTGTTATGATGCAGTAATGAGGTAATGTGAGAGGTGAACAGTTTCACTTAACTTCCCTAATGGGGGTGTATTTGAGTTCTACACTATGAAATTGTTGTAAATGCTTTTTGTCTTTACCTCCTCTTTCTCTGGACTGTTTCTGGACTCCACCTCCACCTGCAGTGAGATGGTCTCCCCAATACTCTTTCTCTTGGACAGACGGTCCTCATCTGGAAAAGAGGGAGATGATCCGTTTTATTTCTTTGTTTTAAAAATCAATCTCACAAATTCTGTAAAAATGCGTCAAACTGCAAATTTAGATACATTTATTAAAAAAGAAAAAACAGAGTAAAACCAAGTAGAATAACAGGGATACTTGGATAGTCTGATAAATTCATATCAAAGTGAACTGGCACCCAGAAGGTTGCCAAAGTTAGAGAAGGATTGTCCTCAACTTAATGATCCTGGCTCAAGCCCCAGAGCTGCCCTGATGAAGTGTCCTTCAACCAAACACTAAATCCCCACTAGCTCCAGGGGAGTAGTTCGGCTCTGTATTTCCATACAGGAATCAATAAAGCACCTAGACAAACTTCTAACACGTTGGCAAGTGAACAAACATTATCATTATTTATCATTATTTACTTGGAGAGAGGAGCACATTACTCAATGTAAGAATTCCTCAGTTTTTCCACAGTTGACTTTTGACCTCAATGTGACATTATAACACAAGAGACAAGAGAGAGTATTGTCTGAGCTTACCAGTGTACTGGGGGATGTAAGGCGTAGCCAGTCTCTCTGTGTTATAACCACTACCCCCAAGGACTTCAGTGATCTTTGACTGGAGGAACAAAACACCCCCTTCCACCTTCTCCAGTGAAGAAGGCAGCCTGGGAAGAAAGTGATTTTTTTTTTTAAAAAAATAAGAAATATTTGCTCCCATTGTTGCAAATTTAAATAACTTAACTTAATGTTGGTTTGGTTCGTGAGAAAGGAGAATTGAATATGGCTGGTACATACTTGGGATTATCAATGAAGACATCCTCAGGCAAAAGGTAGGGACTTTCTTTCTGTCTCACTTCAATTACCTGAAGGGCAGAGGGAAAAAAAAGAGGTGGTTTATTAGAAAAAGAGGTTCTTGGCATTCGCACACACTCATACACAAATGTATATACACAAAGAGGCCCAGACCTCGTGTATGTGCTGGCAGAAGGCTGGGACGGTGGTGAGCTGGCAGATGAGATTGAGGTAGGCGGCGGCGAGGGCATGAACAGCACAGCGGTTAAAAACAGGCATAGCCTCGTCGGTGGACAGAGCCAGGTCCTGCATGGGAAACAAAGACACGTCAGCAAGGATCCCTGGACTTTAAAACACAGTGTCTGAGGAGCTCAATCACATGAATTCACCATAACCTCTAAAATACTTTCTTAAAATGTTTTCTCCAAACAACTTTTATGAATCTTGGGTTGTGCCCACATCTTAATCTTGTGTTGTAATATTGGTATTCATATGTTTTATGTATTGATAGTTTTACCACTCATCTTTAAAAAAAAGGCCTTTCTGGATTGATCTTATTTTCTGTCTTTTTTGTCTGGGAGTAATAACAACAAAGTCTGCAATTATTTCCTAACAAAACAAATACACAAGTAAATATAACACATTATGTGCATCTGTACCTGCAAGGCGAGTGCCAGGCGAATTAGGTCCACCACCACCTCTTCGTTGGCCAGCTCCACACTGAGAAGACCCAGCAGAGCAAAGAGGGTCTCGTAGTGCAGCCGACCGCTGCTCTCCTCCTTACAGCCCAAATAAATGTGTCGGTACAGCTGCTGGCCATGCTGTTAGTTGGATGCACAAGAAGAATGATGAGTCAAAAGAAAGACAGACAGAGAGGGTGCTTTAGAGTTTAATTAATCTAGATTTTCTGCAGTTCCATCATGAGTGTAAATATTTATATATTCAGGGTTCAGAAACCTAACCTTTTTCATGAACAAGTTGTCTTGCCTGGAACACTTGTCAACTTTGAGCTTCAGCACAGAGATGTCTGAGATGATGCTACATAGAAAGAAGGCACAATCATTACCACAAACTAAAGCACAGCTAAGCTCCAACACAGTACAAATTAGCATACAGGATATACACGCAAAGCTGCAGACACAAACATACCTTATGTTGGAGAACTTGGGTGTGTTGTCGTGCCTGTCGATGAGACTGAGGAGGATTTGGAGCACCAGCAGCCGGACCTCTGGATCCTCCGTTAGAGAGAAGGATAGCAGCGGCTCAAGGAAAGAGCTGGGCAGTGCTGTCAGCATGTTGGTGGTCTGGAAACCTGCTGTCACCTGAGAGATTGATGGTCAAAAGCCTTTTATGGTTCACAATGTTCCAAAACATGAAGACAATTCCTGACCACAGTGGGGTTGTGGTTTTTGGCTCTTTTGGTTTTAGTATGCAAGCTGCAAATATTTTTTTAAACCCAGAACTACATTTCTGGAGTTTGTGGATAAAGCCTAATGAGGCCACTGACTGAGCAGCAATTCAGATGTTTGACTTTGTTTACATGTATTAAGATAATTTTAAATGTACAGAAATTGCATGTTGAGTGACAGGGATAGGGTTCTGGTTTGGACTGACACGAGCTTTAGGTCAGGTCTACCTTCTCTTAGTCCTACACTCACAACCAGGATGGATGGGTGCTTTCATAAGCACATATTTATGGTCACCTGAATATTAATGCATCACCAGAAAAGTAGCCTTGTTGCGCAAACATTCCTTAGATCATGGGGAGATAAATGTGACGCCATGCAGAGAAATGAAAAGATGAAAGAATATCAAGAGGATGAAAGACAAATATTGTCAAAAAAACACACATGGTTTGTAAAAAAAAAAAATTCTCAGAGCTGTATGCTGAAATAAAGTTTGATGAACTCCAGATAAGTGAAGATTTACCCTAACTGATTGGACGTAATTTACATCTTACCCACAGCTAATAGTGCTAATATATACGCATCATACAGACATTATAAATGAATAATAATGAGGCTGAAAACATACCTGGACCAAAGACTTAAGTAACATGATCTGGATCATCCTGGTACTCTCAGGCCTGGAGAAAAAAGCAAAATAAGATACAGTTTAAAACCCTTTATTCATCAACATTCAGGTTCACACAGACATGTTTACAAAGTACTGCTGATTGAAGGATAGAATAAGGTAAGACAGAGAATTACATAAAACATACAGCATTCAGTTCTGACTGCAGGTGTGCATGTATTGTATTTGTGTGTCCTGAGTATTTACTGTAGGGGAACAAAATGTTTTTGTGAGTGTGATTTGTACGAAACTTACCCAGAGCCTGTTGAGGGCAGAGCTGGGTGAACTCCAGGGACAGGAATCTTTCCCATGATGAAGAGCATGACCTCTGACCTCTGGTATGTTGGTAGAGTGTTGGCAAATGAACCTGAAAGAGACAGAAGGAAAGAGAGGACAAAGACATGAGCATCAGATGGATGAGGAGGTTTTAGATAAAAGGAAAATAAGACAAGAGAGACGAGAGAATAATACTAGACTCTGTACAAAATATAGTATAAATACACAAGTGAGATAAACATAAGCACCACAGACAAACTAATCTAGTCAAGGAGGCTGCCTTGCAAAGCCTCCCACACACACACACACAAACACCGCCCACAGACTCACCGATGGTCCTGATGACAGCCTCCTGCAGCTGCCTCTCCTCATGAGCTTTGATGATCTTGGTGCCAATGTTGGTGCTGCCGTCATAGGAGCCAGTCAGCTCATAGTCCACACTCAGACGGAGTTGCCGCAGCAGGGTGTTAAACACCTCCAAAACTGTAGGACCTGCATAAACAATAAGTAATAATAATAGTTTACATTGGATCTATTATGTTTCAATATGTCAGCCGGTACCTTAGTGTGTTTATGTGTGTCTGTATTGTGTCAGTCCTCTCACCTACAGACCCGCTGGCTGCAATGGCGGCTGCCTCCAGCAAAACCTCCACTATCCCAGCTCGCACTGTGGCTGAATTCTTGCTGTTAGCATCCAGGTGACCGAGAAGCTGCTGGATTACTAAGTGAGAGTGCTGGGACTACGAAAAAAGGAGAGATGGAATTCATTAATTAATTAAACCAGATTTAAAAAACGAAGAAAAACTTAGGAAGAAAGAGAGAGATATAGAGGTGGTAGAAAACTAGTAAACTGAGTGAGTCACTCAAGAAGGAAGCAAACTAAAACCTTTGAAGATTAAACACGTCACTCACTTGCAGTTTTCATTAAGATCAAAAGTGAATCACAGCTCTGAAAAGGGGAAGGGTTGACACCGAAAAGGAATATTCAAACATCTCTAATTTTCTAAGCTATTTTTGGCTGTAAATCAGTGACTATGAATACTGGAGCATGTTTCTACTTTATGCCCCTAAATCATGTAATAACCACCTACGAATATTAAAACATGGTACTGTGCAAATCACACAAAATGTTTTATTTGTACAGGATTTGAGGTCAACAGAGTGAAAGAGAGGAAAAAAAGGGGGTGAGGAAGAGGTCTTTGTGGATATGTAGGCACTGTATCACTCACCTGAATAGAGTACATGATGATTTTGAAGCAACGCACTGCAAAGGTCTTCCCCTCCCATAGAGAGTGGTTATCTAAGTGCCTGGGGGAACAGACAGGAGGAAAGGGATGGCGAGGATACAGAAGATGTAATTATATAGTGCCAGCAGTGATGGAGAGCAGCAGGGGATAGAGAGCAGATTTATAGTTCCTCAAAAAGCCCAGACATCAAGACTCCATTTGTAGTTTTTACATTTAAGAATCATGTGTACACTAGATGTGGTAGCACAGGAGTTACTTATGTTTACAGTCCACAATCAGAAATGAAAGAAGTTAGAGACACACAAGCATTTAACTTATTGCTGAATGTAGTCAGTAGGACGGTAATACAAGATGCAAAAAGTGCAATAAAATGACAAAAACAACCCTGATCAACAATAACAATCAGGATCACAAACATCATCAAACCCGGTCATGATTACTACAGAACCGTTGGTTGAACTGCAGAACCTGTATGTATATAGAGACCGAGAGGTGGGGATAGAGTGATATAGATACAGATACAGTGATGGATGGACAAGAGCTGGTCTCACACAGCACATGACAACTCAGACGAATTGAAGGGGAAAGAAATATGAATATAATACATAACTAACAGACTAGAGTTGCACTCTAGCTGGATTCTGGAGTAAAGAAATATCGATAAAAAGCACTGCAGGCTTACGTTTACTCCATCCCCTCTATGCATTTTTGAACTTTGTATTTTTTGAAAGCAAGTGATAAACACATAAATACTGGTTGACATATTTTATCAACATTATTCCTCTGAACTCATTTATCCTTTAACGTTTATTAAAAAAATGTATCTTATGGTCAGCCTGCTATTCCACCATAACAACAACATCAGTAGAATATAAAGTAGGAAGAATTACAAACACTGGCTGAGATAAGGGGAATCAAACCAAGACGGGCAAAGAATAGGTGGATATACGATAAACAAAAAATCAGAAGTCAAATCAGTCCGAAAAGAATTAGGCGTCAATGTCTAAGGCTCAGAGAGATACAGGCAGACAAACACATGCAGGGAAAGGGAACGGCTGAGACAGATAAAAAACAGTAGAGTTGAATTGATTCAAATAAGGAGAGATGGAAGAAGTATAAGATGGATAGGGGACGGACAACAAAAAAGAAAAAAACTCATCACAGAGGACCAAGCTCAGAGAAATAAAAGATGACCTTAGAAGAAGGATAAATGAAGAAGCAGCAAAATCTGCAATGTCATGTCAGAAAATAACTATCCTCAACTGTGACAGAATTACAACCTCGCAAGGCAGACCTCAACATAAATGCAGTAATATACAATTTAAATGTTCAGTCTGCAAATCATGCACTCATATCTAGTCTGAAGCAACTATGTAACCTTGCACTGACCTTGCCTTGCCCCCTCGGGCCAATCAGTGGACAGACAGAAATGCTGCAACATAGCACTAGGATGCATGCTCCCTTCAGGTTAAGTCAGTACACAAACAACAAATAACAAAAAGAGGATAGATCTCGTGTAAACGGGAGTTTCAAGTGTCTCACTTACATCAGCACGGGCGTGACGGCGTTCTTGATGTTGCCATAGGCAGCTCGTCCCAGGAGCTCCCTGAAGCAGCGCTCCGTCAGATCCACCGGGCTTTCCTTCTCCTTCTCCGATGCCTGCAGCGGAGAGGGGGAGCGGCTGGTACAGAGCGATGCAGGTGAGAAAACAGAAAAGTAGAGGGAGAGAGGAGAGGAAAGAGCAGGGAGAAGGAAAGGAGAGGGAGGGAAGGGAAGGCGAGTCAGGAGGGGGAGAGAGCAAGAGAGAGAACGGACAGAAGTGGAGAGTTTGAAATCAATTTCTTTCAGTAACACTAACATTTCCACTAAGGCTTAATTTTTTTACACAAAAACACTCTCTCGACTGCTGTGTCACTGCAGCCTTCGCTCCTGAGGCGACCTTCCCCTCTGCAGTTTGTCTGCAGTGAAAATGAAGTGACTGGGAGTATTTTGGCCATGTGTGTACACATTTGTGTATTGCACATCTGGTATCACCATAGGGTATACGTCTGTGTCTAAGTTTGTATGTATGTGCAGGTGTATGTGTGTGTGTGGGTACTCAACACCGGCCGGTCCAGCCTTTCTTTGTTCTCATGCATAGTTAAAACCACCACCATAACTCTATCTTGGTCATGAATAGCCTTGGGTGGTCCACCAATGATGACATTATTTATTAAACAGCCTAACTCTTTCATCTTGCCTGCTGCTGCTGCTGTGGAGGAAATGTGACTTCCTGCCCTCAGTAGCTCCTCTAACTCCACTCAAATCCAAAAAAGGGCACACATTTGAGGGGCAGTGGAAAACAGCAAAGCCAAGAAAAATACAGCGGTTTAGCCTTAAGGGCACAAACTTAAATTAAGCTTCTTTTTTTTTGTGCTGCAAATGTGGAAAACTCAGGTGGGTAATAAGCTCCTGCTGTTGAAAGGTTTAGCATTTGCTCAGCCACCCTCATTGACCCGTCCAATTGAAAAGTGCATCTTAAAACACTCACAGGAGACTTCATTCTGAAGTCACCCTATTAGCCTCTCAATGCACAGTTTTGCCTAATCATTTGGAAACGTGCAAGGAAATTTGGCATTAGGAGAAATCAGCATCACCATTATCTCAACGCCTTTATGGCTACCACAATCTGACCTCATATCTGCTTTCAACAGACAATTCACAAAGGACTGATTTTGAGTGTGTGTAGTGTGTACAGAGCATGTTTAACCAGAGGATCATTCTTGTTAAAATTTTCTGCTGAGGCAATACCTGGAGGAAAATTGCTTGGGGAACATACAGCCTTCTGCAGGCACCTTCAAACCACATTAAAAGAAATCAATTATGCTGGGAGTTATAACAGAGCCCAGAGAACTATTTTAGTATCTCTAGAAATACACTTTCTACAGAAATGAGTCTCAACTGTCAGAAGGCTTTGCTGTGCCTGAAGTTGATCTTTGAATGAACTTGTACATGTGCATGGGGATTAATGTAGGGAAAAATGCACCATCTGTGAGTTTAATTAGACTCTGTACTGACTGCTGTCAATTTTACGGCTGGTAATGACTGGCTAAACTCAAATGTGGGGAGGAATGGAGGACGCACAACAGGAGCAGGCCTCATAACACACACAGGAGAGAAGGGGAGCCGAGAGGGAAATGTGTCTCTCTGCTGGGAGTGTTCCTGTCTGTCTCTTTCTCTCCATCTGTCTCTCTTTCAATAACCTCCCTATTCACATCACTATACTTTTTATTATCTACCCTCCACCCCATCTTCCAATGTTCTTCTCTCTGCCCTCCCCCTTTGCTGTCGGCATTGACGTCAAAGTAAATTTCAGCATATGGAATTATGCCAAGACAGGGAGGCTCCAGACTCTGCATCTCTCTCTCACTCACTGCCAACCTCTAGCTTTTTTAATGCTTGTGATGCTTTTATTCCCTACCCACTGCACTATTTCGGTTCATGCTCTTCCTTTTACTCCTTCAATTCCTTTCTTTTGTCCTTGGATGCTGCAGGTGGGGCAAACAGATGCCCACAAGGGGAGCAGAGCTGTCAGTGGGTTCACTCAGTGATAACAATGATGATGAATGACATGGGTGATGGCTGACTAGACTGCCAGGACAAATATGGCCTAACGTAAGACAAACAGCACCAGTTGGCTACAACACAATGGCTCCGGACTATGTGACCGATGCATTTTGGGTCATCAACCTTCTCACCCAAGTTGGCACAGCCTGGCCTATTGTGTGAGATGACAAGATAACTGCTTAAATTGCAGTCAGAATGTAACTTCGTCACGTGTTCTTCAACAAAACTACAAGAAAACATACTACTACTACTAAAAAAATGACAATATAATACAGTACCTAATATTTATAACAGGCCACTGTGGCATCTGTAGATACAAAAGGCTACTTCTAAAGATAATAAAAAACACATAACAGTTCTTATTTTCAGGTGGTTATACACTAACGAAAGCCATAATCACCTCCCGGCGGTAACACGGCCACCGCGCGCTCCACTCAGCGCCCGGCCGGACGGCACGGGTCGGATCCTCCAAGCGTATAATTATTCCATTTTCCGCAACCAAATAGAATTCCGTCTACATGTTACACACTGGACCTTTAAATACTTGCAACATGTCTGATGAACAGCAACATACAAAACCCAGTCGGTTAACATTTTGCTTGTGAGCACTCACCTCTCTGTGCGCTCTCCACTCTGCAAGTTGAAAAGCAGAGAGGGGACAATCTTGTCCATGTGCTGGGGGTCCCAGATATTGGCCTGAAGCTCATCATTCACAGTCTTCCTCACTACACCCTGCAGGCCCTTGATACCTGCCATGCGGATCCTGCAGGTAACAGACATCAGCTATCATTTAATCGGTAATTGAATCTATAAATGTTATTTTTAACATATTTTTAGAAAATCATATTTTTGTCTTGTCTGCAATGCTAAATGTAACTGTTCAAAGAAGTCACCACTACGTCTATTTTCAGCAGATGACAAATCTGACAACAAGATCACTTTTAAAGGATTTCACTGTTCAAGGAGGTATTAAAAATTGTCCAGGGGCAGCAGTAGTCCAAAAAAAGACTTCTTGAAGTAGTCTAAAAACAGCAGTTACTGAATAATTCTGCCTCTAGCGCAATCAAGCATCTGTCCACTCACTTAGTGCGGATGTCGGGGTCCTCGTAGCTAGAGTGGCACATTTCGCTGAAGCGTGACACAAAGAAGTCGTAACTGCGGTGGTACGATGGTGTATCTTCTTCTATGTTGGCAAACTTCACAAACTGAGAAAGAAAGAAGATGGGGGGAGGGATTCAGTTTGAATCTCAACAGCTCTAGATATTTAAAGCAATAAGTCTGCATCACAAAAGCCCAAGTTTATTAAGAGTTTATTTCAGTTTGATTAAACACTCTTTAATGAAATAACTGTAAATCCCCATGGTGAATATCTCCTAAATTAAAGTCAAACCACAGCACCATAGCATCTCATTAAGATTGAAAAGCACAGGGCAGAGGGGGCCCTCCCACTGGGCCAGAAAATGTCACCATTTAAACACGCTGACATTTAGCTTCACAACACTCTCCAATTAATATATTATGAACTGGATTTCTTTAGAATCAAGACAGAAAGGATAGTACCTAAAGCAATCATTATATAGTGAACATTCAGTGAAGCAGATGGTAATCCAAGTACATAAATTTCCCATTCAAACAGGCTGGATTAGTGCAGTAATGCAAGGACAAAAAGAAGAGTTTACGTAGGAAATGAACATCTAAAAAGAAGCCCCTTGTGAATCTATTTCCTGTTTACAAAATTAGAGTTTGGAGTGGTTTGGAAATTAAATGAAGTACCCTTGAGCAAATGAAATGAAGTGAACCCGTAACTGCTCTTGCTCAGCTGCTGCAGTAAATTGCTGCAGCAGTTGATACCTTGAAGCTGCCCAGTATTTCTGCCAGTAATACTGGGCAGCTTCCAGCTATCAACTCTGGGTCTGCTGAAACAAACTCTATCTGATTGAAAGCTTTAAGATTAGGTTCGAAAACCAGTTAATAAACATTTTTGTTGCAACCAAAGGCTACACCAGGAGAAACTAACCCCTGCTGTAAATTTCTACCACAGAGCCATCCATCTAACTAACGGCAAGTTGACAGAAACACAAAGTCAGGCACTTATGTGTTGGCTTACTTTAGAAGGGGCTCTACAGCACAAAGTTTTAGGTCCGTGGAACAGAAAACCTGGTCGGACTTGAGTCCTGTGGTGATAAACACTCTAATCCGCTCCCTTCACCTCTCTCTGACACTGGCCTGCTTCAGATGAGCCATACAGTTCACATGAAGAAGGAAAAATGCTATGCTATAAATCGCTCTGTAATGTACAATTAATTACGCAGCACTAGCGTGCGTGTGTGTGTGAGCGGATCAGCGTATGGCCTTGCATTTGTCCTAAATACACACCCGTGAGTGTGTGCAAGGGAGATTGATAGCATGAAGATTATGAGTGAGAGGCTGGCTTGTCTCGTCAATCTGTGTAGATGACTGCAGAGCTTTGCCAGTGTGGTCCGCAGCTAATCTGATTTCCTTTATGTGTCCTCTGCTGACCTGGGTGACAGCACTGATAGCTGCACCCCACACTAGAAGACACTCATCACTCATACTCCCTCTGCCCACCACTCTCTTGCTGAGCTCGGATCTACCTCAAACACTAACGCAGCATTCCTCTCAAGCTTAACGTCTTTTACTTTGTGCCATCATATCAGGAAAGTAAATGCGTCCTGTCTACTTCTGATAAGATAATGCTTCTAAATCCACTCAAATGGGCAGAATTTGATGCGACAGAAAAGCTTAGAAACTAAGGCACATTAGACACACATTAGTGACCAACAGTTTGAGGAGTATTTATCTAAATTTATAGCACTAAAACAAACTGTCTCAGTATGTTTCTTACATTTACAGCACATGTTGGCCTCTGTAATAAACTGTAAATCCTTTGAAAAACTTGAATTAAATCATATAGACATCAAGATAAACAAAGTTGGATAAAGTATTACTCTCTTCCTGAATGCATCGACTATGAGACTAAAAGACTCATTTTAATGTTTACCACTCAGCATACTTCTTTAACAAAGCAAAATAGCCCTAGCTAGACAAAATAAAAATGATCATGAAGGAGGAATGAAACCACTAGGTTTTATATTGTGCAGGGTTTTCTTTGTGTAGTTGTTTAATAGCTGCAATACTATAAAACATCTGACAGACTCTTTAAACTAGTAATATAATCCTGGAAACTCACAGAGTTGGTTCCTAGGATCTGCAGGCTGGGTTTGTCTGACTCTAGCAGCTTGCGCACCATCTTGAGGAAACTCTCCACAAACAGGTTGATGCTCTGACAGTGGCAGGCCATCAGCAGCTGGTCCAGGGCTTCCATGGCTATGCACACATACCTGAAGAGGATGGGAAAGAGACACGGAAACATCTGAATGACACATAGGAAAATGTGTCTGGATATCAGACATATATACATGCATATATTCTAATTGGACACAGCAACAGAAATCAAATGATAAGTGATAAGCTGTGCCAGACAAACTCTGGAGACTTGCACACTGAACAGATTTCAGGTGGACTCTGCCAAGAGTAAATGTAATCTGTACAGGCTGTTTGCATTGGTGAGAATCATCACAGTGCGTCCTAGTCATGAGTCATAAGAGACAACAACTTCTGTGGTGTATAAAGTAAGCACAGAGTGTACAGAAACATCACCATCAATGACCCTACACAAGCCACGTAGCTTTTGTTACAAATCAGACCAACCGGACTCCCCGGACATGTGGCTACAAATTCTTTCCAGGATTTTAAAGTCTTAGCTTAAATTGTGCTGAATTCAAATCAGTTAAGTTAATGTGCGGCAAAGAAGAAAATAATACACAAAATGTGCAAACACGACAGACAGCTCAAATGTTATTCAAGATTATTTTGAATGGCAATTGACTGGTGATGCTCACCCATATCTGTGTCGGGCCACATCCCTCGACAGTCTCTCAGACAGGTAGGCTCCGATACGGTCGAGCTTCTCTGGAGCTGACAGGGCGTAGAATGTCAGCTTCTCCATGTTGGCCTTCACCAGCCCATCCTAGGAGGGTGACAGGGCAAGATAGAAAGAGCGGGAGAAAACACAATAGAGAAAATACATTTTAGGATCACATGGTTTAAGAGATGTACATGAGGTTGGTATGTCCACTTTTAACAACGAGGCAGTTGGTTAAGACTGGCTTTCTGAGTTAATGATATAGTGGGTGTACTGTAGCATGTGCTTCTCCTCAAAACCCAATTTTTAAGAGTATAACTAGATCACTAAGTTTCACTTTCTACTTTCCCCCTTGACCTACTTCAGCCTGGTCAGGGGAGGAAAGAGCTAAAAACATCTAACAGTCCCCCAAGGTCTTCATTCAGACATGAGCCAAAACATGCAGTCCCAAAGCGAACAAAAAGTCACGTAAACACTGTTTACTTTCTGCAAATGGTAAGGCTTAATAAGATAAGACTGTAACATGATGGAGAGAGGGAATTTGTCGGAGTTATACTCTCCTGACCCTGGATATAGCTATGCAAAGCAAAGTGACTCTAAAAATACTAACTGTAATGGGCAGAGTATCATTCATCATTTACAAAGAAACCCAGCAAACCCAGAGTTTTTTTTCCATTTGTGAAATGTTGGAGACAAACTAGGGGTGTAACACTATGTGTGTTCATCTTGTGCCTTGAGATGTTCAGTTTGGTATGTGACTGTCAAAATAGCCAATTTATGTCTACTACCCATACGCACAGAACAGAAATTCTGCCATAGCAAGATAGTCGGCTAAACCAGGTTAGTCAAGCTTAATAGGCAGCGATTAGTGTAAAACTGTATTTAAACATTGTTCAACTGAAGTTGGGCATGTCTGTGGAAACATATCAAACATGTCATTTACGACTGTATCACCCGAATGTGACAATTAAAGGAACGAAACAGAAAGACTGGAAGCCAAACTGCAGATCGTGCCAAAATAATAACTAATGCTATTTTGTTAAGTGTTAATCACTGCAGATATGGAAGAAGAGGAAGAAGATGATTAACTTTATTAATCCCCAATGGGGAAATCCTTATTTCACTCAATGATTTACACATATAGGCCGAAATACAATCACGCACACAGGGCTTATAGACATTTAAATGCAGAGAGATGGTGGAGTGATGGGTCGCCACGTAGCGGAGAACCAGGAGCAGTAAGGGGTCGGTGCTTTGCTTGTCCACACTCCATACTGTGCTGAACTTGAACCGGTGACCCTTCGGTTCCCAAGCCAAGTCCCCACAGACTGAGCAACTGCTGCCCATATGCGACCATACTTGGTCATAAAAGGGGTTTAGGCATATGGTGCTTGAGCCGTGCTACAATGTGCTTTCAGTTGTGCGTTTTAATCAGGAAGCATGCTGCAGTTATCAACAAGTCAGAGTATTACAATGGCACATTACAGACATTTGTGCTTTTATATTTGTTATTCATTTTTGTTGAGAATTTGAGTTTATTACCTGTTACAGTAAGGAACAGAAGCAATTAACTACTGTTAAATATTTACGTTTTTCAAAATAAATGACAAAAATCTTTTTATCTGAAGTTAAAAAAACTGTTAAAAAAAAATATTTAAAAATAGAATAAATAATAAAATAAATGTTGTGTGGTTGATGGTGACTTATCAGAGAACCTTAACATTCAGCTTTATCATAGCTAGTACTCATAGAATGTGTATAATCGATCATAGTTGTAGTCTACAATATGAATATTAGTGTGCTCTACGTCCATAGCATAAATTTGGCAATTTTCACAGCAGATATTTTGACGTTATAGCAGGAAACATTTTCCCATTCCTTCCACCCCTAAAGGAAAACGAGACATCAGTAAACTAATGGCCTTAACTAACGACTTCTAGTCAACTAGGAAAATCTTAAGTCGAGGGCAGCTCCACTTTTCTTGCAAGTACAAGTCAAAATGTCTGCTGTAGATAAAAGGGCCTGTTCCTCTCATCAGAGGGTTCAGCACAGGACGATAGCTCTTCCCCTGTCTGCTTCTCTAAAACATCCTGTGGCTGCAATCCATTATCGACCACACAGCCAGAATATTGCAGCTGGCTATAAAACAACACCCTCCATTTGAAAAGATGATTTTTGGCTTTTGTTCATTAGAGTCAATCATTTTGTAGTTCTGTAGAGACACAGCGCAGGCTTCTGTAGAGTGTTAACAGAGTAAACCAAGGAAGGTCTGACAGACTCTTTGTAGTCTCTTCCCCTGAGAAATGCCAATTTAAACTAATAATGTACACACCACTGTGGGGACATTTTGTGTAATTTGTTATTTAAGATGTGTCTTATATTAAAGCACCTTACCACTAAGAAACACAGAAGTACAGTAAATGTCCATATCACACACACGGTCACACAGTGTGACACAATTCTGAGTGAATGTTATCAAAGGTCTTCATTATTCCCAAGCTGCTGGGATACAGTTAGTTAAAATAACAGCAGCTTAGAGCCAAACTTAGAACATTTTGATAGCACAATGAGCAGGTGTGCATGCACGCGCACACACAAATCAGGGAAAAGAGGTCTGCATGTACTAGTATGTCCTGTGTATTGCAGTTTTGGCCACAGATCTGACAGGTTTAAGTGGGTTACTGCAGTAACACAGAGGCACTTATGAAAGTTTCCTCTGCAACAAATAAGCTCCTTCTTCTTCACCCAAATTAATTCTCTTTATGAGTCATCTGTATCAGATCCCAGTTAATCTGAGAAAACGGTAGCAAAGATGGGGTCTGTGGTCTGATACCAACAGCTTTGAAAAAGATAATTAGGTATGGAGGCGGTACAGAGTTTTCTTATCACATCTACCTCACTCTTCCTAAAGCTAAGACAGTATCATAACATGGTGTTCATATTTACCTGCCAAGAGAATGCAGATGGAAAGCTTCCAGCTAAATCTGGTACAGTGCATTATTTCTCATAATTTCTTCTCACATTTGTTGTGCACTGATCTTGTATAAATTATACTTGATAACATAGTAAACTAAGCTAATCTTAACAAAGACTTGTTGCCTTGTTTAAATACTAACTGCCTTACCAATAACTGATCAAATGCATTAGAAAGATCTGCACAATTGCTATACACATCATGCAGAAGATGTGTATTATACATCATCCAGTGTATTGATAAATCAGCAAGTATTTGTTGTTGTATAGTTGGAAGTTATTTATTCCGAGTTTTGAGACTTGTGTGATGTCACACTGTGTTAAAATAAACTAAATGTTCAGTCTCCTTGCTGGTTGTTCTGACACATTTAGATTCATTACCCCCTTCTCTGTTAACATTTAACAGGCTGCTCATATTTATTATTTATATTTAAATAATTAAATTAGTCGTCAAGGAAAATCTTTAGTCAGGGACAGCCCTACGAGAAACATACTTGTTTGGCTTAGAAAAAGCATTACTGTGCTAAAGAAACAGAAAGTGTCAGTTCAGATTCTCACCTCTGGGTCTTCTGGGAAGATGTTGTCTACCAGTCTCTTGTACCGAGGCCTGAGCGCCCCGCAACAACCACAAACCCCTGAGGAAGATAAAAGATGAGGAGGGAGAAGAAAAAGAGAAAGAAGAGAAATGGTCAATTATACTTGTGCAGTATGAGTGACAGAAATGCAATAAAAGCAAAGAAAGACGAGTAAACCCTTCTTTGCTGCAGCACTATTTGTCTGATCCGTGTAAATGAAAGAAGACGGTGCCTAAGCAATGAAATATGTCTCAAACCAGCCTCCTGTTACAAAGGTAATATTAAAAACACTATAGACAGAAGGTAGGGTTAAAATCGCTGTATAGTGAATAGGAGTTTTGGTATGATTACTCATTCAATAAACACTGAGATACTAATAAGTCAGTAATTTCTGATTATAATTCTAAGGCAGCAACTAATAATGGCTACACATTCACAACATAAAGTGATGAAAAGTAAGTCACAGAAAGTAAATATGTCAGCAAGGAAAATACAGCTGCAGCTAATAAAATAATAATGGGTAAGCTAAAGAGCAAGTATTGACTGGCTTGTCAGTGTTATTGTAGGGTCTCATTAAAGTGGTACATTGAATACAAACGTATTAACACATGGTTAATTTTATTACTGTAGGTGCAGTTGTCTAGCTGCGCTGACAGTGTAAAAATGATTAGCTTAATCTAGAGAAGCAGGATATATCCTAGGAAGCTCTTAATAATGGAAAGACAAGACAGCAAAGCTTCGTCAATAGCTTTCATTGTACCGGGGGAAAACGTAGCAAGCATCCACAAAACTCAAAACACACCTACCAAGTTGCCAAATGTTGAATTAAAATCATTAATGTCAGCTCTGGCGTGATGCCATCATTCAAACTACTGAGTGCAAGATTAAAAAACATGTTCATTTTTATGGAGCTTCTGGTAAACAGAAGCTTGGCTGAGTGAAGGGAATTCTGTGAAAAGACATTAGAGCCAGATATGGAAAGAATGTGGTCACAAGACAATTACAGTCACAACATTGCTGCTCAGATAATATTACACACACATGCACAGACACACACACACACACACACACACACAGGCACACACTCTCTTTCTCTCTCAAGGCAATCACGATAGCCTTAAAGAGAAAAGTGCAACACACTGAGCAGTGATTTTTCTGACTTTGCATGGAGGAGAAAGCAGGCTAGGCAGCGAAGAGAGAGCTGGTTTCTGATTGGTTGAAAGAATTCAGCAGTGGTGAGTCATAAGGGGACCCTGGGAGAGTGAAGAAATAAGGGGGGGAAAAAAAAGGGATAACCTCAAAAAAAAAAGTTAACCATTCATACGTCTCTGTATAAGAATTATTACCTTCCTGCTTACATTAAACAAGGACACACAAAAAAAGTAGGTCATTACGTTGTCAGCAATGCAGTCAAGTTTAATGAAGGAAGGATTTGATAGCCTGACCCTTCAAAAAACGTTAGACAATAAAAAAAATAATCCGCAAAGGAACAGCTTTTCTTCTTTCCTTCCTTTCTCCCTCCTAATGTCGTTTCCCTTCCTGCAATTCTCCCAAATGAAAAATGTTTTATTATTCATTCATGTTGGTTTGCTACAGATTCCTTTTTTGCTGATGTGGCAGTAAAACCCCATTCTGAGAGTACACTTACCAGACATTAACAAGATTACCAGCTGCACAGTTTGCCACCCCCTACCACACAGTGGACTGTATCCTACATACAGTAGATTCTCCCTCAGCTCATGACACCAAGGCAACACATTTCATCTTTTTAATGCACCACCACAGATGTATACGATCTCTCAACACAGCCAGGGACAGGTGCCTTGTGATGAACAATGTTCACACTATGAGACACCGAGCCTCCTACAGGGACTAGATTTCCCAAACTATTGCAACACATCCTGAAAAAAGACACTCACAAAATTCATTTTCTCAATATAAAATGGATCAACTGAGATAATGAAGGCAATCAGCTGCCACGTGCCTGACTCACGAATGCAAATGGATGAGCTGAGCTGGCTTACACCACCTCGCAAGACATACAACAACTGTGCAAAACTGCTGATTTCCCAGACACACAGGCATTGAAAGCAACATTAACTGAAATTGACATCCTTATATTCCCAACTTTTCAATTCTTTAATGATGAAACCAATAACCTGACAGCTATAAAAAAGAACATGTTCTATGTGATAAGTAATTATTTTAAACTAAGGACAACGTGGCCTTAAAACAGTATTGGTTAACCCTATGGGCACTGAATGCATCCTTTACATCTAAACAATGAGGCTATGAAGGCAATAAATGGTGAATTAACACTTATATCTTAAGTGCTTTAAAGTGAGCCTTCATTCACCCATTCACACGCTAATGGCAGCAAGCTACCAAATTGGACTTACCATCAGGAGCCATTGGAGGTTCAGTGTCTTGTCGAAGGACAATTGGACATGTGGACAAGAGGAGCTGAGTAACAACTAACCCTATGATTAGTGTATGACTCCACCTCCTAAGCCACAGCTGCCCTAATAATGGTCCCTCTTCTGTGCTATGTTCCTACATTAACTCGGCTTCTGGTATGTTATCAGTGACCTGCACCTGTGAGGAGGGGAGTCAGGATAGGACGTCCTTGAAAAGCCGTTTAATAGACAAGAAGGTGTCTTTAGTGTCTTAACCATTCGAAAGCTTGTCTGTTTCAAGGCCTCTATCTGCTCTTTAAAAGTTCTGCTGAAGTCCGCAGCAGGAGCTCTGCTGGAGCTCAGGCTTATCTCTGAGAGCGGTGTGTCTATTCATAGTTCTGCCCCTCTCTCCTCCATCACTTCAAACACTAATGAGGCCTCTGCAACCCTCCCTCCCTTCCTACCTCCCTCTGTCCCTTCCTCCTGCACCCACCCAACCTCCCTCTACCACCTTCTTCCTGCACCCACCCAACCTCCCTCTACCACCTTCTCTCATCCTTGCTATATTGGCCCGGGGCCTGAGTGTAGGAGTCGCCGATGAATTAATGAAAATGCAGCGGGTCCCAAGTGTAGAGAGGAAAGGGTGGAGGACAAAAGAGTGACAGAGACACAGACAGCAAAAGAGGGAAAAAAAGAGACAGAGATGGAAGTGTGATGGGGGAGGTGGACTGTGATGCACTGAATGAGTCACAGATTAGTGCTACTTATTGCATCTTCTCTGTCCAGTACAAATCTGTCCCGTCCTCTCTGTCAGCAGTAGAGGGTAGAGTGTTTTTGGGAGGAATAGAGGGATAAACATGTTTGTTTTATTGGGTTTTTCTTTTCTTTTTTTAAACAGGGAAAACTTTAGAGTCCACAATAATTCTTAACCGCTCAGTGGGGGTCGCAATTTATGACCTATTATTCCATACTCCTGCGGTGCACTACAGGCATCTGCATTTTCTGTTATAATTGATGATTAAAAAATTATATTCATAGGTAATGTTTTTAGTGTGACCTTAAAGTGGCTGCCATTGCTTTTAAGGCTAGTTGGTAGGCCACTTACATGCAGTGTTTATATATTTTGACTATACATTTGAGCTATTTTTTGAGTCAAACTCTTAAAACTAAGCAAATTCATCTTAAAGCTGAAAAGTAGTTTCCGTATTTTCAGAAGCTTGATAAAAAGCTGATGTGTTAAGGTAGGCTGAAGTGGCGTGTAACACATACTGAACATTATAACAATGCATGCAATAGGACTAGAACTATTGATTATTTTAAAGATCAATTAATCTATTAGTTTTGTTTTTTTTAATAAACTGACTAATTGTTAAAAACATAGTGACAAATGCTCACTGCTTCCAATGTGCTTAGGGCTTCAAAATGGGCTGCAATACTGTTTCTGTTCTGTTGGAAATTACTCCAGTCGCCTCACTGCCATGCCAAGACAATACTGCATAGTTGTGCTGAGTTTGTGCAAAAAACAAACAGTTGTTTAGTGTTTCTGGTGTTGGTAGGGTGGAAAAAGCTAAGAGAGAGCAACAAGGTGGGTGGACAAGAATTTGGATGACAGCGGTGAATAGCACACATAGGGGGTCTCACGACATCCACCCACTCTGCATGGCAAACTGACAACACATTTAGGGGCTGGACGCCGAGCTCCTCCGCACCTGCGTACACACTCGCTCATAAACCCACACACAAACAGGCTCACACACACTGAGGAGCACTGAACGGAAGAACAATAAATTACTGGTTGCTGGTAGACAGAACAAAACAATCAAGGGAAGGCGGACATCTCTGCAGCCTGGTGCACCAGAGTTGGAGAACTTTAGCCCGGGTGATGTCTCTTTACGGATGCTTCGCTTCACATTAATGCAGGAGGAAGTTACGTGCTGTGCATACGAACAAATGTGAGGGGTCTCCATCCCTCAAATCACAACGGTAAGGAGCCAGCCAATCACAAAGCTATTTTTATCCCCGTAACAATGGGCTGGTACATTAACAGATTACACTTTCCATTTCCCCCAGGATGTCAGCTTAACGTCTCCACTTCAGGGTGAAAGGGTGAGAGAGATAGAGAGACGGGAGAAAAAAACTGCATGCTGAAGTGAGAAAAAATAGGGACAAACAAAAAAGAAATGCACAGGTCTTAAAAGGCATGTATGTGCATGATGTTTAAAAAAAAAAAACACACTTATGCAAACACGGTCAAGTGTTAATAGGAGTACTGCTCTGTGGGCTGCTCATATCAGCAATAACAATAGCACAACACAAACCAAAAAGTTCTGCAAGTTAACATCGGATACAAAAGGAATTTATCTGAAGGAATTCGAAAGTCAAAGCACACATGCGCACACGCAAGGTAGTGTGTGACAAGTAGCCCAGCGCATCTTGCAGTGTCATATCTGCACCTGCTGTCCCAAAGCTGCTCGGTTGTACCCAAAGTCACGTGGCTGACAAGAGAGAGTAAATATAGTCCTGACACCCTGCAAGGAGAATATTAAACACACTTCGGATCTGTGTGCACATTTGTGCGGCTGGAAGAAAGACCGAACCGTCAATACACATTTAGACCTCACCTTCACCTGGGGTCATGCAAAGCAATGGTTTTAGAGGCCACGCTCCAAAGCATATACAAACACACAGAAGCAAACAGTTTATACTCTGTAGCCACCTACATGCAGTGTATACATATACCTGTGTAAAATACAAGACCCTTCTCATGATGGTTACAAAGCATGTTGCCCTTCAGGGGTGTTATTACATAAGAGGGAGGGGGGGGAGACACAGACCAAGTCCTGCTATTTTTACATCAGCAAACAAAGAAGGACAAAACATCTTTAAACAGTGGATTCACACAATGAAATGCAAGCACACAGAAGAGTCTACAAACATGCATAGAAACACGACACTAAGAAAGAGGCGAGGAGAGTATAAGCACATAATGAATAATAAGCAAGGCTGATTCAACAGCCAGCCAATATGTACATAAGCTGTCGCTCAGTGAGCTGAAGAGAGGAGGTGAGTAAGGCAAAGAGTAAGACGTTTGTGTCACGAAGGCATGCAAAGAATGACAGATATTCAAATGCATTACATATATGACCAAAATCTACCCCTCCTCTCTCTGTCACGATGAGGCTATAGACACGCACACACACTGCAGAAGCATATGTGCAGTGTGTACATTTCTTCAGCCATCAATTCATGTGCACCAAGTCAGATTCAAAGCACACATTGGATCCAGTGTGGGTGGCAGCGAACATGGCTGGTATAATGCGACCAACATACTGATGAACAGGCCCAGCTGCCTTCAAATCCTAGTGACACAAGGCCAATCCGACACACTATGAATCACAGTCAAACAGGCACGGAAACTAGGCTATGAGGGACACAAGCCCAGAGCAGCATTTCCATAAAGTAGCTCAGTGGTGCGCTGCACAGTAAAGCCAGACTGAGCTTGATCTTCCAGTGTTGATAATTCATTAGCCTACAAACCAAAGACTTTTCCCATCAATAGTCTGCAAAGCAAAGCAAAGCTCGCTACATTTTTAATTAGCGCTAATCAATGAACCATATATCCACATGTCCCAGTAACACCAGAGCTACAGTAAACGATAACACCAAGAGCATTTCCTCATGATTGGAAAGTATCCAAAACTTTAACAGCACATATGATACTAACGTGTTCCCGAGGAAGCATGAATTTATCATGTGCTACCTAAAATATTAAAGAATCGTGAAAACCAGGACAACAAGAACAAAGCTATAAAACATCTCACAGAGCCTGTTATCACACAAAAAGCAACAACGGTTAACTGAATATGTTGAGAAGAGCACAATGCTAACACATATAAGGAAACAATTTGAGTAAAAAGTGCAGCACAAAATAAGTATCTATTACCAAAAATGAACATCTTCAAAGCAGAGTCTCTCTGTAATTTAATAGAGCTGTATCGTCATAAGAGTCCAAGTTCCCATAATGCGCTTTTAAGAGACATTACACTCGAATGACAGCTGCAGTCTAGGACAAGAAAGCTAAGAGGAAACATGTTTGTAGAATGTAGGAAAACTGGCTGAACGCTGGACGCTTCACATAACACACATACTTTACACAGCCTGGAACACAGACAAACACACAATGGAAGAGTGACTGTTATTCTTACCGTACATCGATCGTGATGTTGGAGTCTCTCACTACAGACGCTTATGTTTCCTTAATGCAGCTTCGGTCGCTCATACAGACACACTGACGTGCCAAGAGGCACTGAAAACACACAAACACACACACGCGCTCACACGCACACTCTCTGGGATAAATGCCTGCACGTGTGCTTGGAGCTAAAATGCGCACCGTGATTGGTGCAGAGCCTGGCCCGATGCAATGAATTACACACACTCTCCCCGCTGTGCAGCCACACACACACACACACACACACACACGCGCACAAAAGGGGGCTGAAAGGCAACGTCAGAGAGAAGCGTGCCGTGATGACCTTGGATTTTCCCGTTTGTCTTCTGCAACAGCGCTCCTTCTCAAGGGGGTTGTGCAGATTTCACATGCAGGCGCATATACAAACACACCCACCTCACTCAAAGTCATTTCTCTCTTCAGCGGCGAAAGACACAGAGGAAGGGGGGGAGTGAGAGAGAATAAGAGAGAAATGTACACTACAGGGAAAGCAAGGGAGAAGACCTCCCACCCACGCAATCTCCTTTTCTCCCTCTCTCTCCACCCCCTCCCAGCATCACTCTTTCCCTCCTCTCCGTCATTAATCTTCCCATGCCTCCTGATTTACTTTCTTTCAGTTTGTCTTTCTATGCTTATGCATCTCTCTCACACATTTCCTTCAATTTTCTAGCCTTACGCCAAAATGTCTGTTTTGTTCCTCTTTCTTCATTTTGTCAGGAGCCGAAAAACACCCACAATGGTTGCCTGATGGAAACCTCAAACATACCAGTCACGTATTTCATATTCTGTTACTTTGATATATAACCATGTTTACTGTGACATTTTTAAGATGCCAGTGTTTCATTTTTTCAAAACCATAGCACATAAATAAAATACTTTTCAGCAGCTGCCCCGCTCAGATGGCAGAGCTTCTCACCTGCACATGAACCCACCACATGAGAAAAACCTTTCTGATCAATTCAGGCTTTACATTACCACACAGCCATAACTGTGACAAACATAAAACCAGATATGATGTTCACATGATTGGCTCTAATGTACAAGCTTTCAGTGAAAGCATAAACCTGATGATGCTACAGTGTCCTTGTAAAAGCATATTATGCGCTTATGCCTACTCAACCTTTTTGGTTCACATTTTTTCCATTAATCCAAAAGTCTGTTTATAGATATAATTGCATGATTTTTTTAAGAATGGTTATCAGCATTTAAAAGGAAACATGAACCAGGTTATATGTTGTGCGATAGCTAAGATCCATTATAAAGCTTGGTTTTGCAATTACCAAAAGTGCTCAGCTGTCATTGATTGAACAAAGAGAGAGTGGGCTACATCAGGACCGGTTCAATAAATTAAAGATGGGGTGAATTGTTTGGTTTCAATTGGGCAACTAATACAACAGATTCAAACATAGCTGTAGCTTTGGGCTGCATCCTTATACTGTGATACTGTCATTCGCTGCATTTCACTGCAGCTCAGACCACATATATTTGTGATACCAACACTCCTTCAGGAGAAATTCATATCTTACTGCAAGTTTTTTTTTTTACTTGTAAACAACAGGGGTCTTGTCGAGATCACTTTGCTTGAATAATCATCATAGTAATTTGCAATCAAGCTAGCTTTGTTTTTCTCATTCTCACATGGGAGAAGTTCTGATTGCTGGCACGATCAGCAGTATTTCCTGTGGAGCTATATGGATCTCATTCTCGTGCAAGAACAAACATTGCTCTTATCCAACGGAGAGCATTTACTGATGTCATTTTTATTAGTATTTTATATTTTTTTTGTATTTTTATGAATCAGTCAACATTAAAGTTAAAAAAAAAAGCTCCAGGTGGATGAAGTTTCTCTTTAGTCAACACTGTTCCACAGCCACCTACCAAGTACCAATTACAGCCAATGTTCCTTTTGATGTTGGCCTACCGAAGTGCTCAAGGACCCTCTACAAACTATGAAATAAGCTGAATCCATTTTACAGGCCAGGAGGCAGCTCCATTTTTTCCATTTGCAACATTTTTTGTCAGGCATCATGGAATCACATGGAAGAAAGCACTTTTCAGTGAAATAAATCTCTGTCCGTGCCACTTAGAACGAGAGAAGGAGCCAGAGAGAGAACAGAGGAGATGGTGTTGTCACTTACCCTTGCCAACGCGATGGTCCAGAAGGGTACGACAGTCCAGTGCCAGCCTCTGAGAGGTCGGGACATCAGGCGCAGGCAAGGGCATGGCAGGCAAACAAACACACAACAGCCCACAAACGCACAAACTCAAACACACACTGCTCCTTTCACAGACACTGACAACCCCAAACCAAAGCCCAAACTCTTGAAAAGTAAGCCTACCAATACACACAGGGTTTCAACTGCCTTAAATTCCACAATCCCTCGAAAGTTAAGCTAAAATGCAGATATTTACTCAATCATGTACATCCTCCACTGTTCAGTTTGGCTGCAATACACACCAAACGCATGCGTACGGCAAAAATACACTTTTCCTCAGTCAAGCCTGAACAGAAAAGCCAACTCCAACTTCTGTGTAAAGTTTCACACTCGCGCAAACTCACACACCAACTACGAGTCCCTGGTGCACACCAACTCGCATGTCCCTGTCTTGAGGCTTCTTAGTAATTTATGTTAGTACACAGACAGATTGACCGCATTAACGAAGAGATTAGCGATTAGTCCTTCAATAGCAGCTCTGCTCTCCGTGTGTGCCTCTCTCATTAATAAACATCTCACTGACACAATGGACCTCACTATCCACCCGAAGTCTCTCTCTCTAGGGCGAGAGAGACCGGGAGACACAGGGAGAGGAGGGTGGAGAGAGGCAGGGAGAGAGGCAGGGAGAGAGGGGCACTGTGGGACGGCCATTCAGTCAGTGGGCTTGGGGTTCAAGGAATGTGGCCGTCAGCAGATGCCAACACATGTAAAATGTCTGGTGAGTGATTTCTTTGCAGATTCACACACACACACACACACACAATGCTGCAAGAAAAGACAGGCCACGCACAAACACACACAGCTACCTGGAACACTGATGCAAAGTTCCTCTCACAGTACATTTTCACAATGAGCAGTGGGGTACTGAGGGTCTGGATCAAGCAGCTCTTACAACTCGTTTTAATGTCCTCAGTTTTGTCCTCCATTCAACTTTTTGGAGGGTCGTCACCAGGCTTAGAACAGGTGTATAATAGTATGCCCACCTGTCATGTTGGATGCTTGTCACAAGGCGGCGTTGTACTTCCAGGTTCACAGTGGAAGGGAGATGGGTGGCACTTCAGCCCCGAACCGAGTCTCCACCGGCGCGCTGGAAATCAGGAAAACCGCTGGATTGTCTTTGGCCTGTGGAAGTTAGTATGCCCAAATTAGCCGATGCGCTAACTATTGTTGATAAATAAACACGTCTGAACCTGAAGTGTGAACGTCCACCTGACCAGCGACAAGCAAACTGTGTAACGTTAATGTAGCATCTTATGAACGTGTCCAAATGATGACAGTTAGCATTAGTTCAATTCATTTAACGCTGGTGTTAGCAATACTAGCTGTCACAGGTTTTTAATCCAACTTTATCTCCTCGTGATAGCCTAGCGAAGTGTTTCCCGCTGTTTTTCCTCTCATTTCGATTAGGTTTAAACATGAACTTACGGCTATAAAATCCACTCATGTTATCCAAACTAGCATCCGTCTATACTAGAAGCTAACATTAGCTAACTAACCCCCCTCCTCCTCCTCCCTTGTTGGCTGAGCTTATCTGAACAACGATAACTGCTGTCAACGCCCATTACTCACCATAAAGCGAACACAGTTAAAATCCTCAAAATGTGTGGCATACGGACAGGTAACGTCAACCGTGGAGACTAAAGTTCAACTATGTGAGGACTCCATACATTCAGACTGACCACCGCTGCTGCTCCTCTGGCTACCAGCTGTTACTGGATAGCTGTAATTATGTGACAGCCCACCACTGGACAGTATCTGAGTGATGTCTGAACACATGCTCCAACCACAGCACTGTCCCTACGTGTTACTAGATTAATATTGGAAAAATAAACATGATTTCATACAATTACTTGGCCAGAATATTCAAATAAGTGCTTTAATATTACAGAAATGTGTGTATAATGTATTTTTATATTGTGTATATTAGGTAGTGTTACTGTTACTTATTATTGCTAAGCTGAATATTACAGTGAATATTATTATTGAGGGGTCAAATAAGCAACAGCCTTGGTTGTTAAAGTCAACAAAACATTAGTTGTTTTTTGTAAATTTGTGTGATATACATTCAGTTTATATTTATATGAAAAGGCAGTGTCGGTGTTTTGTTGTCATACATTGCTTTCAGAGGAATCAAACCATATGAAGTTACTGTGTGCAGGGATATTTCCATTTTACCGGTAGCTCCACTTTTGACCTTTTGGGTCAAGGACACAATTCTTTCTCACTAATCAGTGAATGCTGCTTCTAACCCATTTAGAGTCTGCAATTCCGTTTTACCTTTAATATAATCACTAATCATATACCATCATTTATGCAGAACTGTAACCATCCAGCCCTGTGAATTTCTGCCCACATCTCCGATTTGTTCAGCAATGCAAGAATGAATAAAAATGAAGTTAGTGATACAAAAAGGTAATTCAGTCTGACCATCAGACTATGATAGAACTTATATAAAGATGTAAAATCAGTGTAGGCTGCTGTACGGCTGCTGTATCTGGGGATGGGACATGCTGCTTTTGCAACAAGTCTACTTTCTACCAGTTGGTGACAGCAGTGAGTCAGGAGAATCCCAAAGGAGATTGTTATAAGCAGTCCGCAATCTCCAAGATTATTAACATGCCTAAAGACTAAGGACTCCTGTTGAAACACTCAAGAAATAAACTTTACAATCACTTTTTAAGATGTCATACACCTTGAAAGGGAGAATTTACTCCTACATGGTAATAAGGAGCTTTTTGGCCTAGTGCTCCTTACTATCATAAACCATATGGGCTCTCTGTCTTTCGGGATGGGGATTGTTCTGTAGAAGGAGTCTTTGACGTGTTTGCACACAGGAGACTATTGTCTCATAATCCTTTCATGTTTGTTTGTCGGTTTGTTTTTTAATTCAACATATTGAAAATGCGGTGTGATCAATAGGAGAATGTTTAGGACAGTCTCTGCTTTGACCCTAACTGACCTGTACCCGTCTTCACTTTCAAGAGCTCTGTGTGACTGCCAACAGTGAATGCATTCACCATCCAAGTGCAGTCTTAGACACCATCAGACACAAATGTTTGGCAAGCACGTATGGCCACAAGGTTGGTTCTGTTGCTGGTTTGGCTTGAGTGCTTATGAGAATCAGCTGATTAGTGGACAGCCAAAGCGGTTAGCCTTAATACTAATTAGCTTCTGGGGTTTTGCCCTTAGCAGACTAATTCATCCTAACCCCTCCATCAGGTGAACTCAAATTGACAGGAACTCCAAATAGAGTCACTTAATAAAATTACAGGCTGCGCGTAAACAGTTGAGAGACAATCACTGGCATTAACTTGAATTGCTCATAATGAACAAAAGGGCTACATCAGAATGATCTTAAAAGATTTACTCATTCCCTCTTGTTGTGTCTAGTAACAGCGACCTCTCATTGAACATTTTCAAAGGTGCTTTGTTGAATGCTTGCCAAGTGTCAGAGGGCTGTGCTGATGTGGTAGCAGTTATAGTAGAGCTAATTGCCTCAGATCTGGCGGCTATTTTTAGATATAAAGTAATCAGCGAGAAAGGTCTGAGCTACACGGTTACGGGGGACAGATGGGAATTCATTAGATCAGCCTTAGGGGCCTTGTGCGTTGCCTGGACACAATTAGAAAAGCAAGTCTCCAAAACTTAAACCAGCTTACAACCACAGGGACCACAGGCCTGCTGATGCTATCAGCCCAGTGAGTGTTCATCATTAATACTGAGGTCTGTTTGTCTGCTTTAATACACCTGTTGTTCTCGATGATACAATACAATAATACAATCTTGATTTCCTGATTATGTCCAGACAACAAAACTATACTATTAACAGGTAAATCCTTATCATAACAGGTGAATCTAAATAGCTTAATATAAATCATTTGTTGAAGTATAAGTAGTCCTGGTCTTGCGTAACAGAGAACATAAGAACAACCATAAGACAAAAGACACTGATCAGCAGAGTATGACGCTGTTTTCACTCTTTAATGAAACAATATAAAGAAAATAATTCAATCAATCATCTAGTGTGTACAGCCGCGACAAATTTTGTTCTGAAAGACGAATATAAAAAATAAGTTTTGATTAAGTTAAATTCTCTTGAGTTTCTATGTGTTACAGAGAAATAACAGACAGAAAGCTTGTGTGCCTCTAGAGACACATAAAGACATAGAGTCTGACAATCCACTGAGTCCACTGAGAAGCAGCCACAGAGAGAGATGAAGTTGTGTGGAAACTTTAAGTGTCTTCATCAGATATAGTTTTTTATAGTGCTCATGCAGTTGCTTACAATACAATAAAACATACAAAAATGCTTTTATTTTTATAGCCAAGTCATGCCTTCATAGAAACACCTGAATTTAAATGCCTAATAAAGGCAGTTTCATCCATTTGCTGTTGAATCACCTCAGGATGCTGTTACCAGGTGGGAGATGATTCATCTTATTTGCTTTCAAAGTCTGCCTGGTTTTGTGGGCTTTTAGGTGATGTTTTTAACCTTATGCCTGTAATTGCACATTTGCATACTGACATAACCAGCAGCCAGCAACTCTGCTTTCAGTTTCTATGATGACGTCAGAATTGGGAGTAGAGTAATTGAAAATGAAAAAGAGAGTGTATAAAAAAGCATACTATAAGTGTCAGCCCTGCTTTTAAACATTTTGGATGACTTGGCCAAAGGTTGAGAGCATTGCATCTTGGCGTTGTCTTGGTGCCTGTGAGCTTTGCAGGCCAGTGAGAGTGGCTGCTGACTAAGTAATCCTCTTTGTGCTCCTCACTCCTGCAGCTCTGCTTTGTGGCAGTTGTTGACTTCATTTCAAAACAGTCCAGGTGGTGACCTTACAACCCAACTCCACACATCTTGACTGGACCTTTTTATCCCCCTCTCTTCATCAGTTTGAGACTCTTCATCACAGTGGGGACTACTTCAAGTTTAATTTTCCCTTTCATGGATTATGCCTTAATTTTCAGATCTGCACTTGCTTCCTGTGAGATGGAAAAAGTGGATTATGACGGGCCGAGAGCAGATATATGGCAGCTGCTGGACATGAGGAGCGGATACACAATATGTAAAAGAATACAGGTATGTTTTGGAACTGTCAAACCAATAGCCTTCATCAGGATAACCTTGATGTTGAATCACCTAAGGGTGCTGTTACATAACCCCTGATGAAAGGTTACAGTAAAATTGTTATTTATACTACAAGTGTTACTGAAGTTTTGACCTCTTCAGGCTTTCGCTCTTCTCTATGGATCTTAAAAGTAGGTAAAGTTTTCTCCTTAAATAAGTGCAGATTGTCATCATCATACAAGTAGCCTTAATTCAAATGTGATAAAAACGTTTTTTGTTTTTTTTTAATATTGTTTACTTTTGAGTGTTATAATTGTTAGTGTGCCTTGGACAACAGAATAAGAAGTGAACCCTTTACAGCGGAAAACAACAAGTCAAGAAGTCGATAAAATAAAATGCTGCCATATTATAGCATTTTCTTACAGGGTGAATATTTGTAGCTGTCATAACACAGCCTTAATTAAAAATGTGACTCTCCTTATGTGATGTGTTTTATTATATCCAGTCTGTGCAGTGTGGATACATGGTGAGAATCCGACTGGTGATTGTGGACTGTGAGTAGGTGGGAGAGCAGCAGCTAGAGCCAGAAGGACCTGGAGGAGTTAAACTCTGGGCATTAACCAGCTCAGGTCTAAATCTGGCTGCCAGATAATTTGCGGGAAAGCTGCCTGTCTTCTGGCACACACTGTGTCAACATGTGGAGCCTGGTTCTATCCAACATGCTGAATGTGTGCAGCAGAACCAGACCTGTTCCCATAAATCTTGATGCATTTATTTGGACTTATGCCCTGTGAGGCCCAAGTGGTAGATCATATCAGGAGCCACAAAAGATTAATTGCTGTATATTTACACACAAATAATAATAATTCAGCATTCAAAATAAGTCCACACAACAGATAGCATCAGTATGGAAGATGTAGAGATGATGCAGTGGTAAATGA
The DNA here is from genome assembly GCF_004916995.1 of Morone saxatilis. Classification (NCBI taxonomy): domain Eukaryota; kingdom Metazoa; phylum Chordata; class Actinopteri; family Moronidae; genus Morone; species Morone saxatilis. The sequence continues at coordinate 11,902,644 of NW_023340246.1, forward strand.
GGAGGATAAACTACTATTTTAAACCAGCAATCATCAAAAAGGAAACAAACAGCAATATGTTTCATAGCTTTTCAATGAAGTTGTACATTTTTAATGTATATAATAAATAAAAAATTCTGACCAAATCTAACTGGACCTTCTTACACTGAGGATGGTCCATGTATCCATGTTTAGATAAAACCAGAAATTATGATATTTAGCTCAATTTGTCGCATACTGTGTTGGGTTGGACGGACTCACTGAGAATGACCTGTCAATCACAAGGTTCTATTTAACTATAAATTAGAAATTGACATTAAAAATGAAGATAATGCTGTATTGAAGAAGACTTCAAACTACCCCGAACCCTCACCCTTAGTACAGGTGCACCCGCTCTACCCCCCCTCACCTGTTAGAGCGGCCTGCACCTGTACTAAGGCTGATTCTTTTCCACAGTGGCGGTGAGAGTATATACTGTCAATTCCCTTTCCCGTAATGCAGCTGTGTGTCATTCCTCCACCTGTTAAACACCCACATCCTTCAAACCCCACCACTCCAAAGACTTTCTGTCTTTGTAGTCTCCAAGCCCAATCTGAGATGACTCTGTTGACATCACTGTGACATAATCAAGGTTATTTTCTTGACACAGCTCCTCCAGAGCCACGGAGGACATCATACAGCTATTTTCACAGGCTTAGTAGCACTACCCAGTGCTAGTTTACGGATACAATTGGTGGAGTGTTCCTTTAAGAATGAATGTTCATTATGTTGATAGTGTGAGAAAAGCACATTGTGACCCGGAGCAAGTCTGACTCATCACTAACCAACATGTTTTCCCTTTTTTTCCACCTCCATCAATTTCTCCAGGCTGCTGCCTTCTCCTGATTTAAGACATCAGATGAGGTCAGCTAAGGTCATCACCATGGTGACCTTTGCTGATACAACACAGGTCTCCCCTATGGAGCTGCGAGAACCAACCTGCCTGACCGCAAGCCTGTCCCCTGGACTGCGGCGGAAAAAGAGGCTGTGGCAGAATGCTGTAAAACACATCATTATCCAGCAGGAGCTCAGTGCCCAGGTGATTGATTATCCCACAGTCATCAGTAGATGTAGGTTATTGTTTTGCACATATTCCCCTACAGCATTATGCAGACTGTGTGTACTGGAACAGGCATGACGCCTGCAGTGACAGCATCATCATGAATTATTGGGCCACTGCAGTAATGAAAGATTCAATCAATTTAACTGTAGAATTACTTTAAATGGCCAATACACCCAAATTACCCTTTCATTGATGTTGTAAAATGGATAATTATAATAAATAGTTTTGCAGTATTTGCCCAATATTTTGCAATATGCCACCACTCCAACAAAGAAAGTTTGCCAGGTTATAAAAATAATCCTGCCAAAACTTTATTGTTTTCATTTGTTATACAGATTACACTTTCTATGAAGGCCATGTCTATAATACATTATAAACACATTCATAAGACATGAATGCAAGAGGAAAGTGACAAAAATATTCTTGTATCTGCCCTGTGATTTGCATACACTCCAAAATTCAATAGGTTCCTTCTTGGCCAATGTTAAACCTTTCCTTCAAGTTTCATTAAAATCTGGAGTAGCAGACGGAGGAGGACAGAGGACCTTGACAGAGGTCTGCACCCTCTGAGTGCCCTTCTAGTTAAAATGTGAAGTGTGTTTTGGAAAATAACGATGGCTTTGATGATCATTGTGAACTATTTTTGTCTTACACATACTCACAGCAAGTAAACACTGCTCATAGGTCCTCCATAGGTTTCTTATAGTATCATACAATTGCTAATAACCAGTTCACAAAGTCAAAGTATTATTGATGTTTATAGACATTATTCTATTCCAGAAACTTAGAATTTATAATCTGTTGGGCAGTTCTCTGTGTTTTCATAACTAACATTATGGTAGTTATAATGTGCTGTTTTACCCAGGACTCAGATTTGTCTTTAAAACACTTTTGTCACTTTGCCATTGAAGCATAAAGCATTACTAATCTATTATTGCTATTATTATTATTAGGTCTTGTTATAAGTTGTCATGCATGATTGTAAACATTTATAAAGAGTTTTATAAACTCATAGATCAGTGTCCAAAACACAATTCAGTAATGATTTTCTAAAAACTCTACACTCTAGATAAAAAGACAACTCCTTTCTAAGGTGCCACAATAAGTTTCCTTTCCACCACCATAAATCAATTTCTGGCCCATTTCAACCTACTGGTCTCTTGTTAAAGTGGCCAACATGAAACGTGCATGATGTTACAGTAAATTAATCAGATTTTCTGTTGTGTTTGACAGATGGGTGTAGAGCCAGCACGTAAAATCTTTGTGACGGATACCTACATGGACGAGATCAACAAACAAATCCGCAACAAGTCCTTACGTGGGGTCACAAAACGCCGCTCCTCCACGTTCAGGGTGCACCCTTCCCAGGCCCGTGGTTCCACCTGCACACAGAACAGTGTCAGGGGTTCTTTTAATGACTACGCCAGTGATGCTGACTTCTTTGTGCACTGGGGCCACACAATTCGTGGAGTCTACATACCCACCCTGAGGCACACCTTCAAGTCTCGTGACCTGGAGAAACTCTACCAGCAACACTACTCCCACCAAAGACGCAACTCTTTAGCCATCACCAATGTAATCGATGCTGTGGCCAAGCTACACGTATTGGTTCTGTACCTGGCACTGGCCCCTGAGGCGGTCACAGACACTCTGCGTGGCTGCCTGACAGGCATTTTCATGATGTTAGCTATTGCACTGTGTGTCACAGTGTTAACCTGCAAAGACTCCGTGTCCCCACGGTGGCTTCACTATGCTGGCCTAGCCAGCTGGCTGTCGCAGACCACACAGGTGCTGGGAGGACTGGTGTATGGACTGGAAAAAGACCCATCGTGGTATGTTTTGTTCTCACTGTTTGCCACATACACGCTGCTGCCGTTACCTCTTCTTTGGGCCATGTGCGCTGGGTCCCTCACCTCAGTACTGCACTTACTGGTGGAGATAGTGCGCTACTACAATGATGCAATGCTCTTGAGAAAGGTGAGAAAATCACTGATTAAACAGTTTTTTGAAAATATTGTCCCCAGAAAAATATTACAAAGTGTTATGTCTGAAATGTTTATTAATTCATCATTATAAAATCAAAGACATCCCTTTACTTTAATGTCAAAGTAAATACTATACTACAAAGCTTTTAGCTTTTTGATAAGATTCCCTCTGAGCTAGGTTTTCTGGATTGTCTCATATGTATTTATATCTTGCCCAGTTTTATGTTCTACATCCTAATAAACTAGAGGTCAGGCTTAATAAAACACAAAATGATAATGTAATGTCCACTCTGATGTTGAAATGTTGGTTGCCCTGCTCTGTGTGCTCCAGTTTACTTTGGACTATTTCTCTGAAGTTTCCCCTGATTCAGCATTGCCCTACTCTGAGAGCACCAGACAGGCCTTTTTCCTTCTGACTCAGCTGAAGGTTTCTACACCAGAATATTATGCAGAACAAGCCATGTTTTATCCCTGTATTGCAGTTTTTATAACTGATACTGAAGTTACTCTACACCTATATTTTATATCCTTTAATGGCAACAGTTTTATTTTTATTGTCACAGTTATTACTCCCATCTACAGCCCTAGGTATTGTCTTCAAGCCTACTAAACCAAACACAATTTCCCTCTGACATCCCTCAAGTTATTTCAAAGAAGAAAACTCCATTTACTATTGATTTATCCTCTTCTTTGCCCACATGTATTCAGGTTTCTTTGTTAAAATGAATTGTTTAATGCTAAATCTCTCTTGGGTTTAGGTGTTTGCCAAAGGCCTGCTGTACCTGGGTATGAACACAGCTGGCTTGTTCATCCACTACCTGACAGACCACGCTCAGAGACAGGTTTTCCTGGAGACACGGCGCTGCATTGAGGGTCGCCTCAGACTAGAGCAAGAGAACCAGAGACAGGTACAGCGACTGCCGACAGAGACACTGTATTATTCTGACAACTATTGTCTGTTATCACTTTTCTCCAAACCTAGAAAGTCTTTACCAATATTTATCATTTAAATAATTAAAAAGGTGCCTCGCAAATTCTCTCCTGACCCCTGTGTAAACCACCCACTGTCAATTAGAGTTTATTATTTTGCTACACAGGAGCGATTGGTGCTGTCAATCTTGCCTCGCTTTGTTTCCTTGGAGATGATTGCTGACATGAGCTCTTTGGAAGATGAACTCAGTCCTCACGAGTTTCACAAGATCTATATTCACCAGTACAAAGACGTCAGGTACACACATATAATGTTAATACGTTAGTATTTACCAGGCCTTAGGAAATAAGTTCCTCATGGATGGCTGTTTTTTTTTTTATTTTAATGTTAGTAATTCTACTGGACTTGGTTTTGCATTTGTTCACAGAAACCAAACAATGGAAGGAATTTCTATTTTAAATACAAATCTCTATTTAGTGTACCACTTCTATTCCAACTCCCTCTCCTCTTTGCAGCATCCTTTTTGCAGACATCAAAGGCTTCACTCTGTTGTCGATGAACCTGTCAGCCCAGGATCTGGTCAGAACTCTCAACGAGCTCTTTGGACGCTTTGACCGACTTGCAGATGTGAGACTTTAAGCTCCTTTTTTTGTTTTGAGATAATTTATACTTGACACGACTTCTATTCCATCAATAATTTATTTTCTCTTTTCTCCTTCTCATCGCAGGAACACCACTGCCTGCGGATAAAGATACTGGGAGACTGTTATTACTGTGTGTCAGGGGTCCCTGAGCCACAGCGTGCCCATGCCCGTCATTGTGTCGAGATGGGCCTGGCTATGATCCATACCATACGGTCAGTCTTACCTTGCTTCTTGAGTTCAATGATCAATTTAATTTCACTATTTTGCACGAGAGGGCAAGAAGAGAATTATGTAAAAATTAAACATATACAACTTTTGGTCACTTTACTATTTTTCAACAACAGCTCCGTGCGGAAGCAGCTGAACTTTGACGTGGACATGAGGATCGGGATCCACTCTGGCTCTGTCCTGTGTGGGGTACTGGGCCTGCAGAAATGGCAGTTTGATGTCTGGTCCTGGGACGTGGGCATTGCCAACATGCTGGAGGCCGGAGGCATACCAGGGTGAGTGGTGTCTGCTGGTACCAGCGACAAGCCAAGTTGATGTACAACATTTGATCTCTGCCTGGAATACCACATACATTTATGTGAAGCCCAGTAGATTCTGCTTTTATTCCTCTATCTCACTTTTTCCATTTTTTGTCATGTTCTGACTTAAAGAATCTATACATTTTCAAAAATATTATACTTAGGATAAGCCCTTGTTATTTCATATAATAAAACTGAAACTGAAATTTGCCTGCTTGCTTTTAACTGGGATCGAAATCACTTTTTGTTCAGAAATATTGAAACAGAAAAGTCTGTAAATAATTAGAGATAGAGATAATTTTCTCTGCTTCTGTTCGCTCTCATCCAGACGCATCCACATCTCAAGGGCAACTCTGGACTGTCTAGAGGGCACCTACAAGACAGAAGATGGTCATGGCCGTGACAGGAGCGAGTTTTTGCTCAAACACAACATCGAGACTTTCTTCATCTGCCCTCAGGAGGAAAGGAACAAAGTTGATCTTACCGTGCCCACCAAAATCCTGAAAACGAATCGCACTTGGAACCCAGAGTTACCCCTTGGGAACATCATTGACATGAACAGTGTAGGTGCAGCAGGATGACTATTGTTAGGCAGTAAAATGTTTCACTTCTAATATATATATATAACATATCTTAAGTTCCTCAACCATATAAGACAAAGACACAATCATGTATTTAAATTTTTTTTTGCAGATCCTGGCCTCCTTCACAAACGGCTCGCTGCCCAACATATGGCAATCCACCTCCAAGGAGATTAACAAACGCATCCAACATGCCATTGAGGTTCAAAGCAGTGATCGTATGCACAGGGAGCACATCACTCCACTGACCCTGGTGTTCAAAGACACACGCATAGAAGAAAAGGTAAGCAAGTATAAACATTGGTTCCGAGGGTGTTTGTTAGCAGGAAATTAGATATTGCCGCAGAGTAAATGATGCTGACTGTGATTTCTGTTTGACCTCTTTTGGTTGGTCCAGTTTTCCCAGATGAGAGATGAAATGTTTAACTCCAACCTGGTCTGCTCCTTCATCCTGCTCCTCTTTCTCATGGCTGCTCAGGCCCTTATTCCTGCACCCAGGTAGGAAGACACCTACAAAGCTCACATTGTTAGAACTTGTTAATTTAATTTTTATGGGTTTATCAGATTTGAATTGTTCATTTATTTTCTTTTATTTAAAGCTAGACATTTGGGGCGCCCTACAGTCCTTGCTGCAGCGACCATGGGTTCAAATCNNTTTGCTGCATGTCATCTCTCCCCCCTTTTCTGTCAACCTTCAGCTGCCATATCAAATAAAGTCAAAAAAGCCCCAAAACTATATAAGGGAAAAAAAGTTTTCTGCACTTAAATAACAGATAAGTTTATGGATTGCAGCTTTAAAATATAATACATTCTTTATTAAAACACATTTGTAGAGATACTGAGCTAACTGAAAGCATATGTTGGTTTAACCTGACTATGCATTTTCTGCTCAGGTTGTCTGATTTTAAAGTCACCATGTGTAGGATTTAATTTTTTTACTTTGGTGCCATCTGGAGGTAGTATCGAGAATTAAATGTCATTTCAAGTTCATCCTACACCCTCATAAATTCACACTTTTTCCAGTGCACATGTCACACAACATTTTCACTACTTTACTCGCTTCCTTCCTCTGCCTCTTATCCTCCTCCCATGTTCTTCCTCTGCAGGCTGCTCCCAGCCATCCTCCAGTTTTCCGTCTTCCTGCTAGCCTACATGCTGCTGCTGCTGTTGGCCTTGGCTGAAGAGTTCAAGTGCACTCCTGCAGCACTGCAGTACTTCTGCTGCTGGATCCATGAAAACAACAGTGCCCGTAACCTCCTCACCCTCACTGCCATTGTCATCAACTTTGGCTTTGTCTCTACTGACATGGTGAGAGTCTAAAGAACACACCTGATTTATATACACCGAAATATTGATTAAAAAAAGTTCCTTTTTTTACTGCCACATAAAATTGGACCTTGCATGTAACATTTATTACGTTTGGTAAATCCAGTCTTATCATATCTCCTACTGTTATTTGCATGATCCCCCTTAAATGTATATGAGTAAAGAAGAGAGGCATGCACCCTGCTGACAGTTAAAGTGTGCCTCAGATGATGACCTAATTACACTTCCAGCTACTGATAGCAGTTGAAGCCAAAGCCAAAATATGTAAAAACCAACAGAGACAGAGTCTAAATGTGTATCTGTTATCTCGTGACTCTCCTCCTTTCAGTCTTTTGTGAGTTGTCAAAGGTTTTATGTAATTTGTATATTTTTTATGTCCAGTTATGGTGCATTCTCACAGACACAGGAGAGACTGATGTAGTGGACAAAACCAACACAGCCCCACGTCCACTCACCGTCTGCACTTACCCCGAGGTACGGACAGCAGCAGTTTAAACATACACGCAAGCAATATCTGTCATCACAAGCATGTGGTCTCGTAATTAAATACATTAAATCACATTTTCTTGACTAAAACATACCTCAATCATTCTTTTTTACCATTTGTATAACTTCAAGAAAGTGATGAAAATACATTCTTCTTCAGTGTCTCTAACCTCTTCTTCACTCTGTCTCCTCAGGCGTTTGTATTGAGTGGTGTGATCGCCATGGTGACTTGTGCCGTCTTCCTGCGTCTAAACTCTCTGCTGAAGCTGGCGGTGTTGCTGCTCGCGATGGCCGTCTACTCCTACCTCATCCACCTGACCTTCCTCTCACTCACACGCCATGATATGCTGCACAGGTCAGTGCCAGCTCAGGCTGTGGCCACACATTGAATTTTTTAGGTGTTTTTTTTTCTACATTCAGATCAAGGTTTGTAATTATTTTACTTATTGTGTGTAAGACTCCTGTTGTACCTCTCTTCACTAACATATGCACAGGTCTCACTATGTCAGGAGAAAAGGAATTTGCATCCTTCTCATGGCCATGTTTATTGTTGCTGTCTTCTACAATGGACGGCAGGTACTGTTAAACTCACTGTTTTAACCATGCTGCTGTTTAGCTTTATTTGCCTTAAATCTGTTGACTGCCAGACTGAGTAGATGGGTAAAGACGTGTGTCATACACAGGCAGGTGACCTCTGATAGTTGTATCTATCCTTTACTTTCCAGTGGGAGGCCACTGCCAGGCTAGACTTCCTGTGGCGTCTGCAGGCCCAGCAGGAAGTGGAAGACATGAGGGAACTGCGGGAACACAATGAGTGTCTATTGCACAACATCCTGCCTGTGCATGTGGCGCGACATTTTCTAGACCGGAGCAAGAACGATGAGGTGCAGAAAACATCACCTCACCTGTGACTGTGCCAGCCTCTAACTACAGGGGAGCACAAAAATATAGTGACAATAATATAAGTGGATTTATATTTATTTATTTAAACTATTAAACAACAGTTGACCTCTTACCTACGTAACTAAATGTCATACTGAATAAATCAGTCTATATACCAGTCAAACAAAAAGGTGTTTTTAAGAATACCCAGTCAAGATGAAAGTGTATGACACCATGTTTCATTTCAGGAGCTTTACTCCCAGTCCTATGACGAAGTCGGTGTCATGTTTGCCTCCATCGCTGGTTTCAATGAGTATTTTGAGCAGAAAGAGATCAAACATGAAGGAGTGGACTGCCTCCGACTTCTAAATGAGATCATTGCTGCCTTTGATGAGGTGCGTATGGGACTGAAAATGTGTGAGTATTGTAAATAAAAACAGTAAAGTTTGAAGGACCAGTGTGTAGGATTTAGTGGCATAATCCTCCTAAATGTTACACGCTGGACCTTTAACATGCATTATAATTAATCTTTCTGTAAGTATACCTTTATCTGTGGTATCTTTATGTGGTATTCTCCCTTTTAGAGGAATTGTTTTTTCACCTGCCCGTTTAGCTGCTAAAAATACAGAGACAGTGAAGTTTAATCCAGGACATGCTGTTGAGAGAGGGATTGTTCCCCGTTGCATAACTCAGCTGCTATGTAAGATATTGACGTGTAACCTCACCTCTTTATCTCTAAATGTTTTCTTTCTAACAAGTTGTTGGAGGAGTCGTACTTCCAGTATGTGGAGAAGATAAAGACCATCGGGAGCTGCTACATGGCCGCCTCTGGCTTAGCTCCAGACGGACAGGTGGGAGATCCTCTTGCACACATTCTGCTGGGTTTTTTGTTGTTGTTGTTGTTTTGACTACATTTGCCCTTCCATCATTCCTTCATCTTCTCTCTCTCTCTCTCTCTCTCTCTCTCTCTGTATCTAACCATCCATCTCTGTCGCTCTCTCTCTCTCTCTTTCAGGCATGTATGGATGAATGGAATCACCTGAGCGAGCTGGTTTTGTTTGCGCTGGCGATGCAAGAGACCTTGAAAGAAATGAACAGGCATTCTGCCAAAAACTTTCAGCTGCGTGTGGGTAAGTGGCTGACCTCCTACACACACGCGCACACACACACACACATACTCACATAAACAATAGATGGTTGATATAAACCTTCTGGGATTTCTTGTGTCGACTTAATAGACTTAATACAAATGAATTATTTCTCTAAAGTGAATTACTTGTTTGTGATGCACTTTAAACAGGTATCGCCCATGGACCAGTGGTTGCGGGGGTGATTGGTGCCACCAAGCCGCAGTATGACATCTGGGGGACAACAGTGAACCTGGCCAGCCGAATGGACAGCACAGGTGTGAGCGGGCGCATCCAGGTACCTGAGGCCACGCGCAGGATCCTGGTAGAATGGGGTTTTGTCTTGGAGCTACGTGGAGAAATCTTTGTCAAGGGGGTGAGTGGCCAAAGGATGGAGACTGGTTTTGTTCGTCCTGTTGCTCGTGGTGGTTATACAGTGTGTTAAATTTACTGTCATCGTCCTTAAACATATATACAGTGAAATGGAGAACTGTTGAGTACACACAGCACCTTCCAAAATACTGATGTTACTGGATAGATAACTTATGTGAAGTAAAGGCATGTGCAGAGATGACATTAAGGATGCTTTAGTGAAACTTGGCACAGCTGATGATCAATTCAATTTCAATTCAATTAATTCAATTCCAATCAACAATCAATTTATTGTATAGCGCCAATTCATAACAGAAGTTATCTCAGGACAACTTCAAATAGAGCAGTCTAGACCAAACCCTTATACATTACAGAGACCCAACAGTACCACCATGAGCAAGCAATTGGCGACGGGGGCAAGGAAAAACTGCCTTTTAACAGGCAAAAACCTAGGACAGACCCTTCGGCTCTAGGTGGGTGGTCATCTGCCTCAACATACAGACAGAACGCACAGCAACAACAGTAGCAACAACTACACTAAGGCTCAAGCTTTTCTGATTAAGTTCACATGTTGACACACAGATGTTACCTTTCTTATTTTTGGATTTCTTGACATTCTTGAGCATTGAAATACACTAAACATAAAATCATTTTTAAAAACACAAGCTTTTTATTGCATCCCTTATGTTTTCAGTTGTCTAACGGTGGTGTTAAATGTAACCCCTTGCATGTCAACATAAGGTACTTGAATTCAGTAAAAGTACAAAAGTAGCTTAGCATGAAAATATGTATATATAATAGTGTCAGTGACAAAGTGTCAAGAGTAGATTACTCATTATACAGAATGGCCCATTTCAGAATCATATATATGTATTATTGGATTATAATTATTGATGCATTAATGTGTTTATCACTTGTCAATGCTGCAGCTGGTAAATTTGGAGCTAATGTTAGTTAAAGTCATATATTCAGTCATACACTGTTGGGCAGCTGAACCTGCAAAAATACATCATCATTTTGTCCAAATACATGCTGTAAAAAAGACTGTTACCTTAACACATGTAATGCAAAGCTGCAGCTAACGTCAACATGAGATTAGTCAGAATAGCCGGAAATGCTTGTGTCAGGGATCAGGATTGGACAGCTTTAAACAGCAAATTAGCTCAAGTGTAGAAAGAAACTCAATGGGGGCATCTGCTGGTGAAAAGTAGCAACAAAGAGAGTTGCATTACTGTTCAAATGTGGAGACATTCATGCATGAAATGTGGAGATATTGATGCATTGTAACCATATTTGTGAAGAGGTCTTGATAATAATTGAGAAAAGGATTACCACACTTTGTGATTTTGCTGTCACTGTAGGTGAGCGAGCGTCAGGGGAAAGTCCGCACCTATTTCATCAGCACCATGCGCAGCAAGAGAGCCAACCCTGGAACAGAAGGCCGCCTTGGGGGGCGGACAGGAGGACGCATGACGCTAGCGGGAGTGGTGTTTGGTCTCGTCCAGGCCAGGAACAAGGAAAAGATAAGAGAGACCAATGGGGGGTTCGCTCTGACTCCCTGCACCCTTCAGTGCTGAGGGGACTTCTAAGGTCAGGAGACAGCAGGAGGAGGAGAAGGACATAATCCAGCCATATTGTGTCTAATGGTTTTGCTGTTTCATACTTTGCTTTATAAAAATTTGCCACACAAACAGAGAAGAGGGTAGAGCTAATCCAAATCCTACTAGAGCTTTTATTCCTGTTTCCATCATGACTGTGTCCTCCTTGGCTTTCCTGTCAACCAAAAAAATAAATCTTTAAGGTTTTGGGCTGTATTGTGCTTAACTGACACATAAGGAAACTCATCTATAGGCAGATTTCCATACATTTCACACAGAGTAGTATATTAGAAAGAACTGTCCTACTGACCTCTTTTAAACCGAATAAGCATGTGGAGAGCACTGCTTTCTGTTTTTTATTGCCATATCTACACATTATAAGAACTGTTTGCAGTTCATTTTGTAAAAAAATTAACAAGGGCCAACACTTTTTTTGGCTGGGATAATACTCCCGACCTCTAAGCCAAAACACAGAATACCTCAAACAACCAGCTCAACCTCTCATAGACTACCAATGGCCTATACAAATTTTTTTTTACTGTTATCTTGCATTATTTGTACAATTATTCAGTACATTTTGTATTGTAAGTCAACACATAAATTCTACTCAGCTACTGTTATCCAGACTTTTCAAAATACTGTATTTCACTCGATCAACATAATTCAGCAAGCAGTGGTTCCATTATTTATTCATCCATTTCTGCTCAGGTTCATATTTTCCATTAATAGTTTAAACCTGTATAGCTCCAACTGAAGTTGTATGTCTAACCTTTCATTTCACCGTCACTGTTAGTGGATTTTTGAGATTTTTGAAACATCTGAATGTGACAAATCCCACCGTACCCAGTACAGTTTTGCTCTCACTGCCCATTGTAGCCGGGAAACTCAACACAGAGGTGAGTGTTTATCTATTGAACCAACTTTTATGCCAAAACCCATGTCACTCCTCTCCTTGTATACTCAAAGCAAAGGACACAGAAGGTTGTTTTTACGTGTAATAATGATGTAATAACATGACATATTGTAGACCTGATGCATGTTGTCACCGTCACATAAAAAAAACCTTTGTCTTTGCAAATTATTATGTGTTATTGTGTTTTTTTATATTTCAACTGAAGGATGACTTCAAGCTCCTTTATGGAATAGATAGATATAAAATGTATAAATGTTAATCAAACAAAGTCTTCACCCATGTAAGTTGTACACCTCAATTGTATATGTTTAAAAGCATTCTATATATTATATTCTATAAATGTAACAGTATAATGGTAACATTGTGTAATTTAACTTTATGTAGGTATGTTATTTTTTTTTTCATAATTTTTACAAAAAGATTGAATGGTCTACATTTTCTGCTAATAAAACCAGTACTGACAACAAACCAGTGGTGTTGTTTCCTTTTAATTGTGCACAGCAGACTGGACTCGATTCTGATTATAGATTTTATTCCGTTTTTACCATAAACTGACGAGTCTGTTATCTGGAATACAAATCTAAAACAGGTCTAGCTCTTAAAAAACTAAAATACTTCCAATAGTGCTCCTGGTATTCACACTGTTTCCAACTTTCCTTCTTTTCAGTATCAGATCGATTTATCTGAACTCGGTTAGTTATGCCTGCGACTCGCGCGGGTGTTCTGCAGCCGACTCCTCGATCGTCTATTGGACAGATGGATCACTCCGTAGTTGGAAACATGTGTTCAGCTTGTACAATTGGCCTCTATGCTCATGTAATTCTTCTGAGGCAGATGCAGAAGAATAATCATAACTGCTGCACATCTCACCTGGCGTCTAATAACCCTGAGACGACAATAAGAAGAATATGTTTAAAGATATGATGATATTCAGATTCAAGACTTCTAAATATGACTGAAGCAAAGTTTGAGCTGCCACAAGTAGCAGGAATCAATATTTTCAGAAATACTGAGGTCAAAAATTGTCCAAAAGCCATCCCACTCCCATAGGAAGTATTGGACTAGTAGATGTTTTCATTATTTATTAACTGCTCAGTTATATTTTCTGTAAATTATGTCTCTCTAAATGCTATTTATGTGTCTCAAAAACAACATATAGAAGGGGAGAAAAACTGAATTAATTTAATATATTTTGATTTAAGTTGATTTGTTGTCTAAAAGCAATCAAATCAAACATCTACAGCATTTTGTTTATGTAGCTCAGCATTAACTATTTTAAATCTTTCAGGGAAAGTCAAAAGTCTCATGTCAGCAAAGTCTGTAATCCATGAGGTTGAGTCACAAATCTTAATAAGCAAAACTGTGGGTCAGTTGCAAGTCTTTAAGGTCTCTGAATGATCATAGAAATTACATAAGTAGCCTAAAACTGTTTCACTGCATAGACCCAAAAATTAAATACTCAAGGTGGGTGTTTATGCAATGCATGCCTATTACAGTCTTTTCGAGGTATTCTTTATTGTTTAAGGATTTTTCCAGTGCCAAAATTTGAGAGTTGAATATTTGTCCTTTTTGCGGCCTTTTGTGTTTTCAATGTTTTGTGGCCCCCATAATTTCACTTTCCTGGTGGTAGTACTTGAGATAGATAGATAGAGATAGATAGTCTGTGAATAAATCATGTTTCTCTGGCTCCTCCTAGCGCTCCCTGTGGTATTTGCAAGAATCCACCATGTGTGAACAAAAGCAACCAGTCAGAGCCGTGAAAGATAGTCAATTGCTGAGGCTCATTCACAGGTTGTCAGAAACAGATGTTTTGGGACCCTGGGAATAAGACTCAACAGTCAATCTTTGCCAAGCCTCTAACCCTGCGGGGATTCTTGCAAATGTCATTATGAGCACTAGAACAAACCAGAGGAACCTGAGTTTTCACAGATTATTTGTCTCGTGTACTACTGTTCGAACCAAGTGTGAACCTATCATGAAGTCACCCAGTGGTTTGTGGAGAACCGTTTTGAAGCCTCGAATTCGGCATTTTGGTCGTCGCCATAACAGATGGAGCCAGCGGAGGAGACATACTGCGAGTTAAGCTGCTCTCATTGGCTGCGCAGTTTTGACTCGTCTGTAGCAGGAAACAATGGCTGCTTGCTTGGTCACAAACAATCTCGTATTCCATATTTCAGTATTCCATTACAGTCAAATATATGTCTAAAATGATTTTAATTGAGGAATAGGCAATGTAGTTACCGAATTTGGATTCATATTTGATCAGCACTACCTAGTTTGACAGTTTGATCTAAGTTTTGTGCACTGAGCTAGACGGACTCACTGAGAGTGGCCTGTCAATCGTAAGGTAGCCACGCCCAAAGGCATATGCAATTTCATTGTCTATTTTACTCTAAATTGGACCACAGTTTACTAAATGAACATCGTGCTGTATAAAAGAAGATGTTAAACTAGAGATTGACACCATAAACTTATTAGGAAACTGTTTACTGAGCTCATAAATCCAAAAAGAAGTCGGGTCATTTCTCCATTAGAGTGAATGGTATTGGTGTGTTATTGCAACCAATGGAGCTCCCCCTGCTGGCCTTTACATATAACGCAGGTTTTAAGACACTTTCACCTTGGCTTCACTTTACAGACCCAGAAGCTCTGTTCAATATATACACTGTCCACGATCAGAACACAAGAAACTTTATATAAACTTAACCTACTGCAGCTTTAAAGTCTCCCCTCTCGCCACCCCGTGAATATCTCTGTAGATCAGCCCCTGCTGCTGCTTTGTAGTGAAGTTTAGGTTTTCAGGAAACAGCGACAGAGTGAGACCTCTTCGCTCGTGTCGCCGTGCAAAGCACGCGGGCTCGGCTCCTCTGCTTGTGCATTGATTGTTGTGGCTCTTCGTCATCCGGAGAAAGTTCGCCCCCCTCACACTTAGTCCGTCTTTTATCCAGCAGCAATATTGCAGAAGCATGGCCGACTCTCAGGAGGACAAACTTTACAAAGCGGAATATGCCAAAAGCGGCCGAGCGTCGTGCAAGAAATGCAAAGAAAACATAGCGAAAGACTCGCTGAGGATGGCCATCATGGTGCAGGTAACGTAGCGACGTCTGCAGGCAGCCCACCCGAAGAAACCCGCTCTGTTAGCTGGCTGAACACCACACTGCCATATTTTTCTACATTAGGAGGGTTTATTCCGCCGATATAGTGACTAATAATCAGCCCACCAGAGGATGATAGTGTGTAGTTGACAGTGTGGGTGCAGTTGTGTGAGGTTAGGCCCTCGTTAGCATTTAAATGGCTGACATTGTGTCTTGTTCACAAAGAGCCGATGAGCTTTTTTTTTTGTTTGTTCTTAATGTCGGATTGTGTGTGTGATGCTGCTGTTCGCGGACACTGAGGCTGGCTCACATTTGAATGCATCTCCAGGTTATATTTTAAAAACAATAACCTGCGTCAACCCCTGAGGAGCCAAAGACACACAGCTTCCTGACCACGATGTAAAGTGTGTCTGCTGCCCCACTGACAATGAATTAACTCAGAGGCTAATAAGAAACCTCCTTATGTGGAGTCAGCCTCCTTACTCACGGCCTGTGGAGCAGCTCCACATTGTCAGTCACTTGACTTTTAACTTTAAAGGCCAAACGGGATCAATATGTTCAACATAATTCAGCATGCTTATGACATTTTAAGTATTACTAAGTATTTTTTTTTGTCATTCATAGAGAATCTGTGTTTGTTTTCTATATAAAACAGCTATATACAGTGTCTTTGTTTGTTTGGAGAGTATTTCCATTCTTCCTCATAGTAGAAGTAATATATTTTTTATTTATTTATTTATTTATTGTGTCATGCTCCTACAAGTGCCCAGCCCACGTGGACTTAAAGAGCCCAGAAATAGCATTGCTGTAGCCAACAATTGTCACACAAGTATAAATATCTTCTTACATAATAGCATTACACTGCAAATCATTTTCTGTTCTCTACAAATAAAAGTTTGCTTTCAAAAGTTTCTTCTCTAAAACACAACTCAGAAACCAAAAACAGAAGAAGTCATTGGACATGTACGACATTGTACTTTAAAGTATAGCTGTTGAATCAGCATCATAATGAGCAATATAACAGGAAACTGACTTTTTTCATTAAGATAAGATATTTGACCCTATATGGAGGTTCATAGTGTTACTGACTCTTTCACATAAAGTTCTACACTATAGTTGTTTTTTATGGGACAACATGTAATTAAGGAGCATCGTTCCTTATGCATAAGGAATAATCTGCTCACAAATATCTGTTTTATATCATAAAAAAGTAAATGAATCAATAGATACAAAATACAAAATAGAGATTTTACCTCACACCATTCATGGGTCTGTTCCACCACAGTATCATCTCACATTTATCTCGTCCCATATCAGCACTGGTTCACTGTAAACATACTTTATACATTAAATCTCCCCCGTTTCTTCTGCAGTCCCCCATGTTTGATGGGAAGGTCCCCCACTGGCACCACTTCTCTTGCTTCTGGCAGCGAGCAGCAGCTCAGTCCACTACTGATATTGCTGGGTATTCTGACCTCCGCTGGGAAGACCAGGAGAAGGTCAAGAAGGCCATTGAAAGCGGTGGAGCTGCAGGAGGTCAGTACATGACTTTAGCATTTGACTCATGTCTTTAACGGACACAACATGTACGGCCCCAGTGTCCTTTCATGGAGACGAGAGAGCAAATAGTTCATCATAACAGTAAACATAACATTTTACATTCGTACATAGAGATATTTCTGTATACTGTAGTATCTCAGAGGTTTGACATATACAGTGTTTGCCTTCTGGTGATCACACATGTTTTTATATCAATACATTTACTGCCTGTTGTGTTAAAATAAACAATCTGTTGTAGTATTTGCTCAGGTAAATATTAGCCTCATACATATATATATAGTTTTTTATTATTTGATTACTCTTTGTTAACTGGAATGATTTTTTGACTTCCTTCTTGTAGGAAAAGGAGACCAGAAGAGTGGAGCTAAAGGAGAGAAGACACTAAATGACTTTGCAGTTGAATATGCCAAATCAAACCGCAGCACGTGCAAAGGCTGTGAGCAGAAAATAGAAAAGGTTAGCAGTCAATTTGCACACAGGAAAACTTGTTTGTATTAGTTGTTGTTATTATTATTATTATTATTATTATATTGTAACATTCAGTGTATTCATATATATATATTCATATGTCTCCTCCAGGATCAGATCCGCGTATCCAAGAAAACTGTGGACCCAGAGAAGCCCCAGCTGGGTCTCATTGACCGCTGGTACCACACAGCGTGTTTCGTGAGCCGCAGGGAGGAACTGGTCTTCAAGCCTGAATACAGCGCCGCTCAGCTGAAGGGTTTCAACGCGCTACGGGCAGAAGACAAGGAGGAACTTAAGAAGAGGCTCCCTGTTGTCAAAACTGAAGGGTGAGGAAGAAGGAGAAGGGATACTATTCTTTTGTGCAGGTTGTGACTGATGTTAGCATTTCGACATTCAGTGTTTGTGATCACGAGCCTGGTCAGGTCCGGTGTGCGTTGCGGACAGCCGCCCCTTCTCTGTCATCACCACTAGCCTCTCTGTCTCCCACCGTCCTGCAGCACAAGAAAATGGCCTTGAAGGTGTCCCTGTAAGCTGTCATTGTGTATGCATAGAGGAAGGGGTTGACAGCAGAGTTTGCATGTGACAGGATGATGGCAGTGAGTAGCAGCTCTAGTGGCACGGGGCAGTGAGGGCAGAGCAACAGGAAGCAGTTGATTATGTGTAGCGGGATCCAGCAGATTGTGAAAAGGAAAAGAACCAGAAAAAGTGAAGTAGCGGTCTTCATCTCCCGACGCATGCTGGCGGCGGCCTTCATTTGACCCTCCGCTCTGCCACCTTGCTCAGATGTGATGCGCCTCACCTGCCGCTTGACCGTGACAAAAATCTGGGCATAGATGAGAAACATGATCACCAAGGGGGCCAGCACACAAGCAAAGAAGTTGAAATAGACCATGTAGGTCATGTCCACCACCAAGACAAAGAAGCAGTGGCCCGTATCAGGCGGTGTCTTGTGCCAGCCCATGAGAGGCACAAGCCCAATGAGGAAGGCCAGCAGCCACGTGGTCAGGATCACCAACACAGCGTTGCGAGGCGTCATCAGGACCTGGTAGCGGAAAGGCATGAAGATGGCCACGTAGCGCTCCACCGCCACCGCCAGCAGGCTGAAGATGGAGCTCTGGGTGAACATGATTAAAACACTCAGCATGAGCAGACACAAGTAGAGATTGTGACGCGGCAAACCAATGTCAGTCAGGATGGCACAGGGAATGGCAATCGTGCCCACGCAGATGTCAGCGACCGCAAGCGAGACCAGGAAGTAGTTGGTGACTGTGCGTAACTTGCGGTTGAGGCCCACGGCAGCGCAGACCAGCAAATTGCCGACCGTGGAGAAAAAGGCGATGACGAGCTCAGCCACCATGTACGCCACATTAGGGGAAATGACCAGGTCAGCAGGTGGCGGTGAAGGAGAAGGTAGGGAGGAGTTCTGGAAAGGCTGCAGGAAAGGGGAAGACGGATGGGATGAGTTTCTAGTTTGGCGCAAAGTGTAGAGGTTCAACAACACAGGGTTGTTCTCCATGGTTGTCCTGTAGAGAGAAATAAGAGTCAGGTTATAAGTCGTACCTTAACTTCTCAGCAGGGTGATGAAATGCAAATAAGCTGTAGAAGCACTCACCAATCCACAGCAGAAGGGTTCTTTTTAAAGTGTCACTACTCGAGAAACTAAGTGGTTCGTTATTATTCTGCCAGCATCCATCTTGATACTGGGCGCCTGTCTTCACATTAAAGATCACAAGCGCGCTTCTTCTCCGAAGGACGCTGTTTTATAGAATTCCCTTTTCCCCTCTTGATGTCAGTTGTTGTCTGATAAGGGATGTTTTTCTTGTTTGTTCTTTCACTCCAAAGGATCTGACTGCTACTGCGCGGTCATTAACTGATGTGTGTGTGGTCTCATGGGGAGGCTAATAAATGTTTCTTGTCAGGGCAGGGTGGATGATATCAGCATTGACACCTGGGATTGTGGAGACATGTACTTGCTTGTGTGCGTGTGTCCATTAACTGATGGGGCCCTAATGATTTTGTCTAATGAATAAAGGTGTCAGACTCAGAGCTTGTTTGTTCCACATCTTTTCTATTTCTAGTATCCCTTTTGGCCTCATTTAAGAAGTTAGTTTGGATGTTTTTTCATCCTCCTTTTTTTGTACATGCTGATTAAGAAAACCAAGCAACAAAAGTTTGGAAGAGAACTATTTTGAACTTCTGTTTGCACTTACAGGAAGCGTAAAGCTGATGAGGTTGATGGAGTATCAAAGAAACAGAAGAAGGAGGCAGAGGCCGAGGACAAGAAGCTGGAGGAGCAGTTGAAGGTACCTTTTCCATTTTAGTTCCTGTTTTGCAGTAAACATCGTGTTGTGTTTGGTGGCCATAAGTTACTCTGTTTGTGTTTTGATGTTGTTTTTGGTGTGTTTACAGAACCAAAGCCAGCTGATTTGGGGAATCAAGGACAAGCTGAAGAAGTTTTGTTCAACCAACGATATGAAGGAGCTGCTAATTGCAAATGGCCAGGAGGTTCCCTCTGGAGAATCCAATGTAAGAGAGCCTCATCTCATTTCACCCCTACTTCATTCAAAATTGCCATTTCAAAAAATCCAGACATTACTATTTACACATTGAAGTTAAATAATTACACCTGTCATTAGCCACAATTTGTCATATTAATAATCTTTGTTTTTTTACTGTACATATGACATATGAACAGCTGTAACTACAGCCCCTGTAATGCCCGATTCTTAACCGTTCCATGACACAGCATGTATGTGTATGTTGTGTAATTGACAGGTGGTGGACTGCCTAGCCGACGGCATGGCTTTTGGTGCTCTTGATGCCTGCAAGGAGTGCATGGGCCAGCTGGTGTTCAAGGGTGATGCTTATTACTGCACAGGAGACATCTCAGCCTGGACAAAGTGTGTGTTCAAAACCGCAACACCCGTACGCAAAGACTGGGTCATCCCCAAGGTAGGTCACCTCGTTTCAGGACTCCTTTTGGTTCTTTATATAGTATATATTTCCATTCTGAATCACCACCTGTAGTCTGTGCGCATTATTCTTGTCATTGTAATGAAATATAAAGTGGTTGCGTATAGTGGGAGGCGCTGGATAAAAATAGAATAAACATCCAAAGATCAAAAGGATTTTTGTTATATTTCACTACTTGGAGTATTCTGGCTTTATCATTTTAGGAATTCCATGAACTTCCCTTCCTGAAAAAATTCAAGTTCAAGCGACAGGACAGGGTTTACCCCAAGGTGGCTCCCACCCAAACCCTTACCGCAGCCAAAGCACAGCCCTTGGCGAGTGCATCCAGTGCCCCGACTGAGCGACTGCCAGAGGGAGCACCTGCAGGTTAGTGAAGAAACCCGAAGATGTTTGTCAATATCTTGCAAATATATTATTTTATTCCCTCTGTATGCTGAGCTTGTGATCATCTGGGTTTTTGTACCACAGATAAACCCCTTACTGGTATGAAACTGTTGGCTGTGGGCAAGCTGTCCAAGAACAAGGATGATCTAAAGGCTGCTGTGGAGGAGATGGGCGGAAAGATAACCAGCACAGCCAATAAGGCCTCGGTCTGCGTCAGCACCAAGAGTACGTAACCAATCAAAAAAACGAAGAATTGCTAATATGTGGGCCAGTCAGTGGCTTCAGTTCCTTTTTTTAAAAACGTGTCGAATCTGATTCAGGAATAACATTTCTTCTTCATGACATGTAATGTGGCATTTTCAGAGGAGGTGGAGAAGATGAGTAAGAAAATGGAGGAAGTGAGGGACGCCGGCGTGCGCGTGGTCTCTGAGGATTTCCTCACAGACATCAAGTCTTCGGGTAAAGCCCTCCAGGAGCTGGTCTCCCTGCATGCCATCTCTCCCTGGGGTGCGGAGGTCAAAGTCGAGACTCAGGCCCCGTCTGTGGCCTCCAAGTCTGGAACGCTGGCTACCAAGAGCACAGGCAGGGTGAAGGAGGAGGAAGGTAAACTGTGTGTGGCTGTTACTGATGCATGTGCTTAAAGACTGTTTGTTTGTGTGAATGTTAGGTCGTCTTTTAGAGAGATGATTCATCTTGACTTGTGTTATATCTTTGGACTGTTACGGTTTTTGGTGTGTATTTATAAATAATTGTAATACACTGTTACAGGTAGTAGCAAAACCAAGAAGATGAAACTCACAGTGAAAGGAGGAGCTGCTGTGGATCCAGATTCAGGTAGTCATGAGTACCCTGTATTGATTTTTTTGTTTTTCTGTCCCTTTTTTATTTTTTTATTTTTTTAGCCTTGACTGATGATTTCGATTTTCTTAGGTCTGGAGAACAGCGCTCATGTCCTGGAGCAGAGTGGGAAGATGTACAGTGCTACACTTGGTCTTGTGGACATTGTGAGAGGAACTAACTCGTACTATAAACTGCAGCTGCTGGAGGATGATGTACAGAAGCGGTCAGTGTTCCTGCAGGAAATCATTTCACTTCTTTTTTTTTTCTTTTCTTTTTTTTGTGAAAAACAATCTTTTTTTGCAGTTCATTAAAAGGTGCATTCAGATCAATTAATAAGGCATTAGATAGTCTTAGCTTGCTAGCTGTGGTGCAGTGTTTGCTTCCTTAAATAATAACTTGATAGAATAATCATTCTCCATTATCTCTTAAGGCTGAGTTATAGTGTGTTGAGTTTTGACTAAAACTGAAACTCCCTCGTCTCTCTCCTCATTCTGTCTTGTGTCTTCCTTGTTTCATTTCCCCACTCCACGCTGCTCATATGACGAAAGGATGAGAGAATAAAAGGAATAGACAAGAGCATGTAATGCAGCAAGGCAGTGTCCCATATGTGCCTGTTTGTCTGTGTGTGAGGACACATGTATGTTTTGAAGAGGCATTCTTAAAGAGCATAATTAACTCATCTGGGTTTTCCATGAGTTGCTTCCCATACTTTGAATTACTTCTATTTTTTTACATTGTGTCACCAACTGTAACAAACAAATTTCCCCCAGGGATCAATAAAGTATTTCTGATTCTGATACAATGCACACACACACCAAGTGGACCCATCACAGTTGTTGCTTTCTCCCTCACTGCAACGTATAGTTACTTTTCAAGGGAGGTGCACGTCGGGCTACGATGTAAGGTGTACAATGCTACGCCTTTGATTTGGTGCAGAAGTATGAATCAGGCTTTAAGCCATCTGTCATGTTTGTGCAGGTACTGGGTGTTCAGGTCATGGGGCAGAGTGGGTACCACCATTGGAGGCAACAAGCTGGACAATTTTCATGACAAGAATTCTGCCCTGGACAACTTCCTGGGTGTCTACAAAGAGAAGACGGGCAACAGCTGGGGCTCCACCAACTTCACCAAATATCCCAATAAGTTCTACCCCCTGGAGATTGACTATGGACAGGTACACACAACACACACACACACAAAACCATACAGTAGACATCCTACAGCATATTTTCTGTATCTGATGTGTATATCTGATGTTTCTTGACAGGATGAGGAAGCAGTGAAGAGGCTGACGGCAACCGCCGGCACCAAGTCCAAGCTGGCCAAACCCGTCCAGGAGCTGATCAAGACGATCTTTGACGTAGAGAGCATGAAGAAGGCCATGGTGGAGTTTGAGGTATGACGTGTGGTTGTATACATGTGAAAGAAAAACCAGATTAGACTGGTCTAGCCTGTTAAAGCCTGCATCATATCGCATATTTTGGCAGTGTTGGGAGCTTTTGTTGAGAAGTTAATTTATAGCCAGCACCATCAGTCCTGTTGTGTCTTGTTGTGTCCACAATTAACTTAAAGCTAACAGTAGAGCAACTACAATGTAAAAGAATATTTCCATCTTAATAGAACATCATATGTCATCATAAGGAGCACACATGTATATCTTATCCGTCCGTTCCTGTCTTCAGATCGACCTCCAGAAGATGCCTCTCGGAAAGCTGAGCAAGAGGCAGATCCAGAGTGCCTACGCTCTTCTCACTGAAGTACAGCAGGTCAGTAACCAACTGCTTCTGGATCGTCTCTGTTCACCTCTCCATTGGGATTCCTCTTTGTAGGACTGTGGTGCATTGCAGTCCACTTTAACACACTCCATCCCTTATTAATTCAGTAGAGTTAGTGATGAATGTGTGACATTACTAAAAGTAGTGCTTGTGTGCGAGTTGTTAGATATCTGTAGCGAATAAAGCCTTTTTTATTAATAACTTTGACTATACTAATCTTTTTTGATAATAGGCTGTGTCAGATTGTCTGCCTGAGTCCCAGATACTGGATCTCTCCAATCGCTTCTACACCCTGATCCCTCATGACTTTGGTATGAAGAAACCTCCACTGCTCAACAACCTGGACTACATTCAAGTAAGGACACATACTGTATCCTACTGAACAATATGCTCCTGTTTTATCAATGGATCTCATAACATCCACATACATCACTGTTCAGGCTAAAGTTCAGATGCTGGACAACCTGTTGGACATTGAAGTGGCATACAGCCTGCTGAGAGGAGGGGCCCAGGACAATGAGAGTGATCCCATTGACATTAATTATGAGAAACTCAAAACCAAGATTGAGGTGAGGAATCCTGAACAAGATTATGCTTCAGTGTTCAATGTGATCATTTTATAAGCAGTTATGCATGGAAAAATCATACTATGTTATGTGTTTGTTATTTTACAGGTTGTTGACAAGACTACACGTGAGGCTGAGATCATTATACAATATGTTAAGAACACCCACGCTGCTACACACAACACCTACACACTGGAAGTGCAAGAAGTAAGTCGTTTTCGGAAAAGCAGTTTTAACTTTTGATTATGTTGCAAATGCTCAGATTGTATAAATTACTGGTTCTATCACAAACTTTGTGCGTTATTTAGCATGAATAGCCATCTCACGGTTTCCTGACTTTTTTTCTATCTTTTAGATCTTCAAAGTGGTTCGAGAGGGAGAGCGCCAACGGTACCGTCCCTTCGAGGAGCTACACAATCGCCAGCTACTGTGGCACGGTTCTCGCGCCACCAACTACGCTGGTATCTTGTCTCAGGGTCTTCGCATTGCCCCTCCAGAGGCCCCAGTGGTGAGTTTTTGTTTACAGGGGAACCGAAACCTCTGTTCTCATGCAACAATGTAGTAGTTGACCTTATTATGTAATGTTTTTTCTTGGGTTTCTCCTGTTCAGTCCTGTATCACATTGCGTATTTGCTTCATTTTCTCTAGACTGGTTACATGTTCGGCAAAGGTGTGTACTTTGCCGACATGGTGTCCAAGAGTGCGAACTACTGTCACACCTCCCAGTCAGACCCTGTAGGCCTCCTCCTGCTGGCTGAGGTTGCCCTTGGCAACATGTAAGTGGCCTCAACTGCCTGAATCAAGCTTTTATTGAGCTTTAAAAATATGTGATAATAATGTAAATGAATGTGTCTTTTTAATGCAGGCATGAATTGAAGAAGGCCTCCCACATAACAAAATTACCCAAGGGCAAGCACAGTGTTAAAGGTGAGAAACATTTATATTTTATTTTATTGTTTTATAAAATGTAAATGGGATTAGAATACATTTGTGTTTCACTACTGTGTGGGAAAACTAGTGGCATTTTGTTCATATATTGAGTAAAGAACACAAATTCTATCTCAAGTGATATTGTTAATTATGACAACAACAAGTTCTCCTATTTCTAAACAACAGATTAATGCAATTTTTAATGAGTAAATTATGTTGAAACTATTATTACTGCCAAATTACATGTAATACAATGCAGAATACACACTCCACTCGTGCTATTAGAAGAATGTTTGGCATATTAATATATTCTTAATATGTAATCGCAGCTGATTTGCATAACGTCTGTGGTTGAATACTCTGACATTCTGACATTTGGTAACTCAAGTGCTTCTTGTTAATAATGCATAAAAGTTTGCGTTCTGCTTCAAACTTTTGTTCAATCACTTTTTTTTGCTTGCAGGTTTGGGTAGAACTGCTCCTGATCCAAGTGCTTCAGTCACTTTAGACGGGGTACAAGTGCCTCTGGGAAAAGGAGCCCACACTAACATTGATGACACAAGTCTACTGTACAACGAGTATCCTTTAACACTGACCATGTGGTTTATGAATTTGATCATCTTTTTGCTAAGTGACCCCATATTTTCCCTGCTTTGTTTTTTAATTGTTTATTTAATAGTTTGTAGAAAGGTGCAGATTCAAAGACTTAAAGGTCAGTATATTGATTTTGACCACTGTTGCAACTCTAATTTATTTTATGAGTGGGAGGTCTGTGGTAATATGTAAAACAGCTTATCTTTTAATGTGAGAAGGGTTCTTTTCTAACCTCCTGATCATGATGTAGATCACTCTAAGGCACCAACAGTGTTATACAATACAAAACAATGTGATATCTGGATGAAAATGTGTATTCTGACATAAATAGGGAGTCTTAAGACAGGACAAAAAATAAAAAGAGGAGTTTGATGGTTTATTATTTTACAAAAATGTAAGATTTACTCTACAGGGACATTAATTCATGATCTCTTACTTTGGATCATCCATTTCTCACCTCTCGTGTCCGTAATTTGTCTGAATTTTCATCTTATTTCACTGTGTTGTGCTGTGTTATCTGTACTGTCTTTGTTTTCCTTAACCGTTACTCCTCCAGATACATTGTGTATGATGTAGCGCAGGTTAACATGAAGTATCTCCTGAAGATCAAGTTTAACTACCAGACATCCCTGTGGTGAGAGGGGCTGTTTCCGAACCTTCTTCAGTGGAAAAAAAAAAAGACCACTGTTGCCTCCAAACGCCTGGGCTTCATTCTCTGCAACAGAAGATGTTTGGCAAAGGAGCGATGCTATACCACACTTTACAATGGTCAATGGAAATCTCTAGTCACTTTATTGCTTTTTCATCAGGTTTAATAGCTGGCAGCCTTCCTTAGTAATGCATTAGGTACCTAAATACCTACTTCAGAGTTGCTCATAAGACGGACACAGATCACATTTCAATACGGTGATTGAAGCATGGTGCATTTCGGATAGAAAGGTTTATAGAAATGAACATCAGAAAATGTAGTTTTCTGTCTCACGTGGTAATCTTTCAGGAGGGTCTTATTTCTTCATTCTTTAATAAGCCTGTAGTTAATAAGGCATAGTACTGCAAATTTAGAGGGACTTTTGAGTTGAAAACAACCATTCAGCAGACATTCACAAAGCAATGTTTATATTTTGCGAGGGTTTCCCCCCAGTAAAATGGCCACTAAGAACATTTTGTTGACTGTTGAATTCGAAGATACTGTAAAAGGTTTGACATGTATATATTTGTTTTGTTGTTTGTCTCTCAAGCTGTCTTCCTTGCCGAAAGTGGGAAAAAAGAAACCATATGATTAGTGTTTACGCAAAGTGTTCTGTAAAAGAAACGACTGCCATAGTTTGTGGTACACTTTTTCTTAGTGTTTTTTCTCGCTTACCTCAAACTAAATAAAACATTCAGTTCTCAAAATGTCATGCCTGTTTTTTTTTAATATATATATATCGTTTTATATTCTTGTACTGCATGCTAGAGTACATTGTTCATTTTTTTGTTTCAATTTTTTTCGGTGTGAATATAAATGGAATTTTCCCTTACAAGTGTTTCAAAGTAGCAAGATGTATGTGATTACTTTTCATTAGTCATTACAGTTTATAGATCAAGTATACTTGATTGACTTCCTTTAGGACAGGTCACAGGTTAGGGTCAACTACAGATAAGTACTTGAGAAGCTAGAAGGACTTCTTCAGCTAGATGAAGTTTCATATTGTAGGACACTCCAGCCTATTCATAAAAAGGAGTATTTAATAAACCAATTTCTTATTTATACACTGCACATGGTTGTCTGGTGCTGATGTATAAGTAGGTAAAAACAACTTGCTGGAGAAAAAAACATTTAAACTTTCATAAAGCATTGACTTCCACTTCTCAATAATTAATAAAATGTAAGTAAAACAAAGTCTGTGACAGTAAGTGAAGTGCAGTATGAAACAATGGAGGGATGCTGGGTGCCTATACTTCCAGTTTTGCATATGAAACGGTTATTCACATTATTACATGTCACATTTTGTTGGGAGAAGTTGGATTTATATTAGGTTGACATACTTGTGTGTGCGCATATATAATATAAAGTGATTATTGGTAAATTAAGGGGATTTTTATTTCTCAAATCGCCCTCCAGATAGCGTCCCGACCCAGAATGCATTTTGACAAGGTCTTTGAAAAAGCGGCGCGGCTAATTCAAGATGGCGGAGATGGACCAGCTGTTAGACGAGAGTGAGTAACAACACAAATTCAAGGAGTTTCTGCCTTGTAAACACGCAGCGGTCCCGTACTGCTAAAATAAACACTTGGCGATAAACTACCATCGTTGTCCGTGTAATGAATATCGTAAGTCTTGGTGCAGAGTTGATAAAGTCAGTTTTAGACGCAAAGAGATGCCGGTCTGTCCCAAGTCAGCTAACGCTGGTTAGCACCGGAGGCTAACCGTGGCTAATGTTGGAGTTGAGCAAGTTACTTTAGCACCAACTGGGTAAACAAATAACGTTAGCTTAGCCACGAGCTAACGTCTGCTAGCCGTATAGCGTAAGCACCAATAACAAAAGGAAAGGCTCTAACGTGTGTATTTGGTAAAGTACACGCTCTACTGGCTGTCTGTGTTTTTTAAATAACGTTTGTTTTTTTTTGGTTTGTTTTTTTTAAGTCTTCCGTGACACCTTCCTTCTGTTGAACGGACGTTAGCGCTGGTTACCGTTGCTGGTTACCGTTGCTGGTTACCGTCGCTGGTTAACGTCGCTGGTTACCGTTGCTGGTTACCGTTGCTGGTTAACGTTGCATGGTAACGCGTCTGACAAGCTGGTGAAGGGGACACTAGCTTAGAAACTACAAAGTTATTTGGCTTTTACCGGCTGAAATACTCGTTTCTGTTGACGTGAACGTAGTTTAACGTTACTAAATGTGATCTCCGGGTCGTGTGGTGGTGTAACGTTAGCTTGTTTAGCACATTTCGTAGATATGACTGTGTCCAGCTGATGTTGTGCCCGTGGTTGACAGCTCAAACTGGGGTTAAGGCCTAACGTTAACTGACTGCGCTAGCTATCATCTAACTTCAGTTAACCTAGCGTTAGTGTTTAAAGGGCAGTCTTATACACGTCTGTAATTTGCAGACATTTCCTTTGATAGATCATATTATCTTCAAACTAAAGGGCATGATCTAACTACCTTTCTATCACAGTGACACGTTTAGTTAAATATTTACAGCATGTTATAGTTGGTTATGTGTGAGATATGTGTTTTTCCTAATGTCTTACTGCTTATTGATCTATCCCAATTTGTCCTCTTCCTCAGGCTCCTCAGCAGAGGCACTTGTCAGTCTAAAAGGTATGTGGGCAGTATTTTTAGCTGTCCATCTTTCTGTACATTTGTGCGTGGCACTGTGTGTAACTGGAGTCAAATTCCTTGTGTGCAAGAACATACTTTGTCAACGGAGATTACTCTGATGCTGATTTATTATTGTCTGTATGTGTGTTAGGTGACATATGCCACAACTTCCCTGATTAGTGTTCAGAAATCTCAAATCTTTTATTGGCTTAGACTTCTATATGATATAGCTACAAGCTTACAGTGACAACCAACACTACATACATCTGTGGCTGATGACGTCTGGGACACTGTGTAACTATTAACTAATAACTAATTATCCTAGAATAACTTCCAGTGCAGTTGTGTCCCCATGTTTGCAAAGATAAAGTATTGATGAAGTATGATTTATGTGACATTTAATGATGAATAGGTTTCCCTGGGGTCTTGTATCTGATTTCTTTACACTGTTATGAATAAATGCATCTTTTTTTTGTTTGTTTTCTACAGAAGGGAGTTTGTCCAACACTCTGAATGAAAAGAACAGCTTCCCAAGAGCCCACAACACCAGGGGACGACATTCCTCCCTCACAATGGACACGGTAAGCAGCGTGATGTTGGGTAGTTAATATGAGGCAATAAAGTGAAACATAAACTCACACTGTGACGTCAGTAGTGTTCTCCTGCCATTTTAATTTACATACAGTAGTATTTTCAGGGCTCATTTATTGAATTGCATTTTATTGTACATGTGTTAGAAATGTAGTCCCTCTTCATGTCTGATCAGGACATTATTATTGTTTGTTTTTTTTAATATGTGCAGATTATTTTTGAGCCTCTTCCCTTTTGTACACATGTTTTGACTCCTTTTGGCTTGAGGATGAAAACATTTCCAGAAATCTTAACTGGTTTGAAGGCATGTAATGAACCAGTCTGGTATTTTCCCGAACCTTTGTATTATTGGTCTAATCTGCAAACTGCAGTAGTGACATAGTAGGCTCTTTCAAGTCTGAATTTATGTGTTTTATGTGACTACTTGAAACAGGTTTATTCATATGAATATTGAATAATGTAGTCTGTTACCCAGTAATTAAAGGAAGAGTATGTAGGATTCGGTGGCATCTAGCGTTGAAATTGCAGATTTCCATTTACCATTTGAATACAGCTCAGCCTTCCAAGCGTCTAGGTGAAACTACCGTGGCTGCGAAACTGAAAAATGCGTAAGGCCCTATCTATAGCCAGTGTTTGGTCTGTCCATTCTGGGCTACTGTAGAAACATGGCAGTTCAACATGGCGGCCTCTGTGGAAGAGGACCTCCTCCCTCTGTAGATAACAACGGCTCATTCTAAGATGACAAAAACAGAACAATTCTTTTCAGGTGATTATTTACTAATGAAAACACTGTGAATATTATATTCCATTTCTTCTAAATGTTACACTTTGGACCTTTTGAAGGGATTCTTGTTTGATGTGGAAGTGTTGTTGTTCACTGTCAGTTGATGATTTTATCAGCCACAGTTTGCAGCAGTTTTTTTCTAGCTGAATAGTTCAATCTAACTTCATTATGTTTTTATTTACACCAGTGTGATGTGGAAATGCAGATTTTAAGGAATTTGTCTTCCACATGCAACTTGTGTGTATGTGGTCTACTGTACATTAATGGTTTTGGATTTTATTTTCCACTGAAATGGGCAGTAGGCAGTACTTTTGAATGTTAGTGGCAGTTTGGGAGCCTTCTGGAAACCCTTGTCCCACACTTCAGGACGTGGTGTAGAAAATACTGCCACCCAATGCAAAGCAACATGTGGCAGTGTGCTGAAGGGGGATATTTTCATCTCACCAGAAAATTCTCTCTGTCATAATGGCATGTTATGCTCTCTCTGGGCTGTTGTCCTAACAGAAAAACAAAACAAAACACTGCCTGAATACATACTGATTATGCTTGATTCATATGGTCTGAATCTGGTGTGTATCTGCAGGATTGCATTGATTAAACCAAGTTGTTTGCATATCCAAGGCACAGATGTGGTTCTTTTGCTCTCCTGCACATTAAAAACATATTTTATTTTTTTTACATGATGATAATGATGCACAAAATAATTTGTGCCTGGAACATTATTGGCACTATTCATAAACTCCTGTCTGACATTTGTCCTTGTAGCCCACACGGAGCTCAAAGAGGAGTCGTTTGTTTCGGGAGGAGGATGAGCAGCCCCAGCAGCGTCTCCCTTCCAGATCCCCTCGGAGGAGCCAAAGGGTCACCACCACACCACAGGTAAAGAACACACACCTAGGGATGCACCAGTTCCATGTTGGCCTTGTTGATGGACATCAGCCTATCAGTAAATAAGATGGCATTCGTCAATATCAGTGCCCAGTGTTTATCTGTCATCAATTCTGCACTGGCCAAATGTTGTGTTAGCTATTTCCAACTTGGATATTGGAGAAATGATCACCTCCGTTTTCTAGCACCAGCACAAATTGCACACAAACACCAATGTGCTCTGTGCAGCACCCCCGACAGTGAGCTGCTGTTCAACTCTGCAGCTCACACCTTGGATGAGAAGAGAAACCGACTGAGCTGCAACACGGCAGAAATGCTTATTTTTGTGTTTTTCTTTGTTTCCCTGGCACAAAAAGGTGCATAGATAACAACAACAACAACAACAACAAAACATCCATGTTTACATAGAATATTGGCCAAATAGTTATTTTAAACATTGTATTGGCCTAAAGTTTTGCAGTTGGTGTGTCCCTATACACACCATTAAAGTGACTCAAAGTGGAAAGAGCCATTAATTTGGTGCTTCCTACTCTCCCATTGCTGTTGAGGCTGGTCTAGAAGGTGCGAAGAAAGTGTTTGGCAGACGCACTAACGCATTACTTTATGGAGCTTGTTTGTGATTGCGCCTGTGATGTGTGAAGGTGTGGGTGCTAAGCATTCAACACCGGAATTGAACTTGCCACTGAGCCTACTTGTGCTGCAGCGTTAGATTTACTATTGCATATGTTGTGGCTTATCTCAATTCAATTCCATTACATTTTATTTGTATAGCACCAAATCCTAACAGAAGTTATCTCGGGACACTTTTCATGTAGAGCAGGTTTAGCCTAGACTCAACCATTCCTGCTGTGAGCTAGCATTTGGTGACAGTGGCAAGGAGAAACTGTCTTTTAAGGGGCAGAACCCGGTTCTAGGTTAGGTCTAGACCGGTTGGGTCCAGTTAGCCTACACTAGCAAAAGAAGAGCGCATTATGATTATGTTGTTGTATACTTTACAGAAAGTGTCACCACAGTTTCCTTGAATTGAACACTGTGGTATATCACAGAGTTGTAGTATCTGCCATACAGAGCCTATAGAAGTACATCCGCTGTGTCTCTCCAGATAATTATGGCTACCGTCCTTTACGGTTTACAATTCCTTGCTAAATTTACAATCAGTTCACTTACAAAAAAGCCCAACTCATGATGTTGACAAGTTGTGGGTTCTTTACTGTCTCACAGTGGAAATTCAGAGGCTAGCCTCGGGGGCTTTTGTCGCCATTTCTAGTAGCTGATTTAGAGTAAGGGTGAAAAATACAATGAGCACATCGAGGGTGCCAGTCCCTGCAAGAGAGATGCTGCTTGTTAGCGAGAATGAATTGGAGGTAACCTGTAGCTTCCTTTGTTCTGTGTTTTGTTCCATTAGCAGTAGTTGTCGTAAAAGAGCAATAACAGCACATAGAGTATCTGAAAACATTGAGGCTCCTTATTTGTTAGATGAAAGTAACAGACCATGGAGTAAGACTCAGCTCCATGCCGTCAACAAGCCTTTTAAAAATGGTGCTTTCTCACTATTCTCCTGCTTCTCCACTATTGAGCCACTAACATTACAATGATGATTATATAGCTTGGTTGCGGGAACAAGAAGTTACTGATGTGCTGATGAGTGAATAATTTATGTTTAAAGCTGCCTTGCATAGAGGAAGAATGAAAGGGAATTTGTTTAAGATAACCTTACTTACGGCATTTGTTGAATTTATTTGATGAATACAAATGTACCTGTATGTGAAATGACTGTTGTTTTAATGTTTTTCTCTACAGAAATTTTCTAATGTGGTGACACCAGATAAAAAGGCATCGCAGAAAATAGGGCTGAGATTAAGAAACCTTCTTAAGCTACCCAAAGCTCACAAATGGTGCATCTATGAATGGTTCTATTCCAATATTGACAGGTAAAGTCTCACTTTCACCTTCAGAACACAACATTTAATTTAGATAAATTGCACTCAATTCAGAGATGCTTTAACAGTGATTAAGCAATTCCCTACTTACATTGAACAGGGTTTGAGAATTCAGCTGCAATTTGGATTTTCAGAATCAAGTAGAAGAAATGTTTGTAGGACAATATTGTGTTATGTTGTGTTGTATGTGTATTTATCTCCCAGAAAAATATATTTTCTAAGCCTTATTTTCTTTTCCAGACCTCTCTTTGAGGGTGACAATGAATTCTGCCTGTGTCTCAAGGAGTCTTTCCCCAACCTAAAAACAAGAAAGTTAACAAGGGTTGAGTGGGGAACAATCAGGAGACTGATGGGGAAACCTCGGCGGTATGCTGCATTCTTTAAGCTCTGTGCCTCTACACACCATTTTCATTCTTCATGTTTGTCTGTCCTCAAAGTCTTGAAAGAAGCACTATGCGTTGTTGTCCCATCCAGGTGTTCGTCAGCATTCTTTGCTGAGGAGCGGACAGCGCTGAGACAGAAGAGGCAGAAGATGCGCCTACTGCAGCAAAGAAAACTGTCTGATGTGTCAAACTGCAAAGACCTTCCGGATGAAATCCCCCTGCCACTCATCATAGGAACCAAAGTCACTGGTGAGATGACTGAGATGAAAACATACCACTGTCTGCAGTTACAGCAGCCTGACACCCCTGTACTGGTTTAATGTTAGGTTGTCAAATGAGCTGCAAAGCAACCCAGATTACATTTGCACCATATCTTATCAAAACAAGGAAAGTCCAACAGAAGGATTATTTTCTCCCTGAACTGATGATAAAATAGCAACCAACAGTAAAGACTGCAGAAAGGACAGTAAGAAACACATTTAGAACTGTGTGGAGATGAAATAAGAGAACGTTTAAGAGTGAATGGCCTGAACCACAAATACAGTGACTGCATTGTTACGTGTAAACTAGCTGACGGGGGAATTCAAACCCATTAGTGCAGGTTAGGATGTCACACAGATCTGTACGATATTACCAGTACGAATTCTGATTTTGTGTTCTTTTTGTTCCGCAGCTCGACTCCGAGGCGTCCATGACGGGTTGTTTACAGGGCAGATCGATGCAGTGGACACCAGCGCTGCCACCTATCGCGTCACCTTTGACCGCAGTGGCCTGGGAACACACACTGTGCCTGACTACGAAGTCCTGGTAAGATTTGCCTGTTGCCTGGCTAAGATAACGGCTCCACTGTAAGTGTGTTTGAGATTAGACATATAACATCTTTAGTTTTACCACTTGTACTTAAATGCAGATTATAATGTAGTGAAATTGTCAGAATACTAAGATGTGCAATAGCTGTACTAAAGGAGTTTAATAGTAACATCCAGTAATGATTGTGTTTTCCAGAGCAATGAGCCCAACGAGACCATGCCCATTTCAGCCTTTGCCCAGAAACATCGGACAACGCGCTACATGCAGAACCTCATGACTCCGCCTAGAGGCCATTACCCGTCCGCCACCACTCCTGTCCTCATGGTACTGTAAAACTGCATCTAATGATAGATGTACTGCGTCACACAGTGGTTGTATGATATATGATAGAAACCTGCTTTGGCTGTGAGTAGATCTTTCTCCTCAACTGCAACAGGTACTTGGTCAGGCAGCCAGTGATTCTGAGACAAATCTAGTACAAGCAGGTTGTAAATTCATGCATGCAAAAGTATTTCCAGATATATTACGATAGCTAAGTGGATGTACTGTATAAGGACAGTTCAGACAAAACATCTACTGTTCACTTTGTCATGAATCTGTTTGAGTGTTAATTCTTAAGAAAATAAATGACAATAAATTGACAGCACATCAGTGTTTAAACAGTGGGCACTATGTGGAACAAGTCTTTAAACTATTTGCAAACCTCTTCCTGCTTATGAAGATTAATTACTTCATTGTTATTTTTTTGTAATAACAGGACAATGACCCTCTGATCAACCAGTCACCATGGAGGAGCAAACTGCCCGGTGCTGAGGGAGATACTCTGGGAGGATTTCCTGTCAAGTTCCTTGTCCAAGTGGTAAGTTATTCCTGTCGAATACTAAAATCTGACTTCCTAAAACTCTGTAACACTTTGTTCTAACAAATTCTTCGTCTTATTTTTTCCATTACTAGACAAGGCTGTCCAAGATCCTCATGATCAAGAAAGAGCACATCAAGCACTTGAAAGAAATGAACACAGAGGCAGAGAAACTGGTACAATCATCATTTAACAAAATAATTACTTCAGAACCCATGAAACGTTTCTGGGATGTCTACTTCAAGCCTAACTAAAACTGATTTTGTTTTTGTGTTTAGAAGTCATACTCGATGCCTATTGACCTTGACTTCCAGAAGCGATATGCTACCACAGTGCTTGAGCTTGAACAGCTCAATAAAGATCTCAACAAGGTGCTTCATGAAGTTCAGCAGTTCTGTTGTGAGGTAAGTCAATAGTTACACTGCAGTACTATGACTAATTATTGCCTATGAAGCTAAGTACAGGAAAGTGTGCATATCTGTGATATTCACACTCTGTTCTGATATTTCTAGTCTCTCATTTCCTCGTCAGTCTTTATCTGGAAAAAAAAAAGAACAGAGCCTTGTTTAAGATGTGAATGACCATGTGTCCATCCAGCTTGCTCCAGATCAGGGCATGGTTCCAGCCGACCATCCCACAGAGTTGCGGCGGCGTTGTGAAGAAGAAGCCCAGCAGATGGTGCAGCTGAGCAACTCAACGAAGGACGGACAGCAGAGTGTGACAAACCCCAGCCTCACACACCTCATCTCCCGCCTCACAGCTCTGCTGCTACAGATCAAGGTAGAGGCTTTAGAAACGCTGTCATTCCTGCTCACACATTTTCTAATATATGTAATTCTGACAGTGAGTTCATGTTGGAACATATTGTTTTAGCTCTGCACGGATTTGGCAGCAACATCAATGCGTTCATAAGTCTGTAGTGAACTTTCTTTGACACCTTTTCTATGTAGACTGCACAATATTGAAATGAGACTACTACTTTGATAACCTGTTCATGACTTCTTACAGTGTCTGGCAGATGGAGGAGACCTGAATTCATTTGAGTTTAAATCTCTAACAGACTCCCTTAATGACATCAAGGCATCTATTGATCCCTCCAACCTCAGGTAAGAAGACCATGCAGTGTTTCTACTACACTTCCTGATCTATCGATCTGTCTGTGTCAATGACATACATGAGTAATTGAATACCTTAATTTCTGTTATTGTTCATGTCGGTGTGACTACCAATAACCGTTCAGTCACCCTCGAAGTACTGAACATTTCTTCAACTATTGTCTTTTCTGTATTTCCAGTTGCTTCCAGAATAATGTCGAAATCCACGTGGCACACATCCAGAGTGGCCTTAGTCAGCTGGGCAACCTGCATGCATTTGCTGCCAACAACACCAACGCAGTCTGAGTACCTGAATCATTTACACAACACACAGGTGCATGCACACACACGGATGTGGGGCATTTAATATTGTCTTTTGAGATGGTGCTTTCACCTGAACTGTTAAAAGACTGCAAACAAAAATGTACGTGAATGTTGTGGACCACCACCATACAATCTGAATTTGGATGTCCCAGTGAAATGCTCTGGAGCTTTGTGCTGATGGGAGGGACGATGTCAGTCAAGTATTTTACCCATTTTATTGTATGAAAATGTTGGTGCACCCAATTGAACACACACCTGAAATAGTCTTAAACTATTGCCGCAAATCCACATCCACAGCAAACTCAATGGTTATTTATTGGTTTCATGTGCCAAACATTGATTCTTACAGTTTTTATAGTCCATATTTATTTATTTTTGAGTAGGTGTGTATGGTTATGAAACAATATTTTGCTATCTCTGAAGTTTCCCCCCTGTAAGTGTTGTGTTCTGTTGCTCCACTGATGGTAAGCACAGGGAGGCTAAAGAATGTTTTATAAAATTGTTTATTGTAGATAATTGTACAATATCTGATTATTAGGACTATTGTCAACATTTCTGCTGTGTATTCAGAAATGGCTTTTATAATTTTGTGTGCACTGAAAAGAGATTTTTGGTATTTTTATAAAGGAGAACTCTGGGGTTTTGATGCCTTTTACTCCCTAAGATTATCTTAGCATTTCCATATTTGGCATGGCTGTTGCTGCAACCCCCACACTAAGCCTGCATCACAGATGTAACCTCTAAAAATACAAGTCAGCAGTTTTTTCCTAGAGAATCTCCTTTTTCAGTTTTGTAAAGTTGTATATGAGAGTGCCTCAGGGCAATTGTATATAAATGTTTCCGTCTTTTTATATTAAACGTAATATTGCAAAGCAGTATCTGCTCTTCTGGTTTTTAGTCTTTATTAACAGATGAAACCAATCAACAGTTTTCTTCTTTTACAATCAAACGGTTTTATTACTATTTTACAATAAATACACATTTTCCTTTTATGCAAACAAACAACTGTATACTGCCTCTTATGATACATGTAGCTTTCTTTACATCAGCTCTTGTGATGCGTCACATAAAGCCACCAAAGCCAGCCATGGCCTCGTTTTCCCAGTCCGAGTCTGAGTCGGTAAAGTCCTGTGCCTCAGTGGCATGGATCGGGGAGAAGTGACTGAACCTGTCCCCTGTGACCCTCATATGTGGATACTGGATTTGGCATGCATTTTCCTTAGGTGATGACCTGCTGAAGTTATTCTGGGTCGGGATAGGAGGAATCACAACTTTCATCTCTGGTCCAATGGTCTTGTTTGGTGGGAAATTGTCGTATTCCACCAGAACCTTTGCACCCTGGTTGCCAGTCATGTTGTCCTCAATCTTGGGGTGATGCTCATTCTCCTTGGGATATAGATGGACGTTGCAGCATGGGACGTTAACGCTCAGCTCGTGTCGCTGCATCTGCTCAGGCTTCACTCTGGTTCCCTCCTTGTCGTAGATGCAGGAGATGGATGTGTGTTCATAGCTGCTGGGTTTGGTGGGTATGCTGGTTCTGTGAGTGTCCTCTGTGTTTTGGTGCATTGTGGGTCTGAAACTGTCCTCCAGGCGGAAACCTCCTATCCGGTGTGCCTCGGGTCCATGATTGTTGTCATAAACTGAAAGAGAAAACAATTCTGAAATGTAAGAAAACTTTTTTTTTTTTT
>NW_023340246.1:11941045-11961060 GCF_004916995.1 Morone saxatilis
TGACTTTAAATGAAGTGTCTTCAGTAGCAAATAGCCTTATTCATGTGACTTACATGAAAGGACTAGAAGTTATTTTTGTGAGGAACAGCTATGGCTGAGCAGGCCACTTGAGGCTTGAGTAAAAAAAAAAAAAAAAAGTGGAACTGAACCAGAACACAAAGATCTGTGACAGTAATAATTACCTTTCTCTGGTCCCATCCTGCTCTGGAGTTGGCTGAAGGGGCCAGCTGCTGGCGGGTTGGCGACCTTCATTGACACTGATGAGCCAACTTGGCGACGAGACTTGGCCCTTCTGTTCTGAAACCACACCTGAAATTTGTAGGGAAACAAAACAAACGTGAGCACAGTTGAACCTATATTTAAACAAACACAATAGAACGATGGATATCTGAGGGAGCTAGGAGTTTAAACTACTAAAGTACCTGAATTCTGGACTCCGGTAGCCCGGTCAGAGCCTCCAGTCTCTCCCGGAGGTAGATGTCAGGATATTTAGTGTCTGAGTAAACTTTCTCCAGCACCTCAATTTGCTGCTGGGTGAAGTTGGTCCTCTTCCTCCTGTGGGTCAGTATTGCCACGCATTTATCCGCCCTCGGTACAGAGTTTGCAGAGTTGTAGTAGTTTGTAACATCAGACGCTCCGTAATCTGAAAAGTAAACGCACAGACTGTTAGTTTCTAACGTTAGATAAGCAGGAATCATAGAAACGTGACACTGGTCTTGTGCGTAAATTACGCACAGCGCTGCCAGCCACCAACCTGAGTTCACCATGCTGTTCATCTGCAGAGCTCCTTCGTGATACATCTGGAAATGATTCAGATCCCCGACGCGCATATTCCCATGAACTGAAGACATGTTCCTCAACGTCTTACTTCAAACTGACTGAGTTTGAGACCTGTGCGCTCGCTGGGGTTAAATCCTCCTGCGATCAAAGGTGGTGCTGCCTGTATGTGTGAATGGGGCGACCATCAGTGCCGGCTGGCGCTGCAGCGGCCGTGGAGCAACTTCAGACGTCTGCAGGCCGGTGGAGGTGTGAAAGCATCACACCTGGGACGGTGGAGCGGCCGCAGGTCTCTTTAAAGGGTTTTTAATGGAATCTGCATGCTCAATACACATCGGTAGTGAAAACATTTATCCGCTTTGGAATGGATGAAGCAATAATGGACCTGTAGCCTTCAAAGAGAGACGGTCGGAAACTGCCATTTCCTCAACGGGTTAGAGCCTCGCACTGGCAGCGGTTTGTGGCCTGATAACACAAATGTATAAATGTTCTTCTCTACATAATAATCTCATTCAAATTGCATATTATTGTGCATTATTTTACAAAAAATATAAAATATTTCTATATGGCCAGTTTCCTATGCTGTATATGCATGCTGTGTTTGTAGACATAGTAAAATATATGTGCTACAGTGCATATATATTATACTGTATTTTATTAGTATAGCAGGAAGACACTAAATAAATTAACCTACAAGATATGCAATTCAAAATGAATGTATGCCCCCCAACTGTGATTCTGTAACTAGACATAGGCTACTGTATGTTCCCATGGTGTTGTAATGGTTTTCTTTGGTGATTTTGTATTTCATTTCATCTTAAATGTCAAATAATATAAGTTATGTCTTATATAGATGCATGTCTTCTAAGTTCTGCTCCTCAGTACTGATCTATGTAGGAAATTATGCTTCCTGGCCCTTTTCAGTAGCAACAAAGTTAATCTCAATACACAAACCTCAGTTCAAAAGTACTCAGGAATGGGCGCTCGTCATTGAATGGCTCACCTTCATCTGATTCCGAGGGGGGATCAAGTCAGGAGGTCAGGTAGCACCACAGACAAACTAATTTGTTCACACATATTTAGACAAGGTTTGCAGGAATGAGCTTTTATGGTTACATGTACTTTTAAAAACAGACAAGGGTTGTTGTTTTTTTACATCAGTCATTTTTTTGTACATACTTTGTCAATTATAGGCTCAATTTTATAAATCATATTTAATTACTTTGGGTGTGGGTGAAGAGATTATTGCAACATGAAGTGAAAAAGTGCCAGAGTTATTACTGCATCCCCATTCATATGATTTATGGGATACATCTGTAACTGTGTTTAAGTCATCATTGTGGAGTAGATGACATTTTTGGCTAAATAAGAAGTTAGCATCATGTACTGAAAGAGACCTGTAGCATGGTCCTAAAAAACAAAACCCAAACACTATTTCTGATTATTTTCTTGTTGATCTCTGTGGCAAAATGACTTGACAGCCATTGTGTCACATCCACAACAGCACTTATTGATCTCTGTTTTTTGACACATACAGCATTGTTCAGATAGGATGTGCTTGTTGGTAAAGACATTCACAGTTCACAGGTTTCTTTGTCTGAGAGCCCTAATTGGGTATTGCCTGTGTGCACAGACCAGATTGCTATGCAAAAATCAGGCTGTTGAAGTTCCTGATCTTTTGTGATGGACAATGACAGGTTTTCTGAGAGCTATCTGCAGATCATGACATGAACGGTAAACGTACACTCATCTATGGCCATAAAGCCCTTCAGCTGTGGCTGATGAAGAATATAAATTCAGCATTGCAAGTGCAGGAAATGTGTAATGTACTTTTGCTTTTAGTGTTTGTATTTAGTCAGAATTTTCTTGGCAGCACATGATAGAAATCAGTCATTTATCGTCATATCACACTAAGTTGATTAATCCTGATGTATTGCAGTTAACCGACTGGACTTTCAAACATCAAACAGTGCAAACACTTTTTGGGATTTTCACTGACTACCTACAGTTGGCAGCTGACTCTGTAGACACAAACAAAAGCATTCACACCTTTAAAGTCTGACCACTGTTTAACCCCCAGTTTGACCTGACCACTATACATTTACCATGCAGACAGACAGGTAAATTATCCTCACAAGTTTGCAGCTATATGTTAAAACATCAACTGGCTTATGTGCCTTTGTTATGAGTTCAGTCTTTGTGTATTTGAGGGATGTTTTAAGGAGCTACAGTACATTTATAGTTTCCTAATAGAAATGTGTGCTCAGTGTAAAAGCGCATTAATATTATCACAAGCTGTAGTTGAGTGTGATTGTTGTTGTATACGCATCTTCTAAGGACTGATTTGTGAAGTGTATTCATATTAGCCTGGATCAACAAATCACCTGGGCTTATACGTTGACAGTCTATATTAGCTTATTGCAGATAAAATGGCATTGGTGTCAGTAGAGATTTTAATAATTGATACGTTTATTTTTCAGCTGTGTCACAAATTTTTAATATCCAAATTTAATGCGTCCTTATTTTTTGTGCTTATGAAAAAGGACAGTATTTGTCATGCTTTTTATATTATTATTATTTATAATTATTATTATTTATAGTTACGTTTACTAAAATAAATGAACAGAAACCCATCCATTCCACTGCAAGGATAAATAGTAGCCAAGATACATTTTAAAACAAAAATATATTTTTTGGTGTTTGTGCCCTACACTCAAAACTACAA
Organism: Morone saxatilis; assembly: GCF_004916995.1. Classification (NCBI taxonomy): domain Eukaryota; kingdom Metazoa; phylum Chordata; class Actinopteri; family Moronidae; genus Morone; species Morone saxatilis. Next base: position 11,944,548 of record NW_023340246.1, read on the forward strand.
AAATCTGAAGTTAAAAAGTTAAGACTAGTTACACACCTTAAAGAACAGATTTAACTTAGGAATTCTTTTGATTATTTGTGTATTTTATATGTATTTTATTGTGTTTTAGGAGGTTTATTCTGCAATCTGTTCAATAAAGCTTAACCTAATTTAAAAGACTGAGATTTTTTTTTAATCAGTGTTGTAACATATGGTCTGTACCGACATTAAGAAGATTGTGTGTCTGAATTCATTAATTTATTGTCACATCAAACATTTAAATAATTATTGGCTTCTTCAGCACCTGTATTAGTTTATTTATCATACGTTAGATATGCACATATTCAGTGTCAGCATAGAATGAACTTTAACGATAAAAATAAAAATGGTCTTAAATTACTACGTATTAAAGTAATTGTTAGTTTTTATTGTTTGCCATTTGTTTTTACAATAATATTATTGTAACATTAAAATTAATCAAATACATTTTTAAAAATTGGCCATTTTTGCTTTGTAATAATTATTTCCTGAGTAAGATAACAAAAACTAAATAATTCTTGCGTGTTTTTCTGTAATCTGTTAGCTCAAAATACAAAAAATAAATAAATATCAGAATAAAGATAAATAAAGAAAATCCGATTTATAAAAAAATGATAATTGAATAATTATCTATCGTTAAAGCGTCGTCATTATTTACATCGAGAAAAAAAAAAAAAAAAAAAAAGCTCCCGGAACTTCCGCCAAGTCTAAACGGAAGTAGGTACGTGGCTGCTTCAGCTGACAGTCTACATGATGGCGACAGAGGTTCAGAGCGGCGACCTCGACAGTGCTACTTCCAGCCGGCTCGAAGTTTCCATCGATGGCCTCACCCTCAGTCCCGACCCGGAGGGCGAGCAGGGCCCGGTCGAAGAGCCGGACCCCAACCACGCGGAGCCCGAGACCGATACGCCGGGTGCCGCTGAAGGCGAAGATGGAGAGACTGGCAAACCTGCCACAGAGAGGAAATGGGGCTTTCCTCTGCAAGAGCTGTACGGAATGGCCCTGAAATTCTTCAAAGGTATTTAACGTCGTTGTCTCTAACGGTCGGTAACGGCCAGCGTTCGAACCGACCGTTTAAACCGAGAGACCAGCCGTTCGCTGCTCGCGGAGGTTAGCGGTTAGCTAACGTTAGCTGTCACAGCCGGAGCTGCTGTCAGCCGCAACATTAACATTTACATTTACATTAACATTAACCACGGAGCTAACGAGGAGCCGACACCGCTAACAAGATTTAGCTGGCTGTTAAAGCGTAAAACAAGCTCGGTCCATATATGTGTGTGTGTGTGTGGCCTGAGGACAGTTTTCACTCGGCTGTTGGCCCGCTGTTGTGTACCTGTCTTTGGGTTTCGGGCAGAATAACCTGGCTTGTCGTGAGCCTGTGAATCATGCGACTGCTCTATCAACAAAGTAGTATTGTAAGCAGCTACCCATCCTAACGGAGCGGTGGCTCATGGTGATTTGTTGGGAGCTTTAAACACGCCCTGTCCTTCCACCGCTGCGGCTGAAGGCTGCATGTCAGCTGCTTTACACACACCGCTTAGACGCTCACAGGTTCCCGCTGTGCTCAAGGGTTTTATTTAGTTTGTTCTGAGGATAAACTGGCCCATAGTCTGTGTTTGCCTAACGCCACGTTTTCAGCGCTGACAGGGATGTCTGACCACCAGCCTGTTTTACAGCCCCACTGCCTCCTCACATCCTCACATCCACACCCCTCCCTGCTGCCACTGCTCCAACAGGAAATCCAAGAAAACAGGCTAATCGCTGTATTTGTGTTTTCCATGCATTAAAACTGGAAGGCTGTTTAACCCGGACCGCCTGTAGCATCTCCTTAAAACACCATTGACACCAGTGCCCTTACTTTAAATAGTTTGGCCTCAAAAGATAACATGAAAAATGTATTATTGCAATATATAACAAGGTATAATAATTAAAATTTCAAGATTAAAGCCCCATTTTAGTTTTTTTTTAAATCTCTAAAAGTAATAATTAACAGCACAGTGTATCCAAAGTGTATTAGTCTTTCAGATCTAACTTGTCAGATGACATGTATGAATTAAAAATGTCAGTTCTTTCTTTGCAAATGTCCTCAACATGTATAAGAACGTCTGAACACTGGGCATTTGAATTGTCCTCATTAGAGCAAAGCACTTGTGATGACTGTACAAACAGGTTTGGGCCTGGTCTGTGGAATAGTAATCTGTGCTTTGTATTTCTAGTCAGATGAGCGTTAGGTCTTATTGCGTAACTTGTATACACAAATCTGCTTCTTGCCTCACCTTAGATTTAATTACATTTCAGTATGTGCCATGAGGTTGGTTTATTTTGAAGTTAAAGTGTGCATTGTTTTTGAAAAAGGAGAATGGTAACTGTTCCATTTTATACTTTTTGGAACAAGAATATGATACTCTAATATGCTACTACTGTTTCTACAACCACGTTGCACAAAGAAACAAAGGTGTAGTATTCACAAGCACTTTTTTTTTTTTAACAGCAGGACATAAAAGACAAATAAATGCAAACTCATTGCTTCCACATTGTCGCCCTCAGATAAAGATGGCAAGGCCTTCCACCCGACCTACGAGGAGAAGCTTCGACTGGTGGCTCTGCACAAACAGGTCTTACTGGGCCCTTACAATCCCGATGCTTCACCGGAGGTCGGCTTCTTTGATGTCTTGGGCAACGACCGCAGGTAACTGCAGCACACATCTGTATGACCTTCAGGAAGTGCACACACCCTCACTGAAGTGTTAATTAAGTCCATTTAACACTTGTTTTTTCCTTTATGTGTTAGAAGTTTGTGAAAACCTTTGATGTAAGATAGCCCCTTTCACTGCCACACTCACGATGGTTCTGACTGTAGAAATGAAGTATTCCTTGTTTATTGTTCTAATCTAAAGAAACAATAGTTAACAATGCTACAGATTTAAATTTGTCATGTAAAAAGGAATGTGCCCAGCTGCTTGTTCTTGTTATTTATCTTGACCTCCATTCGCACTCTGTGTGCAGGAAAGAGTGGGCCTCCCTGGGTAACATGGAGCGGGAGGAGGCCATGGTGGAGTTTGTCAAGCTGCTGAACAAGTGCTGTAACCTCTTTGCTCCCTACGTCACGTCACACAAGATCGAAAGGGAGGAGCAGGAGAGGAAAAGGTAAGGTGCTCGACTTCAGCTCCCCTGAGAGAGTCTAAATACAGACTCTCATTTCAGTTTGTCCTATATACAGTCAGCAAAACTGTGAAACAGCAGGGGAGATATCGGACATTTATTGACTGATGGTGTATGGTTTGTTTAAACCGACGGTGGTGATGATGTATTTCATTATTTTTGTTCCACCCCAGGAAAGAAGAAGAGGAGCGGCAGCGGCAGGAGGAGGAGGAGAGGGAGCGACAGAGGCAGGAGGAGGAGAGACGGAGGCTTGAGGAGGAGGAAAGGCTGAGAAGAGAGGAAGAGGAAAGGAGACAGGCAGAGGAGGAGAGGCTACGGGTTGAGCAGCAGAAGTATGTGTGTCTGTGTGTTTGCAATGTATCAACTTCTCCATACTCACTAAAACTCTTCTCTCTCTTTTGAACCCTGAACTTTACGCTGTCTATCATTGTCTGTTCTCTGTTTCCTGTATTTCCTTCCTGACCAACTCTGCTCCTGTGTTCTGTGTCCCAGGCAACAGATAATGGCGGCATTGAACGCGCAGACAGCAGTGCAGTTCCAACAGTATGCTGCTCAACAGTACCCCAACAGCCCAGAGCAACAGCTCGGCCTCATCCGACAGCTCCAGGAGCAGCACTACCAGCAGTACATGCAGCAGCTCTACCAGGTCCAGCTGGCCCAGCAACAGGTGATATGTAACACTAACCGAGGGATAGACTGTCATTGATTGATTTTCTATTTTTAGATTTTGCAGTTAATAGAAAGGTTTTAAGCTCGGGTGCTACTGTGAACATCCACAGAATATTGAAACTAGCCATGTGGCTATTTAAAACGTCAGTTGAAAAATAAATAAGAGTTGGTTTAAGTTTAAAAAGCTTACTTTTGTGCAGTTATTAACAGCACTCTTGGCTGGTGAAACCTTGATACTATGCAGAAAGTAATCATGGTGCATTGTGACAACCACAGTGTTGAGCAAACATTAAGATGATAATTCTAGCCGTAATGTTGCAGCCTTACACTTACAATGTAATTCATATGAGAGCAGTGTGTGACCCTTCCAACAGCACTGTAGAAACCGAACACTCTTTGTTTATGTACATAGGTAGTATGTGTTTTTCAACGTCTTGACTCACTGTTGTCTGCCCCTTGTCTCAGGCGGCCTTACAGAAGCAGCAGCAGCAGGCTGATTTGATGGTGCAGGGCTCTCTGGAATCTAGCAGCTTCAACAGTGGTGAACCTATCCCCGCCTCAACAGCAGGACCGCTGTGTGCAGCTTCACCGCCTGCTGGAGAGGAAGCCCCCACGGTCAATGGAGGCCAGTCGGACTCGTACTCAGAGAGCATGGACCGGGAGCCAGAGCCCGAACCTGCGGAGGAGGTCTCGGAGAACGGGCCTTTATTAGGTTGGTGGACTGTAGATGTGTTTGTCTCGTTTAAAAAAACAAAAACTTGGGAAGATGACTTAATGCAGATACAATCTGCATTTCTGTGCAGCTAATGGCTACAGGGGCGGGGGGGCTCTCTGTCAAACAAACAAAGCTTTATACCAAAATTGAAACCTGATTCTTATCTGCTGTGTCCTTGTTGATGTGACCTGGAGGGCAGGGAGGACAGGAGCTGGAACAAGTGATACGTGATATTCTGTTGGTTTAGGTAACATCCACCCACACATTCTGCTTACAGAGGAGTAAGCACTCACACCAGAATTGAACAAGGCCTTGGTGTGATTCCAAAACATACATCCTGAGCCAAATTAATCCACTGTGGCCGGCCGCTCACTCTCAAAATAATGTTTTGAGGAAAGATGGATGCGTAGCCTGCCAACCCTGCCATTGGTCCCATGTACACATGCACGCTCTCTTTTCTTTTTTCTTTTTTTCCATTAGCTGACTTTATAGGTGGCCTGTACGTTGAGTTACTTCTGCATTCAGTCCATGTATGCTGGTTGGAAATGAAACTGTAATATTTCTTTCCTAAAAGGATACCTGCATGGGCAGATTGTATTAGCTAGATTTTTACAACAGATTGTAATAAGTCTGTTGTCCTTTGATCACAGCAGACTCCCCACCAGTCATAGCTGCTCCTTCCATGTGGACACGGCCACAGATCAAGGACTTCAAGGAGAAAATCAGGCAGGACGCAGACAGTGTGATCACAGTGGGGCGTGGCGAGGTGGTGACAGTGCGTGTGCCCACCCACGAGGAGGGCTCTTACCTGTTCTGGGAGTTTGCCACGGACTATTATGACATCGGCTTCGGGGTGTTCTTCGAGTGGACGGATGCTGCCTCTGCCTCGGTCAGCGTGCACGTATCTGAGTCCAGCGATGAGGAGGAGGATGAAGAAGGTGAGGTGTGGGTGGGAAGTCTGTGTGAATAAGACTGCAGTGTTTCTGATACTATATTTTGAGGTGTGGCAGCAATGCGAGGGTTTTACTGTGTGTGTGTGTGGGTGTGTGTGTGTGGGTGTGTGCTCTGTTACCCCAGTGTGTTGAAAAAGAAATGCAAAGCAGATTATTTTTCCAAGAACTGAAAATGGAATCTGAAATGATACAGATGGGTCATGATTTCCATTTTGATCTGCCATTTGCTGTGGATACCATACATCACATACTATTTTAATGACGTGTCAAATAATGGTGCTTATTTTAATCATCCATCTTTGGCACAGAAACAGTTGCTTTGAATAGGAATGTCTGTTTATTTAATTTGCTTCATTTATCTCCCTATGGAAAGATGAATAGTTTCTCCATAATATTTTATTCTTATCTCAAGTTCAGAACTTGCCTACACCATAGTTAAACATTTCATAGTTCTACCCGGGGCAGAGGAAGTCCTGCTGAGAAATGAATTCTCACAATATGTTGATAAGATAGAAGGCATTGCGCACTAGTACTGGCATGGGTTTGTTGGTTAACTGCACACATTAGCCTTTGGCAGATCCTTCAGTCCTTCTAAACTATACTTGTTTAGCAGTTGTGTATTTTAGTAGGTTTTGCTCAGGAGATTGTATTTTATTATTGTATGTATTTATTTTGTAGTATGAATGTTTTGTTTTGATTTTACCTGTAAGTAAGAGACTCTGATAACTAAAAATCAAATACAAGTAAGTCATGTCAAGTAAAATTATTCCATGCACATCACTACATAATATACGTGATTATTTTAACCTGTAGCGTGTTTGTTGTTTTTTTTATTAATTAATGAAATACATTGTGTTATGCTGCAGATTTCAGAACATGACTGGTATTTAAGGGAGAGTGGGGTACAGTATGTCAGAAGCAATGTCATTCACCTGCATTATTCTATACTTAACGCTGGCCAGTAACAATTTATTAGATTTGCTGTAACGTAGAATGGGAGGTACATGTTAGCATTTAGAAAAGACTATGGTGACTGGAGAAATTAGACAACGTTTACAGCAGGATGCTTGAGAGTTAAAGTAGAGGGCTCGAAACTAACCGTCCCATAAATCACAAAGGGAGCACTAACACCGTTCGACAGCAGCCACACTGACAGGGCTGCCAGCAGATGTGTCTGCAGGCATTTTTAGTGTATCGGCCTTGTGAGTGCAGACATCGGCTGATGCCAATTATTATCTCAAAATGCCAAATAATCTGCAATGGTGTCATGTTAAGCTTTATTATATTGCATTAGATTTCTGCCTTAATCCTGTGTGCACAATGGGAATCTTGTGAAAAAAGGACAACTGTATTGAGCACAATAGATTTTTGTATGCTATGAAATTATTTGTGCTTATAATTTGTATAGAATATATAATTTACAAACTGTAATTAATGTGCTTATCTTATTCAGTGCTCAAAATGTCCCACCATGTGCTCAGGATTGAGGCACACATAGCTCGATAAGATTAAGGTTAATGGTAGCTTTGCATAATTGTGTGAGTGTTTCTCTGTGTCTGTATGTTTGTGTGTGTGTGTGTGTGTGTGTGACTGGTGATTCCCTCGCGCTTTCTTCCACTACTTGATACATTGTTCTTGTGGCCACAGGTGATCCTCCCAATGAGGAGGAGAAGGCGAAGAAGGAGGCAGGGAAGCCACAAGTGGATGAGATTGTGCCGGTGTACCGGCGGGACTGTCACGAAGAGGTGTACGCCGGCAGCCACCAGTACCCCGGCCGTGGCGTCTACCTGCTCAAGTTTGACAACTCCTATTCACTCTGGCGCTCCAAGAGTGTTTACTACAGAGTCTACTACACCAGATAAGCCTGAATACAGACACAGGGGGAGCCAAGGAGTGTGTATGTTCATATATGTGTGTGCGTGTGTGTCTGTAGGTGGGGATTTGTGCGATGGCAGCCTGTATGTGTGTGTGTGTGTGAGGGAGAAAGTGATACCAGATCTGTTCTGGACAAAACCACCAGAGGGTGACAAAGAGACACATCTGGAGCCCAAGTTTGGAGATTAGACTAATATGTATGTACTGTATGTGTATGCGTGTCCAAAGCTGCACCCATGCTAGAGCCTGGCATCGAGCCCTTGGAAGAGGAGTGTGTATACCTGTTATATATTCACCACCTGTCCTTGCTGCGCTCACATAGACCAAGCTGTAGGACTTTGCTCTCATATTGTATTTTTACCACTTTTCACTCTGGGCTCCTCTTCTGTCACCACCCCAGCCCAACACTGTCCAACGTGGCCTTGTGGCTGCTTCTGCCCTGAGTGACGCTCTAATGACCGTGAACGGAAACCCGGCGAGTCCAACGCTCTTTGAGCCAACTGTTTCCTGTTTGGTGGTAATGGTGGTTGTTTATCCCACAAGAACACAATGTTGAAAATCAAATGTACTTCATAACACTACGTTCTCTGTTCTGCAGAGAGCTTCTGGTCTCTGCCAAGTCTCACACACACACATTAAAAACACCAGTGCACACAAACGTAATGATCCTTTTTTGTTGTAGAGCAGTAGTCCGTTATTCTCTTCCCTAGCCACCATGCATATATGAAGATCTGACGTGATGTGGAAGCAGCGCTCCTTTTGGCTTATTCCTTCACAACAGTCTGTCTTTCAGCTTTCTTTCTTAATACAATCTGATTGTCAGAATGCACCAGGACTATGTTATTTTTAAGTTGAGTTTACTGGCAAAATTCATGAAGGACAAGCAAGAAGTCATTCCATGGTGTTTAGGGTGAACGCCAAATGAAGGAGTGAGTATGAAATAACATGCACATGTCAAGAATGTGGCTGTGAGGCTTTACAAACTCAGTGTGTTACAGAATAAGAAGTTTAAAAACAGATTACTCAATAAATATTTGCTCTTCCTTTCTACTACAGATATTTGTTTTTATATATGCGATGCTGTTTTCAGTTTGTTCCACCTTCAAGTAAGTTGCCTCAGTACAGTGGTTTCTAAGGTTAAACTGAGACAGATTAAACCATCAACTCATGAATTCTTTATGAAAGTATCAAGGAAAAAAGATAAAATGAGCTAGTATTAAGACAGATGCATATTAAAATTACTTTGGAGGTTTTTGTGTTTATCATTCTGTGTTTGGAGATGCTGTACTCAGTTCTGACACACAAGTTCACCTAAATAAAAAAATGATTTGTATTGGGGGTTACGATGCACTGTTACACTCGCTCTCACAAATCAAAGATCCATACACAACATACAGTGTTGCTGTTCTGTTGATTTCTTCCTGGTATGAATTAACTCAAATTGTCATCTCAAATAAGGTATCCTGAATAAACTGAGATTATGTAGACTTATTTTTTGTGTCCTGGGTGACGTGGTTGCTTACTAACTCAGCTGTGACATCTAAGTGTATTCTACATTCTTTTTTTCTTTGAGTTGATTTGTTGCCATAATTTAGATTGATTGTTCAGTTTCACACTGCATATGCATGCTTTGTGTACCAACCACCTGGGTGCATTATGAGCAAATGTGTTTAGTAGGCGTCAAGAGAGATTTGGTTTCACTTTATCACTGGTTGAACTGTATTTGTACATTTTTATGTGTGTATGCAACCAAACTTTAAAGACAAAGAGGCAGAATAACTTGCAAGTTGAGTAATCCTCCAATGTCCTTGCTGAGTGTCAATTCATGATATTATTTAATTAGAAACCACTCCTGCCTCATTTCCATTCAGTGATTTGTGTAACAAAATGTCACTACTTATGGCTCTACCGGGCCATAAAGTTCCCATATGTTCTGATGTGTGATGTTTGTTTCTTATTGCTCACCAAATGGTTTGAGCTGACTTGTTCAAGCCTTGTATGTAAATAATTCTATAAATGAGTTTATGTATGGGTTTTTAGATGTGGAAGAAGGCTATGGTTTTGAAAATCAATGCACTGTAAAATATGGTGAATGAGATATATGTATACATTTTACCCAGAATGAAAGTCCAAAACTCGTAGGAAGCATAAAATTGTAAGACTATTGACACGACAGACAGAAAAGCTCATCTTTTTGTATTGTTTTGACTTGTTTGGATCTCTTATGAGTTGCAAGATCTTTTGGGCATATATTTAATCTTGATTAAACTTATGTTCATCTCTTGAATTTGATAGTTTGTCTGCTTTTCTATTTTCATTATTTTAATTCTGTATGATCAATCCTTCATTCATTCACTGCCTCAACCAGACAACAAATATTATTAATAATGCTCTAAATAGACATTTTTCATTAATTAAGGCTGCAATTATCTTTAGTGGCTCATTGGGACATTTAAATGGAACTGACGTTAGTTTCATTACTGATAATAAAAGTAAACATGTCTACTGTGAAAAAGGGCTGTCCTCGCCACAACTTCAACCAGCTACTGAGTGGGAGACATATTTTACTATCAGAAGATAACACTGAAACAAGGAGGCACCAAAATGGCCTTGGAATAACAGACCAGTATTAGCTCCTTCCTTATTTCCACCAGTGGTGAATGTGTCATCCTCATGTGGCTTTCCTGTCAAACATTTTGTGCTGAGGGAAGGACAAATGTGGACGTTACTTATGTAAGAGGACAATGTTTTTTATAGTCTTTAATACTACTGTTTAAACTGTTGCCACAGTGTAAATACTGCCAGGAGAGGGAATTTGAAGGTTTCCAGTTAGTCGAGTGATGAGAAAACATTTGACAGTGGAAATACTTAACTGGGTTTAATATGCCAGTAGAGGCACCATTGGAGTTGCTGTGTTCACTTGAAGACACCAGGGGGCACATTGAATGCCACAGAGACACATAGTGCCAACTGGACACTGTTAGCCAGACTTTGAAGAGTATCCACTGAACTACAGCTGGGATTTGTGGCTTGGTATGCTATCAATGATGGCAGTTTGCTCTTTAGGAATTTTAACGGTGGGAATGTGAGGCAGTGGGCTGAACACAGGCCCTGGACAAACATGACTAATGTACACACACACACACACACAGAGAGGAGATAAATCAGAGACAAGTGTTCACAGAATGTGTTGTCCAGTGGTTATTTTAAAAAGGTATGAGCAAACAACTGACATTGTCTTTTTGTTTAAAACGAGAGTTAACTTGTAAGTAGCCATTGGGTGTTTAGCGGGTCCTTTTATTATTGAAATAAAACATAACATATTACATGTAATAAGAAGTTCAAGAGTCACCGGCTTATAACAAACACACACACACACATTTACGATTTGTTTTTATGTTAGCTGTAAATAAATGTAATATAATTTATAGCTAAATAACTTGCTAACGTTAGTTAAATAGTGGCTAACGCTAGTTTAGCTAACTGTAGTTTCACATCTTTATACACCTACAGGTAACTGTAATGTCCTTATTTCTCCATTTATTTTAGTTTAAGGTTATTCAAAACAACCAAAACATAGCTACCTAAAGTTCTGTAAAAGCTTGACAGACCTGAAGACAGTTTTAATGCCTTCTGCCCTTTTTAATGTGAAGTTATTCGGCTATTTAATGTGAAAAGAACTATTAAGTCCATTCACTTGACCAAACTATTAACTTAAATTACACTCAATTTGGCCAGTTACTCTAAATATATATCTAAAAGTGAGTTAAAGAAATAAAAGGTGAGGTATATTTAGGCCCATATCTCAGTATTTGGTGCCCAAATCAAAATTGTCTATTAGAACAATGGCCAAGCATCAGGGACAAATAAAAACTCAATTTGTCAAAACAAAAGAAGCCTATTATGTTTGTGTGCTTGATAAAAATGCTAAAAACATACATTCTACAGACAGATAATAGTATAAAAAGTTTCCTAATCAGGAAATAATCTGCTCAAAATCCATCCAAATATCTCATTTTGAGTTCATTGTTTGGGTTCATTGTACAGTTTTGAATATAATGTGAAATATCCATAAAATATGTCACTTAGTCAGTTTAATAAATGATAGAAAATGTGTTATTTAAACACAGTGGTTGATATAGCTTTAATTAAAACAATGATTTCTGCCTCACACTGTGGTTTTCTCCTAACTTCTCAGTTTGTTGGTATCCTCGCTCCCTCCGGATCCGGCTGGAAGAGATCCGGTCCGGGTTTTCCATCAGACCGCCGTACTGACTGAAGGGAGGCAGGTAAGCTCTCCTCCGTGTATCCGACTCCGGGTCCAGTCGCCACAGGTGGTTTGTAGTATTTTCCGGGTCTTTATTTGTACTTTCCCCCTACTTTTCCTTGTGTTTTTTTCCTCCCCTCTCCAGCCCTCTGCTCTCTGTCTGGTTGAATTTGAATAGACTTTGGGAGGCAACGTCTCCAGTGTACAGCAGCACAAAGTCCCATGCTTTGAAAAACAAAAAATATGGCGGGATTGAAGGCTTATACTGCCCCGCAAATGATAGTAAGGCACTGCGCCTTGGGTTTATTTTAAAGCTTTAAAAGGGTTTTTTTTTTTTTGCGTGAACACTTTTCGGTCCCGCTGGAGTTATTGGTATGAAATAAATATGCCCTTTCATCAGAGGAGCATCGAGCCGCGCCGTGTTAGTAGGTTATCGGCGAGGGATGGCTGCTGGATACCGGCGGAGGAAAACGGGAGACGCAAACTGCGAAGACCCGTGTTGTTCTCGTCACTGGATGAGATCAGCTGTCACACACTGACCAACATTATTCACCAACTTTCCGACCTTTCTCGACATGCCAGCGACATCTTCCTGGCCATCGAGATGGAGGCAGGCATGGTGTTCAGAAGATCCTGCAGGATTCAGGGGCGCCTGCAAAATCTGCAGGGTGAAATCCACAAGTTTGATCCCAAGAAAATCAAAATCCGTAAGTTTGCAGGGCTGGTGACTAGTTGGTGGTCTGTAAGTGTGAGAGCTAGGGTATGTCTTAACATTTCTGGCCCCATAGCAGTACTGTGGTAATATTGTAGTAAATAAAACCAGAGGAGTCACTATAAACTAATAGGACATGTAAATGTATGTTATGATTTATGAATGCACATACATGGCACTTGTGGGACATTATTTCTCACCACAGAGGGATGTTAATCAATTCCAGACAGAAATATGATCAAATACTTTAATTTTGACACGTCTGACTTTGAATGAATCTGTTTTTTCTGGACTCCTGCTGCTCTGCCATAACAACAAAGCCACTGTTGTGGAGAGATGGTGGTCAGGTCCAAGGTGACTGTCACATTTTGTCCAATGAAAGAATCAACGACCAGAGTGAGTGGTGTCTGCTGGACACATGTCCTTGTTTGTCTCGATTCGGACTTATGTTAATAGGGGCGTTGAGTCCTGTCAGAAATGATGGATCTCTCTCAACGCACTCACCATCTGTGTTTAGGTCTTCAAAGGACACTGAGATCACAGGAGTCCTTACAGACCTTGTTTTCTTCTTGTTGTTTTATGCACCTCAAAGATAAATGGGAAATTGATTTCCTTTGCTGCAGCCTGCTAACTTTTGTGATTTGTTTTGGTGCTATTGTAATGCTACCGCCTGTAGTCTCACACACACAGCAGTTATATATTAACTCAGACTTTGGCTCGTGCTATTGCAACTGCCAGCTCATAAAAGATTGATAGATAGGGCCTGTCATTTTATCTGTAGTAGAGCCTTTGAGTGAGTAAATATCTACTACTTTATACCACTGCTTCCTATTTAATGGGGTACTGTTTATAAACAAGGTAATTAGGGTTGGATGTTTACCATTGATTCCCTGTGTGGCTTCTTTGTTAAACTAATTTGTCTCTGAAATATGTTGCAAAGTAGGATTCAGAAGGACGAGCCCAAAGTACTTGAACATTATTGAAGGAGGAAGATTTTAAGTTCTGAGTCATTAGCTTTTGTTTCCTTTTTACTGTCTCTCTTCCTATCTATTCATCCTGTGTTGGGTCTGACCGTGACTCACTCTCTCTCTTTCTCTCACACACACACACAGATTCAGGCTGGTTGCAGGGAAATGATAAGCTGAGCAGACAGTTCCCAGACAGAAGCGAATGTGATGTATGATGAGCAACAGTTTGAGCACGCACACACTAAAACAGACTCCACCAAGCTGTGTTTGAGGGGGTACCCGCTGCACGACAGTTACCAGACATTTAACTAATCCCTTGTGTTATTGCATGGCATGACGCAGCCTTATCTGTACCTGTTGAAGTTTTGATACAGTCCTAGGTGGGGCTGGGAGTTTCTCTTTAAAAGGCTTGTTCCATTTATGCTACAGGTACACTCAGTCGTTCAGTGAAAGTGTGAGAGAGTAGACTGGAATGCAGTGTGTTACTTAAGCCATGTTACCAGCTCCCACGTTGCCCCAAGGCCAGCACTGGATCTACAGAAGCATCCGACTTCATATTCATGACTCTAACTCTTTCCAAGAAAACAAACACCTGTCTTGAAAATATGTCTTGTGAAGTGCCCTCCAGCATTACTCCAGGAAGAGAGTAACGAATTTGAATATGTCATAACAGCGAACAGCTGGTGGAGTTGTTTTGAATGGGTATTTGAATGAAACATAATGTGTAATGCAGAAACAAAGCATCCACTGACACGTAATAGTGTTTTACAGCCTCCTCTTACTCACTGGTCACTCACTATTACATAGTAATACACACATCTCACTGTTTCTTGTAGTTTTAACCTCAAGTTTGATGAAACCTCATGACGTACTTTCAATTACAAAGGAATGTATTACATAATTATATCATCTTATAGTTTGCAAGTAGCCATTTAACTGTGACTGCTCAATCTGTTGTCTTCAACTACCGTGGGTCAGGATTCCTACTCTAACCTCAGGTCAGAGATAGATCATATTACTGGTGAGGGGCAAAAAGAGGGGCCCCTATATGCTGGGGCACTGACATTGAGGGAAGGGTAGAGTGAGTGAGTGTGTGTGTGTGTGTGTGTGTCGTCTTGCTGTTTGTCTGCCTATGCAGTCAGAGTAATCATCGGGAGTGGTTTGAACAAGGACTGGATAGGCAAATGGGATCATCCTCTCTGTGTGTTTTGACTGTCTCATGCCACTGTTAATCCATTTATGCTGAAGTGCTGGTCACCAGGTCGGAGGTCATTCTCTCCCAGCCTCTGAGGGGAACACCTGACACTCCAGAGTCAAGAGTTTAAACAAAGTCTAGTTTGGCTGGTTTGGGTTTCTGCTGCAGGCCAACAAGGGTCAGCTCCGCTATGGCTGGCCAATAGATCGCTACTGCCACTCCCTGATGTATTAATGACAGTCAGGTGACTATGACAGGACAATTTAATTCAGACAATGGAAGTAAACACAAAAGTACACTGTACTGTAGTCCCAAGGTGCATCTATGGCAACATCATGCTGTGTGTGAACATGAGAAGAGGATAGTAGGAGTTGATGAACATTTGCAGCCAAAAAGATTTATAGTTTCCAAATAAAACAATTTTGTCTGCTCAGAAAATGTAGTAAAATACTGTAACTCATGCTAAAGTTAAATAGCCAGGTTAACTCTGGATGACCTTGCCGTTGTGACCGTAGTAGTCAGCATTTACATTACTGTCTCTGATAAAGTCTTGGCCTCAATCTATGCCAGACAGTACAATATCAATTTTGAGACCTGTCAGATTGAGCAATGATTTCCTGGTGAATTGTAGAGCTACAGTGGAAATACAACCAAACACTGATTTGCCTCATCCATTAGTGCCACTCTTAGCAAATTAACTTAACAAGCTTTGGCCATACTGTTGGCACTTCTATGCAAAACGTTTTTCTATCTTTGATTCCCAAACAATACAATCTAAGACTTGCACTTTAGATTGACGACCAAAAATTTCTCTCACAACTGGGACAGCCCAAGTTTGCACAGTGTAATGTAATGTAAGGGCCTTTAATGGGGGACTTATTAACCTCATCCACTGACATGTCACAACTTTAATTTTTAACTGAAGTGTGTTAAAATACTAAGTCCCCTCTGCCAAATATAGTACTGCATTGAATAGGGAGTGTGCTATTTTAATGTTGAAACTAGGTCAAACTAGTGAAGGTTAATTGGAGTTAGAAGAGACTTAGGGCCTTCTTGTCAGATATGGTGATGCCCACTAGCTACCTGCTGCTGTGGGGCTTTGAAATACACCTACGCACATACAGACACACACGCACACGCACACAGAGGAAAAAAAGGAGGATCTGGATTGGACAGATGTTTCCAGCTGGCCTCCTAATGTCCACAGTCAATCTTCCTCTCATCGACACACATGCAAACTGCCTGTGCATTCCTCTCCACATCCCTCCGTTATTTATAGATGTATGTCTTTGCCCAGCGATCTTTCATCTGTAGCATGCTATCAAGTTTAGTGTGTGTTGCTATGTTCAAGTGCTTCTCAAGGACCTGTGTGTGTGTGTGTGTGTGCGTGCATAGCCACATACGTAGACACTTAGATTGTCTGTTGATGGATATTTTGGCTCAGGCTGGCAACACACTCGCCATTAGTGTTTGTACATAAACAGTGCTACTTAGTAATGACTATAATAACAGTGAAACGAAACTCCTTGAGTGCGATCCAAGTTGTGCCCCTTATCACATGACAAAGAATAACAAAGCGCAGCCATGCCTAGATAAACTAATTGTTGTTTATAGTTTTTTAACTTCTTTTCCTGTTTGCCTCACTTGCACCCCGTGTTTATCCCACCTCAATTCCCTCCAGTCACTATTCACTCAAGCCTGCCATGGTCCCCTCCATTCATTGATAGAGAGCAGTCATTACGCAGCCAGAATGCGCAAGTCCGTTCCCACAGGGTTCGTTCCAGCGAAAAGAGCCTGGCCTGGTTCTAGAGGTCAACCTAGTCCCATGAGTAACAAAAGAGACGGGTCGGAAGGGACAGGGAAAGACAAAAAATGGGAGACAAATAGGGAAAAAGAGTGGGAAAGGGCTGTAGCATTCCAAGAAGTGGAGGGATATTGCCATTGAACTGCATCTGACTTGGACTGTGTGTGTGTGTGTG
>NW_023340246.1:11961101-11961495 GCF_004916995.1 Morone saxatilis
TGCGTGCGTGGAGCCGCCCTCTCTCACGCCTCTGTGCAGGCTTTCTGGGATGTAGACACAGTCCTGGCTAAAGCACAGAGGAGTGTTAAGGAGTGACAATGCAAGGGAGACAGAGGGAGACATGACTGATGAATGCATGTGTTTTTCTTAAACCTCTCTTGTGTATTTGTTTTTGTCTACACACATGCCCTTCCCTCAGCAGTCTCTTACTGTAAAATAGTTGTTGATCATCACATGTAATGTCCCGACTCCAGCTGCCTCTACTCAGCTCTGTCCCACAGTTCTTCCGCTTAATAAAACTAAATCTGTCAGAGACAGATTTGCTCTTGATGGTATGACAGTAAAGTTAATAAGAAAATGACTAAATTTAGAGTTGTGAGTGTGTGTGTGTGTG
>NW_023340246.1:11961595-11978812 GCF_004916995.1 Morone saxatilis
TGTTTTTCACATTTAATGTTTAGGTCATTCAGGTTAGTTTTGCACATAGTAACAGTAGTAGCACATAGATGTGTGCAGGTCTTCATTTTCAGAGCAAAAGACAAATCATGAGAGGCGTCTGATTTACGTAAAGTGCTGAAAATATGAAGTATTTTTTTCAGTGGTGGGATGGCAACCAATGAGAGAACAGATGCTTGATCTGTACCTCCACTTCCTAAAGATCTTTCTCTGGTCAAATATTCTTGACCGATGGTGCACGGTTTAGACAACACTGTCAAGATTTAATCGTGGCTGTCCACAAACACACGTGCCTGTGGTCACACACTCAGAGGAGCCAGATGTGGGACTTGCAGGATGGCAAGTTGGCAGTTGTGGGTGCTGCAGCGTAATCCAGGGTTTAACCAGTCAGCGGGGAGTTGAGCAAGATTTAATTCCCACTGCCGTGACCTCTGCTTGGAGTAGGATCCAGAGATGGAGCGGGACACCCCTGCAACTCCTGGGTGGTTATACATTTGTAGATGCACGCGTATGCTCACAAGCACACACCGCGGTCAGTGTGCCTCTCTTCTCTCTGCCTGGCTTGACCACCAGCAAAACTCCTTTTTGCATTAATTTAAATTTAAAAACACAGAGCTGAAGTATCCTAGAATCATTTAGCAATTTTCTAAATTTCAGTATGATGAATTATAGGCATGTTGAATATGTAATGTACAGTATATGCACATTTGTTTGTATTTGCTTGATGATTTTTCATTGGCTGCATTACAACAGATTTAATTACTGTACATATTGAAGAATCCAAGTCCAAGACTGCAGTCGCAGGGATCCAGTCAAGGTCATCGTCCAGATTTCACACAATTGTTTTGGAGAAAAAATATCAGCAATAGCCAGATGTTCAGGTCAAATTGTATTTCCTCTGGAGAACCCTCTTGTAAACTGACAGCAGAGCATAAATGAAATGTGTTGAGAACAGATGAGACTGTGCTCAGCTTTGTCCCCCTTCTTTTGACTTGGCAAATTAAAAATAACCAGATATGCCTTTAGAGAGATTGTATATTCTTATACAACATCTGACAAAACACTTTCACAGCTTGTGTTAAGTGTGTGTGTGTGTGTTTCTGTGAGTCTGTACACAGATATGACATGATGTTTCAGCATATTCCATTGTCACTCTCCCTTTTTGCCTCAGCTTTCCCTCCCTCCTTCCTGTTTTAAAGTCTCTTCCTCTCTCCCGTCTCTCTTTCTTTGTCTTATATTTCTCTCCCCTTTTCTCTTCCTGTTGTTTCATATGGCTTCCAGACCTTTCCTCTCTCATGTCTGTCCATCCTCTGCACTTTGATGTCAGCCCTCATACTGCCACGCTGACCACAACAAAGACAAGGCCCCTGCTCACCCTTCATCTTTCACTCCCTTTGTCGCTCTTATGTTTTTGTCTCGCTCTATACATTTCTATTTAATATCTCTTTCTTTCTACTTTTAACTCTTCCTCCACCTATGCCTTTTTTTTTATCATGTTCTCTCTTATGTGTTTGATATTCATGATTATCAGGTAGGACTTTCACCTGTCGACTTTATTTTTTTACACTTCTTGTTATATGTTAAAGTGTTAGAGTTCATAAACTCCTTTTCTCCTTGCATGTGTACTCAAATCACTATACTGTTTACTCACAGTCTGGTGAGTGCCAGTCAAACCATGAAAACTAATGCAGAAGACATAATAGAAATATGACATTTCTGTTTGTTCCATGTATTAGAGTGAGGAAGTGCGTTATATCAGAACTGTGATCAGTGTTTACATCTCTCATTTACTCCTACGTTTATTTAAATTGTGCCATTTCCATCAGACTTTTATAATGCGATTCTTAAAAATCAAAATAGCCTTTCCTCAGCCGGAACTGAATCAAGTATTGGCATTTAAAAACTTCCACTGAAAAATAAAACAGACATTAAAAATGATTTGATTTTGGTTCGATAATCTTTCGTATTCTGATTTTCTCTTTTTATTTTTTCTGTTTTTCAGTGTTTACAGCTTTCTGTCACGGTTTTGGCGAGGAGAGGAGGGGTTTGAGGCGAGGGGCATGAAGGGTGTGATTTACATATCTGCATACTAATAAGAAATATCACTCTACACAGACATGAAGATAGAAATCTGAAGATTGATCTAAAACAGAATACAAAAAAATATCAAAATAAAATGAAATGATTTTTAATGTCTGTTTTATTTTCCAGTGGAACTTTTTTCATTTTTGTTTTCAATCCCAAGTTTTATTTTCGATGCCAGAATTTAATGTCACTGTTTTTGGTTGCATTTTGAAGACTTGTGTTATAAACCTAAATTTTCTCCGCTGTTTCAAGCTGCTCTGTGCTCTGGTCTCTGCAATAGATTGTTTGCATCTGTGTGGATGCAATCACACTGAGCCTGATTGTTTTTCTTTATTTGACGCCTATTTAAAACTTATTTTTATAAACTTGTAAACCTGCATTTTCAGATTTAGCCCTTTTCCTTTAGCACCTGCTTATTTGTATGTTTAGTCTTTTCATGTCAGTCATTCATTGAACCTACAACACAATGGCAGCTACTGTACGGTTGCCATTGATATACCCCTTTCATACAAAGCAACATCTTGGGAAAAACCCATGTTGTTAACAGTTGGTATTAAGGGATTTAGCCCAGGGTGTCACAGTAGGTTGTTATAGTAACTACAGAGTAACTATACTATAGCAAACCTGTTGATAACAGAATAAACTAAAGAATTCCTGCAAAACTACGCAACAACCACTCTTTATGGCAGCGAAATATAGGTTTGAAGACATCCTGTATAATATTACAGTGACGCAGTGATGTGTATGACAGACAGACAGACAGGCAAACACTCATCCATACATTACATAATGACATACTGCAGCAGGTGGGAGCTCATCTTACAGGAACATAAAGGCTATTGTTGTCCCGTATCCGCACTTTACTGCACTCAAGGCCGGAAACACACTGCACACACTCATATATGCACACATACACTCTGACTCTATGACTGCTTTATGAAAAATAAACAGGGATTTTCTGCCACATCTGTCACTTGTGCCACTTAACCAACGCGCACACGGAAACACACAGACGCACACCCACCCACACAAATTCAGTGAGCGGTACGTCCTGTAGCCATCCCCAGGATTCACGTTAGAAGCTGTAAAAATGTATTGGGTTTCTTATCCCAGCAGGCGGCAAATCATAGTGGAAATATCAACATAGACCTGCTGAATATAGAGCACAGCGAACCAGGGGTTTCTGTCAATCTGTTGTGAGAACTAAATGAAACAAGCAACAGTTGAACTTGGGATCAAACTGAGTATTTGCATTTAAAATCTAGTCATGGGAAGACGAGAAGTTGGGATGGAGCTGCGGCTATATTTGTGTTGGCAGATAATTCCTTAGAAACAGCTGTTGGTTGGCTCTTTTTAGGCATATTTTTAGTCTTGTAAACATGACATGAATCAGCTGAATAAACAAGCTGAGTAACAAGAGTGTGATCAAGGTTGTGAACAGACTCCAAGTCGCTCTGTAAATGAACATCAAATTAATGTACAATGAATAAAAAAATAGGTTAATTTAACTGGGGTTCAGGCAGATAAGCTTCCCCTAGTTCTGTGATGGAAAAGTCCCAGATTTGAGCCAGTGTGACGTTTGTATCAACTATCAGCAAAGTTAGTGTAGATGATGGTTGTGTGAGGCAGGGTATTATGTTACTGTTTGGTGAGAGTTGTGTTTATTATTGCCCCAGGGAGTCTGTTAAGACTGAGTGGTCACTACGAGGTTTTTTAAATCTCAACGTGGCTTGTAAGATTCTCTACTTTGGCTGTCAGTCCAGTAATTGGTGTGAGAGTATTAAGAGATGTCATGGTAAAATTTCCGAGTTTTTGTCAAATTTTGAATAAATCAATCTTGTTTCTTTTTCAAAAGACTTTGTTTCCTGTCTTGGTCACAGCCCTGCCCTCTATGTGTTTGTGTCAGAGAATGGCGACACAATCTGTTGTCCTCAATTCGGCCCAACGGTCAAAGGGTCCATTGTCAACATGTTGACCTAGGTTATTATATATACTGGGTACCACCCCTCCTACTGCATAACTCCCATACAATACACATGCATGCTGTATACAGTGTGGCTTTGGTTGTTTAGGTTCAAGTCTGTGCCACTTTATATTTATCTACCACTTACCTGCTATTGTTGCCGTGTTTTCAGTCATGATGATTTACTTGACAAGACTTCATCTTGTCTGCTGTGCTGGTTACTACTGATTGAGTTGACACATTTGAAGTGCCCTTGGCCTCTAAACTGACAATAACTTAAATGCAATAAATCATTACATAAAAATAGTAAAATACCTACATGTTCCTGCTCACATTTTTTGGTGAAAGATGCAACCTTAATGTCCCAGTGCGTTTTTATTTCAACCAACCAACTCATTCCCTAGCAGCTAACCTCTGTCATTCTATCTACTGTAGAATCACTAATACGGAGACTAAAAATAAGACTGATTGTCCTCTGCCTCTGTCAACTGTGTTGTTTTAGTAAGTGTTTCCTCTTTTTCTGTCCCTCACTGTCTTACTCTCTCTCTTTCTCTTTTATTGAGTTACTATTGATTCATTTGAGTTTAATACAACTTTTAAAAATATTTCATAAGATGAGCACTTTAGCAGCAGTGTTCATTTTTGCTAGGATAAAAAAGTAATTTCTCTGTAAATTCTTTATTTCTTCTCTTTCTGGCTGTGTGTTTGGTTTGGACATCTCAGCCTGCAGCTGGACACTTTCACACATACAAATAAAACACATTTATGAGTGTAACACAGACACTCACACACACCCGTACAGAGAGTTTGAGTCAATTCATTTATTTAGCTAATTTGTCTATTAATTACTCAAAACAAATAGGCCATATTGTCTTCCCCTCCCATGCCTGAAGCAGTGTCTTAGCTCATCATCCATCTTACTCTGTCTCCCAGAAGGCTGCATGGCGTGTGTGTGCCTGAGAAAGTGTCTGTCACTGTGAAGTATGACATACTCTGCACAGGAATCCCCATTGACTATTGAATCTTCTTCTGTAGCAGCCCTGGCTGTCTGCCTCATCCACAGAGATCTCATTGTGTGTGTGTTTTTGTTTTTGTGTGTATGTGTACGTACATGTGTGCACTTAAACTTACTTGTCCCCCTTAAAGCTTCCATCCATCAATATTTCCTGTGATACAGAGGCTACTACTACTATTTTCACGGCCCATTCCTGTCTGCGTGAACTGTAGTGTTATGTTGCTCAGCCCACATTAAGCCTCAGGAGTTGTATACAAGAAAAACAACAACAAGATGTTTCCCGGTCCTCCTTCTTCTCCTTGTTTGTCTCCCATGTTGCATTTCTCTCATATTTTCCCTCTTTTTCCTCACTTTTTCATATGTCCTCCATCTAATATCATGTTTTCTTTCCCACTCTGTCATCTGTTTCTCCGTCTCTATATGCTGCACAATGTAATTTATCCTCAACAACCCACTGAATCACTGGTGACTTTTTAAATATTTCTGTCTCACTCTTTACTCTTTCCATCTGCTCTGTGGGGATGTTTGCAGAAAGCAGAGCACTTGTTGTATAATCTCTATCTACTCCACACCATGCTGAACCCACTGGTACAGTGACACAAATGCGCACAGTGCTGCAAAGGTAATGGGAGTGCTTTAATGTTTGTGATCCAGTCTATTAAACATGAAAGTTGCCTGAAGGAAAAAATAGGTTCAAGGTCTGGTGGCAGCATGTGCACGCACACATCAATGCTCAAACAGAACAATAACTTGGATAAACACACACACGCAAACAAGTCAGCAGCCTTGAAGCAGTACTGTGGGATCATAATTATGCTTTTCAATACAGGGAATGAGTTTATCCATCAAAACCCTTCTGTAAAACCCCCCGTTTTACAGCTATGTCAATAGATTCTTACAGTGAAAATGACTGTTCCGTTTCACCAGCACTAAATTAAAATTTTAGGTTCTACATAACTATTAATAGTCCCATGGAAACTCCAGTCTGTTTACAAACCAAGGAAATTTGGTTGGCATTAAACACAGATTACAGGAACACAATTGGATTAATTTCAAGGACAGCCAGTTATAGCTAAAAAATGTTAAGATGTAGTCATGGTTTTTCATTGATCACAAAGGTGGCAAAGTTAGGGAAATCATGTCAACCATTTTTGCCTAGTGGCAGATATTAGCCTCCTTTGAAATACTGTCACAATATGTTTAGAAGTGATTAAAGTGATGAAACTACATACAGCCATAGCATGTTAAAACACACATAGCAGCATGTACAGATGTGCTGCCATTGAAATGTATGAGCCATAAACCTCCACAATTAAGAACAGCTGTTAAGTAGAATTGACATGGAAAAAAAGAACAAAACTGAAGAAAATGAGACACTGTGCCTCAGTAAGTAGGCGAACATGTTGCAACATCGGTGTATTGATAACATATTGCAAGAGGGTGTGTTACAATTGATCGATTGACACTGTTATTTGTGTAGATCAGCTGTTGAATAAAACTAAAACTTTACACACATCACTTAGTAATCCTACACATCTGTATTTTAGAGTGTTCTGAATGTCCAGCTGTTTTATGTGGATGTGTGTGTGCGCATAAGTGTGTGTGTGTGTGTGTGTGTGTGTTCAAAAGAACAAGAGAGCACATTTAGAGAGGCCCTCCCATGCCACACAGTGAGAGGGGATTTTCGGAGTCAGTGATGAGGATTATGAGGAATATTATTTCATACAGCTACAGAATGGTTAATCTCCTTAAGCCCCGCTGGAGTCTGCACACCCATTCCTGTTATTGCCCAGTAATGGAGGCAACAGGAGGATGTGTAGCTGAACAGACAATGTACGATGGGAAACAACCTGAGTGTGAGTGTGTGTGTGCGTGTGTCTGTACATGTGTGTTACCTGTTGGTTTAAGTAAGATGCGTGCGGAGACATGTAATTATGGATCTCTGTAATTACTTGTTATTTGCCTGTTATGAGAATGTTGACATTTGTACCTGTTTTATAATATCAAAATGAGTCATTTTAATCCAGAGTCCCAGTGTAGTGCTGTGAAGGAGTGCTGCTCACATATTATGGCCACACTGCCATTTAGCTGCTGCTGTTGTTGGCTTGAGTTTTCCTCTGTCCCAGACATTGAGGTTTGTGCTGGTCTGCAGATTTTCTTTTCTCTTTCCTGCCCCAAAAACCCTCCCAAGACAAATGTGACTATCGTGCTCAAAAAGTGCCTTGCTCAAGGTATTTCAGCAACCGTTGTGTAGGGAGTGGAAGTGCTGGGATATGAACGGTCAGACCTTTTGGTCACAAAACTGCATGTCTACTTTTGAGGCTACTGCCAGCTTGTGTCTGGGTATATTGACTCAGCTGTGTTTTTGACCTTCTCGTGCTGCGTGTGTGCGTGTGTAAGGAGACTGAGGGTGTATGTTTGTGTGTGTGCTTGAGTGAGTGAAGCAGGCCATGACCATTTTAGCTGTTTGATTAGGTGTGTTCCCTACCCTCAGGTGTTTTTTCACAAAAGGGTTCAACAAAGCTTATAATGTGTGGGCACTATTCACCAATGTATTAATGTTTTCAATAACGGGGAAATTTTCAGTCCTTGCCCATATCTGTATAGCTGGGGCTTTAACCACTGCACCTTCTGCAGGTGTGGTACGCCGTCCCTTAAGCTTTGTTGTCTGCTAATAGAGAATCTGTGGAAACGTGTTGAGACTTACATGATTATCAAATCCCAAAATAGCAAACGATTAAGTCAAATGTTCTAAAACTGAGCTGTAAAATACAATAACAATATTAATTAAGGCTGCAACTAATGATTCATTTTATTATTGATTCATCTGCCGATTATTTTATAGATTAATCACCTATAATAATTTACTAAAATATAGATTGTCTTTTGTCCAATTAACAGTCCTACACAAAAATATTTTGCTTAAAAATGACGTAATCTTTTATCAAAATTAGTTTGCTGATTCATTTTCTGCAAATCAACTGATCAATTATTGTATAATTTCGAATGGACATAATATCAATCATGTTGTTGATTCGTGTTCAGTGATCCACACATTTGCATTGGGCAAAAAGTACAATATAAGAAAATGGTCTTAGATTAAGAGAATCCACATGATGTAGTTATGTATCAGTTGTAAAAAAACAAACAAAGAAAACACTCTTGTTGTTCTAGTCAATGATTATCATTCGGAAAGGATCTGAGACCTTCAGGTTCAGCTGTAGGGATATGAACAATCTTAGTCCTCAATCCTATCGGGTAACTAATATTGTGCACCTGTCAGTGGTGTCATCTGGGCTGAAGACGTTGTAGGGCAGTTTCACTCCTGTTGGATCTGCTGCTGTTTGTGAAGGATCAGGTTCCTACCTCAGAGCCATTTTGTCTGCATTCAGGGTTTGTGTGTTTCAAGTTGCACTGTTTTCCACTGTAAGTGTATTGAGTCATGGTCCTAGTCCAACTTCTCGATTCGTTTTGCTTTATTCAAGTTGTGGTGCTTTTCCATCAGATACTGTGGATATGTACATGTTTAGGTATGAATTGGGTATATATTGTGCTTAATCCTGAATATCAGACCGGACAGATGATCTAAACTAAAAACACTTAAGTCCTATCATCGTTTTAAACACTGATTCTTCCCATCTGTCTCCTCCTCCTGAATGCACCAAACAATACTTAACTGTGTTGCGCTCTCTCTCTCTCTCTCTTCTCTCTCTCTCTCTCTCCTCTCTCACTCTCACTCGCACTCACACACACACACACTCAAACATAACTCCTTCATTTGATCCGTTAAGCTCAAGGAGGCCCACAGCATCTAGCAATGCGGCACCACATAAAAGAACCCCCCTGAAGCGCCCTCAGCCCCAACAATGTGCCCCTACTGTCTGTTAGAATCAAGCTGAATTCACCAGCCGCATCTCCTACTGTCAGGGCCTCACCTCCACTCCACCCCCAACCTCCTGGGACTGCTGGAAAAATTTGATGTAGAGGCCCAAAGGTCCAGGAAGAAAATGGTGGGAAAGCAGGTTAATCAGCCCAGTAAGAGTTCTTGGCCATGGGGAGCAGAGGTCCTCTGGGCCCCTGATACCCTGGAGGTCTGGAGATGAGACTGAGGGTCTTTGTTGTGCAAAGACTGAGGCAGTGATGAGTGCTCTGGATGGAAATGTCAGATCCCCTAGGGCTGCGAGGAAAAGAGAAATCCATCAATCTTTCTCTTTTATCAATCATTTATGAATAAGTCTGGTCTTTGTGCTGTGTCCTGCTATCTTTCCACCAGATTTGCCATTTTGTATTTTATGTTATCGCCTCTCCCACTCTTTTGGTCTTTGTTTTTTCCTCTTTCTCATTCACGGCTTCTCATATAAATAACATAAAAACAAGGAAACGCTGCACTGTGACCTCCTTTCACCTTCCTCTATAGACCATTTCAATTCATAGACACATCTGTGGAACAAAACTTATGAGTACTGTAGTGGTTATGGAAAGTTCAGGGGACTTTGACAAATGGAAACTGTAAATGTATACAGTTCCAAGAATTCCAATATTTCTTCTGCTACTTTTTAGGTTGTCGCTACAGATTTTGCACATTGGCCCACAACTCAAAACTGTATTGTTTTTTGCTTTAAGAGCCAGAAAATGGTCAGGTAAAGGTTTTGGTAACTTTTAAATGCTGAAAGCTAAGCCTTATTATTTGAAGGTATTTGAAAGGATTCAGATTCAATAAGTGGATTCGATACTGGATTCAGATTTAATTAAATTCCATGGAAAACTCAAATCTCCAACCTACCAGACAATAAAATACGTGTGTGTATATATACGTATAGAGAGCCAGAGAGACGCAGTTCACTGAAATGTTCTCTTTGCCTTTTCTTCACTTTCATTTGACTTAACTTAACTTACGTATTTAGCTCACTACATTTCCTTCCCCTCCCCCATTTTCTCTCTTTTCATGCATCTGTTCTGAAAGTGTTTTTTGGACTGATCTGTGTGCCGTTGAGGCTGTCAAGTCAGATGGGGCTATATACAACAGAATGAGGAAAATAGAGGCTAATTTGCTTTGGCAGACCGGCGCAGTTACACACTTAAAATCAGACTTAGCCATATACACACACGGGTTCTTGGCCAGTGCTGAGCCCTCCCAGCAAGCTGACCATTCTGCAACAGTCACAACTCAGTGGCTTAATAGAAAGAGAGCAAGCTGAGAGAGGGAGCGAGCGGAAAGGAGAGGATAAGGTGGAGGAGTTGAGAAGGTCAGCGAGGATAAAAAAGTACCAACAGAAGGAGTTGGAGACAGCTGGAATAAAGACTACTTTTGGACTAAACTTATTACAAAACCTATAGACCTTTTATAACTGACCGTCAGCATTTCAGCATGAAGGTATTCACATTGTGTGTAGTTCTCTTTATTTATTTACCTCAACCTTTTATTGCACTGTATAAGGCCAAATTAAGAGTTGAGCAGTGGATGCTCTGGCTGATTCTGCATCTAAACTGTGCATGTAAACCATGAATATCCCCAAATATAACAGGGATCTGGAAATGTATGTGAAATACTGTCATTTTCAGGTCAAGTTTGTGATTTACAGTCTTTGGAAAAACACCAAATGTGTCCCAATGTTGCATTCGTATTCATATATTTTTCTATTCCAGGATATGGCATTACAACTGAGTGTGTAGGGGGAAGTGGAAATTCAGAGTAGGAAAGAGGAAAGGTCAGGAGGGGGTAGGATAAAGGGAGAGAGGGAAGAAAGGAGATGGGAGTTTATGGTAAACATCCACTAACAACATAACTGGGTGTCCTAATTGGGCAGGGAGGTGTGTGTGTGTGTGTGTGTGTTAGGGAGTGAGAAGCTCTCCAGGAAAACAGCTGTCTGCGTGGCTTCTTAAGTCTGAGGGCACTAGGTCGGAGGGAGCCCTCGTAACCAGCTAAGACATCTAAACACAGACACACACACACACACACACACACACGCACTCGTCTCCTCACCATATGGGAACCCAACCCAGTAGGTCTTTTATGTGGTTGTGGGCTTGGGTAGGGATGGGAGGGGAGGCAATTTCAGGAGCAGGGAGGTGACACACGAGGCCTAAACAGTTCTCCTCTTCCACTCCTCCTCGTCTCATCCCTTTGTTTCTGCTCAAGACTTGCATAAGTCGGGGTGCATATTTTTTCAGGGATTTGAAGCAATAGAGTGGTTTGTGGTTTGGGTTCAACCCCAATAGTTTTCCCGTTCTCTGCCAGAGTTTGGGCGTAGTGCTTTGGGTGTAGTTGAATAACTTTTGCCACATGTGCGCTTAAGCAATTAAAGGTTGCATCCCGATACTTTGTGAAAGGCTTTTTTGCCCACTCACCCAAAACACTGATGTAATAGAATTTGATAGGAATTAATTAGGACTAATATTGGAATATTATATTTACCTTATGTGATAAATACATCTATAAAGTAAGCATAGTCAAAAAAATTGCTTTTACAAAGACTAAACTAACTCATTCTCCTTTTACACTGACGGACTCATTTACAGAATCACATGTTGAACTACAAAGTCCACTTTTACATTGATGTGTGTTGCTGCCCTTCCCTTTTCAGCCTCTCTCTCTTTTCTCGTTTAATCTCTCCTCCCCATCACCCGGTCTCACACAGAAGCCCATTGTATGAGCTCACGTCTACCAGCCTCTCGTAGCATGGCCCCAGACAGCATGAAACGTAGTAGCACCATAAGTCACACGTACATTCACACAGACACACACACACACACACACCAGTTTGCTCTCTGTGGCTGGTTTTTCCTTGTGGGTCACTGGGACATTGAAAATGGAATCAGATCACATTTTCATGTACCCATGTAGAAAGATGAATGTAGAGTTTAGTATCAGTGTAGCAGACATAGTGTCAGATGTCCAAACTTTGCATTCCTCTTTTGGACAAAAACACATTTACCTTGATGTGAATTTCATATCTAGTTTCCGCACAAGGATAATATTTCCCTCGGGTGAGTGCGTACATGCTTTTTCTCTCTATATCTTGTGTCACCCTCCAGCAAATATGGCTTCTCTCTTCAGTTTATGAGTTTGTTCACTTCCTTCAGTCCCTCCTCTTTCATTTGTTTGGTCTCTTGTTGATAGTTATGGCAGAGATGACCCTCATAATGATAGAGAAGAGCTCGATATTGTGGTCAACATTAAGAAACTCTGATTAGTCCCAGTTTTATGGGTAGCCCATTTAATTATTTCATTGCACTGTTTGCATGTTGTAAAGGCACTGTATGGAGGTGATTAGTAACAATAAATCACTGAGGAGAATGGCAGTGTTTTGTATTAGTTAGGCTTGCAGTAATTATGTAGTCTGTGTGATCGATTGCTTTATGGCACCAAACAGGAAAAGTATTGTTCCTCTAGCACAGCTTACGTAAAGTTTCTCACAAAGAATCATGACATGGTAAGTAAATTAAAGCCTGCTGGAATAATGACTCCTAAACTTTCTGTCATCTTGAGCAAAGTGAAAGGAAAAAACAGGAACTAACCTTGACTGGTGGGAGTTGATGGAGCAATATCCCCCTTTTTCACAAAACTGATGCAGCTTACAAGAAACATGGTCTTTGTTTTGAGAAACTGTTTGACAATACCCTTGCTGTGATGCAATCACTCCTTTTCACCACATTTTCTTCATAAGTAAACACTACAATCAAAAGTGGTCTGTGGAGTTTTCTTGTGAACAAACAAAAGTTATGTTTACATTCAGTGTTACTCAACAAAATGCATTGAGGGCGTTTGAGTTAGACCGATAAATTGGCCAGGCCGATCCAAGTCTAATGATATAGGCATATAACTTTCTTGGATTCACTGGAGCGATAGACACACTCAGTCCACTCTGGACTGTGGAGCTTCTTCCCTTAAAAAAAGAACTTTGGCTGAGTACAGACACCGGCAGACATTGAAATTTGACTTGTCTGTCGTCAAGTCATGTTTTGTACACTGCTCTTTGCAAACAGTAATTAGCGTTGGAACAAATCCATGTCACTCAAGCTGCGCCCAAATATTTTTTTCGCCTTCACACACTTTGTTTATTGTTATGCACCAATATGCCAAGACTAAGTGAAGACGTTCTTGGCAATAAACGCGATTCTGATCTTGTCTGATTACTCACACATATTTTTGCTTTGCTATGTGGCTAAATGCTCGCACTGTAGAGCTGACACAGCAATACTAGCAGGATAAAGTGGACAAATCACAATAGAGTACGGTACAGAAAGGATGGGATTTTAATCAACTTTATTTTGGCTGATAAGGATCTGCCAAATTATGTCTGGATTGGCCACGGTACGGATCCTCAGGATCTGCTTCGGGACATCTCTATTATCAGCAGCATTTTAAATGAAATGTAATGAATTCCTTCATGGACACATACACATACACTGTCTTTCCCCACGCTTGTTGTGTTTCCAAGACTCGCATGTAGCATTTGACAAGAACTGAACCCCTGAGAGACGACACAGACACACTTACTGCTGTTTTTATATGTGTGGTCAGCGTGCCCTGCTACTGTTTGGTGGTGACATTTACTGATAGCACTCTCTCGCTGTCTTTTCTCTGTTGCAGCCCTCTTCTGATTCTATCCAGACACACATACACATACTGCTGTCTCATGTTTCTCTCAGAACTAATGTCTGATATTAGACAAATGGGTTGTTATTTATTTATTCCTTTGTTAATCCCTTTGTTTCCTTCAGGAAGTTTACATGCATGATCAAATCCCTCTAAGCTCAATCAAAAATGTTCATTGCTTCATTCTGTGGTCTCACTGGTGCCAGACAGCCAAGCATGTCCTCTATTTAAGTGTGTGTGTGTGTGTGTTTGTTGCTCTATGCAGATCTGCGTGGGCACCTCTGTATCCCTAATAGTGTTTATGTGTGCCTGATTGAAGGCCTTGTCGACTTTTCTCATGCTGCTAATGAGTGTGAATTTGGCATCAAATGCTGACGAGTGTGAGAAAAGGTCTGCTCTCACACACACTCACACTCTCAGTGTGAAGGCAAAGTTAAAATGCAAAGCAGCCCATGTGGCAGTGTTTTCACTCCGGCGTGTCAGTTCAGACCAAACCCATTCAACCACAGCAGCACAGCTTCACTCTGTGTATGTGTGTATGTGTTGGCATGTTAGCGTGTACTTGTTCATATTCAAAACACATCCTTAATGGTAGTTGGCTTTTTCAGAATTTTTAGAGGGGTTTTGGGGTTTTTGTGTTTTTTACTCTTTGACTCTATTCTTTTTTACATTTTTGTTGTGTGTGTTTTCTCTTTTGGTGTTTTTGTGTCTCAATACTATTGTTGTTTTTTCACCAGGGTTTTTTAGGTAGGGGTAAATGAGGAGACATGGGAAACAAAGTGAGGAAGGAGGAGAGGAACTGCACAAAGAATGAAAAAGGAGGAAATCTTTACTTTGTGGAAATTTGTGTATGTGCCTTTCGGTGTGTCTCTGTGGGTGTGTGAATTCTGAATGCTGGTGCCACAGTTGTGGCTACCGCTCTATGATTTTTTGCACGTAACAGACTGTTGACATGTACACTCTGGCAGACAGAAAAAAGTCTCAACGATGTGAGAAAAGGAGTATGAGAGATTCAAAGATGAATGGAGCTTGTACTGGGATTTTCCCAGGTGTGAACGTGGTAGTGGTGCCAAAAATTTAAAAAACACTTAGGTTTGACCTATTATGCAGAAAAGGCTAAAATAGTTTGTTAGAAAGGGAGCATGTTGATGTAAATTGTTACTGTACTCTGTACTTTGGTTCTTTTTAAGGCCATCCAGTTCACTTTATTTCCCTTCCTCTCTCACTGGTACCTTGTCTTGGTATTCAAGTTAACCTTCTCTCCCTGTCCACATTTAACCATAAACTAACCCTTTGTCAGAGATGCATTTCCCAGCATCCTGTGGGAGATGGTGCTGTCAACTATATCCTGTTCTATTTCCTGTCTCTGTCGCCATCGTCACTACACCGCAGACCCTTGACCATGCGCTAAGACCTCAGAGGAAAAATGCTCTTAATCGGACAGCTGTCTCATCCAGTCAGCTCCCTCAGATTGTTCCCTCTGATTGTTCCCTTGTCCAGGGTAGCGTCAGCAGGCACAGGATGTGACACGTCTCTCACCGCTGTTTCCTGCTGAATTGGAAAAGTAGAACGGCCGTGATGAATTGGCCTGCGGAAAGAGGTAGTCAAAAAGGTTTCCGGATGCTTTGCAAGTTATGATTAAGGCAAACAATGTAAGCACAGTGCTTAAAGTTGTTTACACACATAATTACATTTTTCACTGCCTTTCAACAATCAGTTGATTTTATTCAGACTAACTTCAAATGACGTGCAGAAGACATATGTGTGGTTTTAGTCCATCTTAATGCTAAAGTCTGTTTCTCCAATCTTCTCTGGTTGAGATGCTTTGTAAGTGTAATATTTGTGAAAGCCCTCCATAATCACATCAGATGGGGAAAGCGCTTTGTCTGCTTGAGGAGTGGAGAAAAGAGAAGCCTGGTGACCGAGGATATGGAGGAAAGCCAAGACACAGAAAGAAGAGGATGAAAGGATGCTGCAGAGACACAAGAGTAGATGTAAAGACAATATGTTGAGGAGGTGAAGACATTCGCATTTGAAGTGTTGAGGTGGAGTTTCAGGGCTCCCAGCACAGGACTGTTAGAGCCACACATGCAACTACCTGAAGATGTGAAAATGTGTATATGAAACTCAGGAAACCAAGCTGCGTGGACATTCAGCTTTTGCACAAAACTAAATGTATGTGCTTGCAACTAAAGCCCTGTGTTGGCAACATTTTCCTTGACCAACTGACTCGTATCAAATTAAACCTGACCATTCTTTAGGCTTGATTGCTCAGCAGCTAAGCCCTACAAAGGACCTATTTCAGAAGTGTGTGTGAGTGTGTACTTGCCTGTGTATGTGCCAGTGCCCCCCCACTTGATAACTGAAAGGGGCCTGAGGACCCGTTAGAAGAGACTACGGGCCATGCTGCATTGCCTGGCAACAACTGCCATTGGCAGATAGCATCCACATCACCGTAGCAACCTTGGGGTTGGGAGGTTACTGGTTAGGGGCCCCCTTGAATGCACCACTCCCTCTTCACACACCCCCCTCTTTCTTTGTGACAGGTTTGTGATTGGCCAACATGTGTGTGGGCTCTGCACGCGTGCAGCCAGGCGGTGCAGAGGTTGCCCCGTGTGATTGTGAGTGGGTGTGTGTGCGTCAGTGTGTATAGTCTTTAAAGTGTTGTTAGGAGTACCATGGTACTTTGGGGGGCCAAACTTTGCACTATGATTTTAGCAGTGTAATGCTCACATACCATCATGCCTGTTAAAGAGATTTGGATTTGGAGCCGGAAGCAAAGGAGGAACCCCTACACAGGTAGGCATGTTTGTGTTTGTCTGTGTTTCCTTGTCTGAGTCAGTTTTTTTTTAATGGGAACATGTGGCTAGGCAAATTATTTGTACACACTTACATATTAGTGTTAATTCACTAGAAGAATAAAACAGCTGAGGGTGAGATGAGTTAAAATAGAAATCAAAATGTGTGAACAGTGTGAATTGGAAAAGAAGAGGAGGGAGAGCTAGAGATATAAAGCTTGTGGTAATCATCAGCTTGCTTTGTTCAGGCTGTTGGTTTGCTGAGATGATCTGCTAAAGAGCAGCAGGAGTCTGGATTCTGGGACTTAGTTGAATGTTGGGAAGAAGAGTAAATGGAAATTAATGGAGAGATTGACGGACTTGTCACTGCAGGTGACTTTTTTTTCTCTTTCTCTCTCTGATTGTATTGTACCTGTGTTGGTAGGTAATGGAGTGTTTGTGGTAACAGGTACAATGGCATTTCTCCTTCTCAGCTAAACTATTATTTATAGCTGACTACTTAATTATTAAAAACTGGTCTAACTGGCTGTTTGTAATTTTTGAATTGTAAGATGAGTATGCATTGTTCTGGTGTTGATAATTGGAGCTCGAATGTTCATAGACTCTTCTGTTTATTGAGGGATGCAACAACCAGCTGGTGTGTTGTTTCTTTTTCCAGTTTCACAGTCGATGTCGCATTTAGTCCAGTCTGGAGAGGAGTATTACATAAGGATGATATTATTGTTATTGTTATTATAAT
>NW_023340246.1:11978912-11990456 GCF_004916995.1 Morone saxatilis
ACAGTATCTTTTTTTTGTTCTCTAGTATTATTATTATTATTATTATTATTATTATTATTATTATTGTTGTTATTGTTATTATTATTACAGTAACATACTGTGACTGTCTACCATGCACCACCACATTTAAATAATTAAGCCTGTATTATTGTATTATTAATTAGGGGTTTCATATTTGGAAACACATGACACACTACACCTTCCTGCAACAGTAAAAAGTGGAAGCACACAACTTGTGTTGATCTGGATGTATTTTGACCAAACAGCAGTTTATTAAGTACATCTTGCTAAACCTAATGCAATTCATTACAGCAATAAACATGTGTAATTTGGGATGCTGTTGCTTTATATTGAAAGGTTTCTAATAATTTGTCTACCTACAACTTAAACAGAGTGATAAGCCTAAAAGAATTTCTTATTTCAGGGCTTTTTCATTGGATTAGATTTAACAAAGTGTGCCTAATAAACACACACACAAACACACACACAGACACACACCAAACACTGATTCCACACCACTCTTCTACCCACAAAATCCAAGGCGTGACTTTGCTTATTAGCAGTGCTGCAGTAGTATTCATTAACACATTTCTCTCACAGATCACACTTCCCAGTTTTTCTATTTTAACCCACATTTCAGTTGCTATGCATTTATTACTTTCCCCCTTTCCCACAGAGTGATTTTATTGTATCCCTGCATGATGTTTCAAAATCCCTTTTTTAACCTTTCTTATATGCACTTCATTTTCACTACCTTCCATTATTTGGTCAGTTCTCTCTTTTTTGCTCTTTGTTCTAGATTATTATCTGCTCCTTAGTAGCCTGTTGAAGAATATGAACCCAAAAACTAGTATGAGTCTGTGTCTGCTGGTGTAAGTTTAATTGATCAACCTGATTGTTTCTGTGAATAATGTGAAAATTATCATTATTAAGTACTCTTTAAGTCTCCATTGTTACTGGATTGAATGTTTGTTTGGTTTTTCTCAAAAGAAGTTGGATCTCTTACCTCGTTCTGAATTGAGAAAAGAAAATGGATGCCTCTTTTTTTTTTATTAAACAGTGAAATTAATTTGTGTTTAGTCACATAGTGTCTTTTATACATCCTTATCAGTCATCTTATGTCTGAATGTCTCCCTCAGCCTCTCTCTGTTCCTCCTCCTCAGTCTTAATGGCCTTGCTGAGCACTGACTCATATACTGCAGTTGTGAAGGGTGTTTTTTTTTGTCAAAATTGCACAATACCTCTTTCCTTTTCTCTCTTGTTCTTTGCCTTTTTTGCTTGAGTAAAGGTGAGGTGTTGAATTTGCCTTCATTTCCTTCATCTTCAAAATTAAAGATTTTGGATGTTGCTGTCTGTAATCATTACAAATTTTAAAGACCACATTCGAGTGTTTAAACATGAGCAGGAACACACACACAGAGCATCTACTGTGGCAGAGACATCTTGCGTCTCACTGCCAGTAAACAAACATTTCCTCTTTCTCCGCAGACATTATTCACAGGATATTTAATTGCTGTCACTTCTTTATTTCACAATCTCTTGACAGTTTTTGATAAGCTTGCGTCATACATCTGATGATTGATTCATACAAGGTTTTTATTAAACAGTAGGATAAGCAGACATATTGTGACATGGCACACAAACAAAACTCTCCCGGGGGTATTATTGCTTATTATGATCTTGATCTTGATGTTCTCTCAGAGGATTTAATTATTACGCAACATGTGATACAAACATCAGAGCTGCTTGTCTCCTGATCAGAGCAAATAACTATTACTGCCATGTCACTGTGATCAGTCAATTCCTAAATTGACACAAAACTATTGACAAACTGGTTCTGTAACTAATCATGAAATTATGGTAACGCTTTAAGGGGATTCGATTCATGCTTTCTATGCTGGATTAAAAATATTTTAAATATCTTTGAGGTACTTTAACAGGTATGTGTCCACCAAATTCAAATTAAAGTGAGGTGACAAGATATATAAAGATGATGATATATCAAGATGATGTCTTCAGATGATAGCTAGGCTTGGTGGACAACCCGGGTCGCTGCAGCAACTTCGTATATGGGTCGCCAGCTCTACCGACTGAGCTAACCGGGCGCCCCTGAAGATTATATATTGAATATATTGAAGATATTGTCTCTCCGGTGCAGCCATCAGTTTGGTGCGAATGGAAAAAATTCTGGTCAAATATTATGCTTTTACTGTGCTTAAAGTAACAGTATTCAAGAATTGGTGTTGATATCTGAGGGAATACTAGAAAACATTTTCACCAAAATTAGTGACATGGTTTCGACCAGTGTAGCGCCGTCATCGCAGTGATGGTGTGTCTTTTCACCGGTCTTTAAGACAGAAGAGATATGTCTGACTTCAGCAGATTTTCCAGATAAAAAAACGGAAAGTACCAGATAACAGAAACTTTGGGAGCCATACTATTGAGGACCTTGTGGGCACTCTTCTGTACTCTGACCAAGCAGTGGTGGAACTAAATGACCACTGATGTCAGGAAAGCACAGTCACAGTCTTCCACTGCAGACGATACGTCAAACCCCTATACCACTATCTGACAGCACTTACTGTATACTGTAAAATCATTCCCATCAAGTTTGAGGGCATTCATTATAAGTCTCTTGTGAAACTAATGTCATGTTTCTCTTGTCTCCTCTCCATGTTGTCCTCACCTCTACCTGACTTCAATCTGACCCCTGGATGACCGTGCCTGCACAACTCAACAGGTAAGTGCTTTTATTTGACACAGTCAGCGTTTGACAAACTTTTTTCCAACTGATCCAGAGCACAGTTTTCTCCCAGGGTTCAGATGTTATTGTAATATAGTCATACACCTGCTCTCTACATTTTTCTCAATCACCTTTATCTTTGACTACCTACTGTATACAATTTACACTCCCCATAGACTGTTACAGTATGTGATACATAGATTTGTTTGATGGTGATTCCCATGGAGCTGGAAGATGTAGCTTAAGGAACGTGGCTAGAATAACAGTGTTGTGTGTTTGGAGTAGGTACACTGGGTGTGCAGAAGTGTTTCTCAGGTAGTGGAAATGGCCCAAGGGTTGTCCTTCTGTGAAATAGTGCCTGGTGTACGTGTGAGATCATTAACCTCAGTGTTTTGTCAATGCTATATCATGCAGAGCCCACAGGCGCCATTCTGTTTTCCTCCCTCTGTCTTTGTATAACACAAACACGCACGCACACACACACATACACTCTCCCTACAGTCATACGCACTCGCCTTTGGTAACCACCCACAGAGACTCCAGTTCCTTCAGCTCAGCCATAAAGTGTTTTCTCACTGTAGTGCGCTGACCTGCTCTCACACCCCTATGACCCATATCACTTCTCTTCACACTGGTACTCTTTCTCTCTTGCCAGCACCCTGCAGCTACAGCTGAACTGTCCAACCAGTCTAACCGACCACTTAGGTCCCAAGATTTACAGGGCCATTTTTATTATTTGAACAGGGAAAAAAATGTTTTTGTAAGGAAGGGGAACCTCCACTTCTGGGTCTTTCAAGGGTCTGGGAAGTGCACAAAAGGTCAGAAGGGTGTTTTTGGAGCTTGACCTATGTTAGGGACTAAAAGTCATGATTTTTCTGCCTCTGCTTGGATTTTGACGGTCAAAAAAAGCTTTCTCTTGTGAACTTCTCAGACTTAATGAAAGTCCATTGCCAAATCTATTTATCTGCCCTTATAAGAAAACGTAAAATAGTGTCTCCAGAATCTAGAAAGAAACATTAAATGCATGAACGATAAACCAACAATAAGTGTCATCACATCAGCCTTCACAATTGTGCCACCATTTGCTGTAGCACAGTAACTTCAGCATAACCTCCACTTGTTAAAATGCCTGCTAAAATGTTAAAATGCTGCAGACAGGGCCATTTTTATTGTTTTAACAGGAAAAAAAATGTTTTGTAAAGTTGGGGAACCTCTATTTCTGGGTCTTCTGGGAAGTGCACAAAAGGCCAGAGAGATGTAGCATTAATCTCCACACAATTTATTGTCTTTTTACGTAGTCTATTTTAATGTAGTTTATGGTTTACAGGGACAATGCACATTGATCAACATCACTGTAAATGTGCCATTCTTAGCCAAAAGACACATGTTTAAGTGTTCCTTGGCCAGATGTTGAATTAGCCATTAAAACAACAACTTTAGCCACATAATAGTATGGATGGGGTTAGCAAGAAAGTATCATATACTGTATCACATAGAAAATTGGTTTTAAAGATCAGTGTAAATGTTTTTTAGAAACCCAGAAAAGTAAAGTAGGACTTGTATTTTTGTTTGATTGGTGTTAAAACTGTTGGCAATGGGGTAAGATTAGTTTTCAATCAAGTGAAGATAAATTGCGTACTGTTTCAAGCGTTTGACAAGTCACCACTGTTTTGTTCTTCTCAATTTAAACTTGTTCACTCCATTTCAGTTCAGTTGGCTTGGCTTGATCAATAAGCAATCATTTTGAATGACTAATGGGAAAGAAAAAAGTTAAAAAGCCGCCCTTTTTTCCGAATGGAGAAGGCATATATCATCATAGATTTATATCTGTTATATATCTGCGTGTGCAGATGGGGATGTGTGTATTCAGGTGTGTGTCTCTGTGAAGGACTGTAGAGGCTCTCCTGGGCTTTCTTCCTCTGAAATGAGGTTAAGTGCGTGTGTGTCTGTGTATGTATTGTACGCCTGTGTGTTCATGTGTGTGTACTGTAGTGCTGTAGGCTACATTCAGACTCATCTGTGTCTCTACAGGTTATTAACTCTCCTATTCTCAACTCATTATGTGAGCCTTTGGGCAAGAATCTGATCTCTCTCCTTTGTTCTTTCCTTTCTTGTTGGAATTTTAAAAAAAGTGTTTGACTGTGGAACACAAGAATACCTTGCTGTGTATTAGTAATCATCACATCACAAAATGGAAACCAATTAATCCAGAAGTCCCTAAGTCAGGGGCCTCAAACTGCTGCTCCTGGTCAATTTCTTGTCCTCCATACCCCTCCCTCTGACCCGCAACATTATGTCATAAATATAATTCAGCCAGCAAGATCCTATTTTTTTCTGTTTT
Source organism: Morone saxatilis (assembly GCF_004916995.1). Taxonomy (NCBI): domain Eukaryota; kingdom Metazoa; phylum Chordata; class Actinopteri; family Moronidae; genus Morone; species Morone saxatilis. Next base: position 11,983,997 of record NW_023340246.1, read on the forward strand.
TTTCATATAAATTTAAAGTACCCCTTCAAACACAATTCTGTTTAAAAAAGTGATGATGAAATGATGATATAAGTATGATGTTAGTAATGGAAATATTTTTAGAATATTGCATCTTCTTATAGTACTTTAACTCCCTTAAGTATTTATCTATAGATTAGGACTGTGTTAGTTTGGTTTGATCAGATTGTGATTGACAATGCCCTGGCAATAAACAACCATCTGTCATGAGTTTTTAATTTTAAATTGTGCTTACTCCTGATTGGTGGTTGGAAGCATGTGACACCCCTTTTTTAAATGCCCACTTTAAACTAGTGAGGAGGACATACCCTGAAAACATACAAATTGTTCTACCTTTAGCATAAAGTTGTGTGTTCATATAGGTTTTCAGGGCTTTTAACACTGTTTTGTTACCGGTTATGCATCAAAGTCAACCTGACTGTCTAAGATTCAGTATTATCAAAGGGCCAGTGATACAGTATGGCACTGAATTAATTAATCCATACAATTATTTGACAGTGAAGCTAAGCCAGTTGTAATACAACAGTCTTTCATCTGTGGAAATCTGCTGCTATGGTGGTGGTGCTTTAATGATGGAGTGACTGTTGTCTAGACGAGTGGGAGGTGGACATATTGCCCCTAGAAACATAGTGACAGAGAGCATGTCACCCACAAATAACTATATTTACACTTTCGGCTGAACAAAGGCCGTACCCTTCACTTGGTGATGAGTCAGTGTTAGAGTATAGTCTACTGACTTTATTACTGGACTTTTATTAAGGGTCTGGAGACTGTGGAAGCTACTGGGTGCTGTAATACACAGAGATGTTAAAACATCAGTTGTCTCAGTCTTGCTTGAAAAAAATACTCAACAACTTGCCAAATAATACCTTCTTCTTATCCATTTTGGTTATAACTAGAGCTGCAACTAACAATTATCTTCATTATCAATTTTTATTTTTTATTTTACCTTTTATTTTATAAAACATTAAGAATGGTTCTTGTTTTCAATTACACTTGTACAAAGGTAAGTGGAGGGGACAAACAAGAACATAAGACAGAAACAAAAGTAACTAAATCATCGAATCAAACAGCAGTAAAACATTTACAAGTATCAAATGTAATTAATTAATCTGTTGATCAATTTCTCGATTAATCGATCAGTTGTTCGGTCCATAAAATGTCAGAAAATGCTGGAAAATGTTGATCACTCTTTTCCAAAGCCCAAGCTTACGTCCTCAAATGTCTTGTTTTGTCCACAACCCAAAGATATTTAGTTTACTGTCATAGGGGCAGCAGTAGCTCAGTCTGCTTGGGAACTGGAAGGTCACTGGTTTAAGTCCAGCATGGACCACAGTATGGAGTGTGAACTGGTAGGTGTGCCCTTGAGCAAGGCACCATCACTCCCCTGTCTCTCTACATTTGAATGTCTATATGTGCTGCATGTGGTTGTATTTCAGACCTATGTGTGTGTAAAGAATTGAGTGAGAAAAGAATTTCCCTATTAGGGATTAACAAAGTTAATCTTCTTCATAAAGGACTAAAGAAAGCAGAAAATATTTGCATTTCAGATGCTGAAATCAGAGAATTTTGATTCAAAATGATTAATTGATTTTAATAGTTGACAACTGATCGACAAATCGTTGCAGCTCTAGAAATCTTTTTATCAGCAGCTTTGAGGGATTTGGGTTTGTCTGCTGTTGTTTTCACATGTTTGCAGTAGAAGCATTTATTTCTCTGTGCTTTCCACATTGTGGACCATCCTCTGCTCTCCAAGTTGTTTTTGGCAGTCACCAGTGTGTCACATGTAGCCAGGACTTAATACTGAAGGGTTTTCCCTGGCTTTCAGAGAGCCTGAACTGTAACCTTGGGGCGGTGGATTTTTCATGAGATTAGACTAGTGAAGTCTCAACACCGCCATCACGCTTAATCTGTAATGCATTTACAGTACAGTTACATATCTCCTGTTGTTTTGTCTCTGTTCTCAAACATATTGGTAACTGCTTTGTATATTGTTTTAATTTTTTTGTAATTTTTATAATGTCTTATAGCTTTGGTGGGGTTTGAAAGAGGGGGTATTTACCAGGCAGAGAAGTTTGAACAAAGGCACCACTGAGTTGCATTATAGGTTTAGTGCCCAGTGTTTCTGGAGCTTGACCTATATTAGGGACCAAAAATCCTGGAAAAAAAATCCTGATTTATTTTCCTCTGCTAAATCTAAATATCTGCCATTTAAATAAGAAAATATATAATAGTGTGTTCAGCATCTAGATAGAGAACATTAAATGCATAAACAGTGAACCGACAGTGAGTGTGTACATCAGCCTTTATAATTATGCTAGCATTCGCTGTATGATCAGCACAGTAACTTCAGCATAACATCCAGTTGTTAAAATGCTAATGCTAATGCCCTGCAGACAACAGACTGAGAAAGAATAGTGTAAAATACTGTGATTTAAGTCGTTTATGCCTAACCTTCGAGTCCAGCTATATTGGAGGTTTAGGTGAAGTACCTCAGAAATCTAAGCTGTTTTGAACACAGTTAGCGGCCCTGGAGGAGGAGAAGGTACTAGTGGAACTTGAGATACAATGAAAAATACACAATACCTGTCTCGGTTGGCTGCATTTCATGTTTTCATTTTTCTTTGTTGAAAAAAACAATATTCTTCTTGGCTAGTAACTGAATACATGTGTGATGTTATGATGGGTGTAAGGTGTGCAGATCGAGCACCAGAGGGTGAGTTCACAGATCAGATCTGGTAGTCCTTCATTGTCTTCCAGCTACAGGAGTCGGTCACTTGACTGGATTTAAAGTGTGCACAGAGGGACACACATGCTAGAATAAGTACATACAACCAAGGACAAGTAAATTCAAACAGAAATCACAGTATGAAATGCACACCCAGACACACGGACGCCTGTTCACAGACATAGACACACACCTGTGAGCAGCCTCACAGACACATGCATGTAGACAGACAGGATATATGCACACACACACAGCAGGAAAGTCCCTACTGTGTTGGTGCGCCGCGGGTGGGTGGCCACGACCAGTGGCCTTTGGCTTAAAGTCTGAGGTGGGCTGAGAGTTTGTGTTTCACCCCCTCAACGCAGAGACACAAAGACGGGCTGTGTTTGAGAAAAGACAGATTAGACGAGGAGGAGAGAGGTCCAGAAAAGGGGGGAAAAGACGGGGAAATGTTGCAACAGTGATTTCTGGGATGTTTCAGTGAGATTTGAGGTCAACAAACAAGCACAAGCAAATTGATGAGGGAAGATGAGTCTGAGACAGAGAGAGATGAGACAAAGGGATGTGGAGAGATGGAGAAAGACAGATGGAGGAGAAGGAAAGAGGGAGAGAAATGGAGGGTAGCCAGATGGAACTCCGCTCTCCAACTTTTGACAGCTCGTGGGAGGAATATCTTTGGGGAACTCTATTTCTGATTGGTGTGTGTGTTTGGATACGTGCATGTTTTGACAGTCTTGTCGTGTTATAAGGTTAATCATAGCATAGCAAGTATGAACTCCCTCTTTGTTTATATTATCCTGTGTGGGTGTGTTACACTCTATTTTGAGTTGATCTATTGTGTGTGTGTGTGTGTGTGTGTATGTGTGTGTGTGTGTGTCCGTGCTCGTCCACCATTACACCCATGGTTTATCTGTAATGTGCCTTGAAAACCCCAGTGTGTAACAGCTGGAAGTCAGCGCTGCCAGCTGGTCTGGCCAGCAACTGCTGATCTGGATTCTGCTCTTAAATCCCTCACTAACGGGTTGACTTGCTTTGGGAGCTGTTCTTGGATCAGGAGTAAGGAAAGTAAGCCAGTGGGGTGGAAAGAGGTTCTAGACAAGAATCTGTGTGTTGGTAAATTAAAGCTGGTCTCAGTCCAGCATTTAAAGGAGGCTTGTGCTGGGTTGATGTAGTGCTATGAGCCAGGATAAGAGGGATGAGCTCAGAATAACGAACAATTTCGCGTGTGTGTGTGTGTCAGACAGCTCACAGCTGTAGAGGACCAAACGCCAGACCCAAAGTCGGCCCCTATTGTCAGGGTAACGGTCGGCTTGCCGTCTGCTCAATCAGCATAATTTACTCTGTCTCTCACCCTCGCAGTCTTTTTGTCTTTTAGTTTGTGTCTCAATCACTTTCTCTCTCTGTCAGTTTTCCTCTCCCTTTTCTTTCCTGATCCCCCCTCTCACTTTTGCTCTTTATCACTTTCTACTTTTATGTCTTTTTTTTATCCCTCCACATTGCCCCCCCTCCTCTCTAAATCAGTGACACAGGCACGATGGGGGAGGGCCACACACACTCCAATGGCTGTACTGCAAGGCTGCTGCTACTGTTATTTCACACATCCTGGTTTTTATTAGAGTTTTCCTCTCACTGTGTTCCGCATGTGTGCTTGTTAAAAGGCTTTATATATGTAAACACATGGCGTATAATACTCACACCTCTTAGCAGGCTGTAAACTTGCACATGCTGATTAAAAAAAAACACCTTTGCTTTCATCCTGCTGTTTTTATATTCCTGTGTATATGCATGTTTTTTGTTTGTTTATATTTTTCTCATTTTGTTTCTGCCTCACAATCCCTGTCAGACACACACACTTTCACACAAAGAAAGAGGTTTCGGCGGTAGACTGTGGCACCTGTAGTACACAGGCCCCAGTGGGGTTTGGTGGGCGTGTTGCCAGATTGGACTCCTGGTGGGCTGCCAGATTGGCTGTCAGCACATGAGCTGAACTTTGTCTTTGCTTCTGTCTGAGCGTTCAACCCTCTCCCTTGGGAGTCCAGCTTAATTTTTTATAAGAAATGAATCTGAAGCCATAGAAAACCATGGCTAGAGTCCTTGATTTGTTAAAAAAAATGTTTCACATCATTATAGTCTTAAGAAAAACAATGCCCAAGGAAGGAAAACACTCTGTTCTGTCCACCGGTCCAAAGGCAAAAGTAAACAAACAAAAGTAATCCTGTCATTTTGTAATGTTACCATAATAAAATGGCTGCAATGTCCCAACTAGTGTAAGCAGTGATATGATTGTCCCTTTTTTCTTATTCATTTTTCATATTAATGTCATATGGTCAGTATAATTGGACTGTCCCTGTTCATAAACGCCAGCTTGCAGCGATGAGATAATTAAATACATGTGAAATACATAAATTATATGGTAAAATACATACCAAATCTGAAATATAAGCCTTTACTTCCTATGCATGCATTCACCCATCCAAGTTATGTAGTAAACTGTATATGTGGACGTTAAACACTGAATGGCAAGAGCAGCTTTTCTTTACAACTGACTCTGCTGGAATATCACTGTGGGAGGTTGCGGTTGAATGGACATGCGTGTGTTTTGTCAGCATGGAGTGTGCTCTTTTTACAATGCTGCACATGGATGTGACATAACATCCAGTTTACAGACATGCACAACAATACACATACGTACACTTGCAGTCATACACGCACATATGCCTAGATAAAGTATCTGCTGGAAGTTAACTCTTCTGTTCAGTTACAAATCAGAGTTATCTTATAATTCAAAGTGTTCAAGTTCAAAGATTTTATGGTGTGTGTGTGTGTATGTATTGGTGTGTAAATGTGTGTGCACACTGCTGTCTGTCCACATTGGCATACAGCATTTACATTTACAGCGTTTACAGCATTTGAGTTCATGTATGAGCTTGTGCTGTGAAACGGTACATACTTCAGTCCTGACTGTTGATTTCCCTCAAACAGCTGCTTGTCAAAATGTTGTCACCACTTAGATTTGGGTGAGAAAAAAACTCTAACGTGCACACGCACACACACACACACACACACACACACTTTCTCGACCAAGCACTGTCGTAGCTGTGAGATCAAAAACTGGTTCAGCCACATATCAGAATTACACAAGCCCAGCTGAAACACTGTTGCAATGACAAACATGCTACCTGGCAATTCTTAAATACACTCAGTAGGAAACACCTTTTGGACAGTCAAACCAGACTCTCAGTTCATAATCAATCAAAACACTGAATACTAATGTTGATAACCCACCCTGACTAAACTTTGGATTTTGAGTTGCTTGGTTGCTCTTTATCTGTGTGTAAACAATGTATTATTTGTATGGTGATAAAAGAAAATCTTTTCCCACAATTCATATCTGTAGAGCGGAATAGAAGAACTTAAAGGTTGAATTCAAGTGGATGTGTAAGCCTAAATATAATTCTCACTTCTCACACATTTTCACACATCACCCACACTCCATGCCTGTATGTTGAAAATCACCATCTGTATATGATTTTATGAATACCATAGTCTGCGTGAAAACTTCAATGCATATGCAAACCACATCTGGCCTCAGGTCTGCTGGAAAAGCTCCTCCACTCAGGCATGACTAATCAGGAATGCACAGAGCCGACCGCACCCTTTCTCCCCTTCAACCACTGGACGCAGGCCTGTTGGGCGTGTGTGAGTGTGTGTGTG
>NW_023340246.1:11990465-12007620 GCF_004916995.1 Morone saxatilis
TGTGTGTGTGTGTGTGTGTGTGCATGTTTGAGTGTGTGACTGCCCCGCTCAGATTACCAGTTCATTTATCTTGCAAGCTATAGTGCCACTCTTTTCACAAACTTTTATTCTTTTCATGCTATGGTATCACTTCATTTCTCTTCTTTTCTCAGTCACACAGACTAACAGAGATGCGGCCTCTCACCTCATTAATCTACAGCATGAACACAGGGAGTCTTATGGACGCTACAGATATGATCACGCTGGATGAAGTGCTCTCTCCAGCGCTCATGCTGGAGTCGACTGTTTAAACAGATGTGGATCAAACATACACCCCGTCTGCACTCCCTGTCTTTTGTCTTCACGATGGTGCATTTGTTCATGAAGTGTGTGTGTGTGTGTGTGTGTGTGTGTGTGTGTGCAGGAAATAAATCCAGCATTCTATGGTTTGGTACACAAATGTTTAAGTACACCAAATAAATGTGACTGACTGCTGGGCTTAAGGTTGGAGTCAGCTGCTGCTTTGGGGTTAGGGGTGAGAGATTAAAGGTCAGTACCTGCTTTTCTCTTTGTCTCCGTGGATAAACCCCACACACACACGACTCTTCGATAAACAGATGTACACACACACACACACACATTCTTAATTGCGTACACACAGGCGGGGTGTGGGAGAATGGTGCTCTCAGCTAAGCTGACAGCTTTTACCAGAGAATAATAGAATTAAGTAACACACACACACACACACACACACACACAGTGCTTTCTGCTGGAATAATAGATGTTGGGATAATGGAGCACGTGGCTAGAGGAATGAGGGGATTTGTCTTCAAACCGCAGTGAATTGACAAGAGTTGACTCCAGGGGTTTGGACCAACTTAAACTTGCTGTCTAACAATTCCACACAGGACCCTCTGTGTATGTGTGTGTGTGTGTCCTCAAAGGGGCTGTTCTACAGAGGCCAAATATAGGCCTTGAATGTTTGAAATAGCAGTGTTATCCCTGACTAAAGATTGCTATCTTTGCACACACAAACACACACACACACACTCCTATAAACACACAAATGTGCTTTATTCCCTTCAGGCCATGAGATTGTGTTGTTGTGTTGACTCTAGTCTGATAGTTGAGTGTTAGGCATGTATGTACAAACACACAGACACACATTTTTCCAGCCCATTTAACCTTTCAATGAAGACTGAAGTCTAAGCTGATCAGCAGAGATTTTTCTCCTCAGAGGAATTTCAGTCTGATGGTGTCTCCATGTGGTCGGAAATGGTAATTACAATTCAACAAGGCAAGGCTCAATAAGCATGTGGTAAATTGATATTATACTATTCATAGTACTGAACACCATTTTCAGAGCACCATTTCCTGCTATATTTTAGTGTTGTGGCCCCTTCTGTAAGAACTGAGCTGAAAAAGTTGTAGTTTAAATGTTACACAAAAAAGTGAAAAATCATATTGTGACTGACTTAAAGATGTACTTATGGTCCTAAACATATTCGGACCACAACTATCAATGGTTTTCATTATTGAAAAAGTCCAGGGTGGCTTGGACCAAAAGATGTCAGACGAAAACCCCAAATAGATTCAGTTAATTATCATATATGACAAAGAAAAGCAACAAATCCTCAAATTTGAGAAGCTGGAATCAGATAATGTTTTGCATTTTTGCTTTTAGAATGACTGAAACAATAATATGATTATCAAAATAATTGCTAAAGGATTTTTTTGTCCATTAATCATTTAAGCTCTAAAACACAACACATATATTAGAACAGATTAGCACTGGGATGTTAGTTAAAAATATTGGAAAATCAATACTGAATAATTTCTTGTGGCAGTAGTTTTCCTTATGTTTAGGAATATCCACAATTTGCTCCAGAGGATATGAAGGACCTTCAGTAACACTATCCACCGCCACCAGAGGGCTGTTGCTGGGCTACAGGCCGGCCTGTCGTGCCCCGCCCCCTGGAGGTCTGAAGTTGCTAGGCAGCTAACCTGATAGAGTGACATTTTATACTGTGTGACTCACTTTTTCCTCATTCTCCTGGTCTATTATCATGTGGATTAGACTTTTTACTCTCTGTCATCTGCTTCCTCCCTTTTGATCAAGGTTGAGTTACATTCAGACGGTGCTTTCTTAATTTCTCCTGATGCCTTGTGTGTATATTAGTGTGTGTGTGCTTGTTCATCCATTGTACTGAGACACCCAACAATAATGATCAATCGAACGGTCAATCTCACTCCACCCTTCCTACTTCCCATCACTCTTAGTGGCAGTTTAAGTGCATCATATGAGGTTAGTCTATGGACTCTAGTGACCTTATGTGGGCTCAGATGTCTAACTGAATGAGTTGTCCTACAGAGACAAACACACACATATTCACACACACTGTATATAAATACGTGTGGTGATATTCCCGCAGGCCACACACCACACGACATATGCAAGCACTATACATTAATGTCGCCTCACACACAAATCATGCAGTTTCTTTGACATGCCACATAAACACACATTAAAATCAGCAGAGTCTCTTGTGTATTACTGTCAGTGTGAATGACACATCACCTCTTTGCAAAGCCTCATGGGAGTATGAAGAGGTCGCCTACAGTCCCCTATTCCTTGCACTCAAGTTACCACTACGCAATTCAATGCTGCTGTTCGTTCACTGGTGTTCTTTATTAATCCTGTTAATGTATATGATTGCTGGAGGACAGACAGTGAAGGACATCATAGGACAACTTAAGAAAATGTGGGGTTTCAGACTTTCTTGAAAGCATTGTCACGTCATGAGTTTCTCTGTCTTCGTCTTCACTACAAAAAACAGTGATAAAATGGATGCTTTGCAGGGATTGACACAAATACATTAAATACACGTCTATATAAGGGAATGGCATGACAAAGAGGAATAAGACAGAGCAAGATAAACAAAGCAGTCAGACGTACTGCCATTGGAGGTGAAGGCTAAGCTCTCTGGTTCAAAGAGAGGTCAGGGTTCAGAGTTCGTAGCATTACAGGTCAAACAGCCGTCAGGGGGTGACAACAGATAATACTTTCTTTACTGTTGTGTGAAGATAAGAATAGGATACAGTGCACACACTATTTAAGGATGTGATACTACATCTCATCAATGTTTCTTTCAGTCTTTTCATCAGGGCAAAGTCAAACTCATTTTTGTCTTTGTTAACCTCATTGCTATCAGTCTTTCATCTTCTTTCCATTTCCTGCAGTAGACCTTGCCTCCACATACAGTACACCACTACCCTTAATTTACATATTGTATGATAAAGTTACACCAGACTTTCAGCGTTTGCACATCTGGGTATGGAAGTACACACATTATGGCCCCTTGTTGACTTTATGTATGTTGTAATAACAGTAAACAATAATTTAAACTCTCTGTTAATACATCCCATACTACTATAATCTTCTCGAAAAAATACAGCTTTTACATATCCATTGATGAGTTTGGTAAACAAACACTAGGTACATGCATCTAGTATGTATGTATGTATTTGACAACTGTAGGTTGGCAGCTCACAGTAATGTACAGTACTGCATTGTTAAAATGATCGTACTTGTGAAAATACCCTGTCTACCTACCTGTTCTAAAGACCAGTATGTGGGATTTAGTGGCATCTAGTGGTTTAGTTGCAGATTACAACCCCCCCCTGCTTCGCTCTCCCGTTCCAAGGAAACATACCTATGATAATATAGTCAGTAGATGGTCCTAAATGTTACACATTGGCTCTTTTAATGTATTAATAGAGAATGTGGAGGTGTACCCTAATTTAAACCATAACTGATATATCCCAGAATTAATTTTGCCTTGATCTGAATGTGATTTGCAGTGAAACCAAATTTGGGAGACTAGTAGTCTTTCCAAAAAGACAAGCTTGAAATTTGTTCCTAAATGTGGCCTTTTGACAAAAAAACAACAACACACACGTACACACAAACAGTCTCAGTAAATGTAAGGGTACTGTCTGGTAATAAAAGCCTTCCTCTGTGGTGTAGTTGAACCCCTGTGTTTAACTGGCTCTGTGAATGTGTTACTGCTGAGAGACACACTGTGAAACTGTACTTACTGGGATTTGGAATTTGGCAGACACACTCAGCCAAGGCTTTTGTCCTTTTTTTAGGAGTGAAAAAAAGACAATTGTTGACTTGCAGATGCACTAAATGCTACTTTAGTGTGTGTGTGTGTGTGCGCGTGCGTTCGTTCATTCGTGCTTCATGTGTTGCATCCAGGTATACTTATCTGCTATATTTACCCTTTGTGTGACAGCGTCTGGTCAGTGTGTATCGATGTCAGGCATGGCCGGCCTCTGATGTCTGATTGGGTTACTTGGCAACAAGGTCGCTCTCATGTCACCATCTCCTGTCCGTGTCATGAAAGCAGTGACGGCACGTACAGTGTATGTATGTATATATGGGTGAAATTGATACTTTTCACCTTTTTTGATGTTTATTTAGCAGGATATATCATTTAGTTGGCTTAGCAAGCCCTCCTTTATTCTAAGTAAAATTACAGGATTTAGTTTTTTCAGTCAGAGATGTTTTATCTTCATAATCAGTGGTTTAAAGGTCTGTCTCATATACTGTGTGCACAGTGTCATCGCTAGTTATAGTTTCTTTTTACTTGCATCCTGAGAAATGTCACACTGTCATAAGTATCTGCTATTTAACTACGCATCGTGTGTCTTTTTGATGCAGGGGTGTGTGAATCCAGTTTATCTTCTAAAACCCTTTAATATGATCGGATTTCATGTAATTTTGCTTAAATTATGCCAGTAACTTTAGTTTAGTCCATTGCTGTCTGGTCTTGTGTTTACTTTGTCTCCTTTATTATCATGTTGAGAGGAATGTCCCAAACCCACTTTGTGACCTGTACAGCCTGTTTAAACAGCAGTTTGCTTAGCGACTGTTTTATTTCACAGCTAATCACTGCCAGATGCCTCTAATGATATAATCACATGTTGACGTTTTGCTGTCACATACTCACTCACTGTTGAAATGGTGCTGAAATGATGCTGTTGCAAATTAAGTTATTGCTTAAATTACTCAAATTGCCCCCAACAGTATAGGAATATTGTGTTTAATACAAACACTAGGGAAGAAAATGACCAGATACAGTACATCTGCTGATATACTGTAGATTAACATTAATAGTTTACATACCACCCGCACAATCATCCAGAAACACAGACATAATCTGGAAGTTTTGCAATGGGGTTTCATTTCCAAAATCACGGATATGAAATATGCAGTGTTAAGATTTTCCCTTTCTCAAAGCCATAGTTCTTTATTTCAGTGTTATCTCATAAGTTCTTAATTGTATTATTGTCTCATTTGGATTACTAATTTCATTGGTAATTTCCTTTACACTGAAGTAAAGCTGATATTGATAAATATGCTAAAAGACAAAATTTGTGACTCATATTTAAGCTAAAGTGCACAGAAAACTGCCATCTCAAATACACTGGCAGGTCTTTCAGTAAAAACTAAAGTATTTCTTGTATTCTGATGCTGTTACTTCTGCGTTTACATCAGTAGTGATGGTAACGTAAGTAATACAGGCCCATAATTTGACTCATGATCAGTTGAAAAACACTCAAAATGTAGATTTCCTTTAAATATATAAAATTAGAACTTTTACATAATTAGGGGACAGATGAAAGTTCAGCTGTCAAAGACTAATCTTGATATTCTCTTCTGACCAGAAGCAGCCAAACCAAAGCCTTTAAACGTCCACTACAGATATCCGGTCGAACATATTGATTATTGCCACTGCTGTTGCTTCTCTGTGTGAAGCTTTAAGGGAATGAAAACGAGGAGATTTATGGAATGGAAGTGAGGTGGGGGTTGAGCCACGATGCTGACCTCTTATGATGACCTTTGACTTTTCACTTCCCTTTGGGAGTTATGGTACTAAAACAGATTTTCTTCCTGAAAAGAGGAGATCAATAAACTAAACTGGTCCTGACTGCATGTCTATTTTTTGCTCTGAATATATTGTTGATTGTCTTACATGTTGGTTTGTAGGTGAGAAATTGAACCAAGGTTAATCATTTTCTCATCTAAGCCAGTTAACATCTGCTCCTATGCTGTTTTAATCACTTATTTTATTTCATACTTTAAGCAGTCCCTTTATCGCTGCACAGTAGAGAGTAATGAAGGTTAATTATTTAAGGACTGTGGCTTTACGTGTCATCAATGCGGACAAAGGTCTTAAAAAATATATGTGTGTGTTCCATATTTGCTCATGTTTGTAAGTTAAGCTGGGACATCAGTAGCAGGCAGTTGTCCCTTTGTGCAAACAGCAAGTGCTGAGGTTGTAGATTTCCCCTCTGAAGGGAAAAAGAAAATGAGGTCGGGGACCTGTCAGAACGATGGGGCTTTAAGTGTAGGTTTACACCACATCCCATCCACAAATCTGGGATCAGCTTTCAGCTGTGTAATGGATCCACAAGAGGAGATCCACAATGAGGTGTTATAACTTCAAATCAGTGTCTAGACAGAAGCTACTTTAATTTTCTCTTTTCAGGTCTAATCAAGGATGTGCAAGTGGGAACAAGGGAATGAAAGGGACTGATTAGGGTTATGAGGTTACTATGATACGTGTGCTTCATGCACATACACACACACACTCCACTGGTTTATTGTCACACCTTGGTGGTCACACACTCCCTCTGCGGTTACACTTGGGTGGGAAAACTCCACCTCCCAAACACACTTGTAGTGCCTCATAAAGACTTTGTTTTTGTCCCTAAGGGCCTCTGTGTGCTATTTTAGCTATTTTAACTATATGTTGGGCAGCTAAATAGGTTGTGTATTATATTGTACCAAAAAAAAAATGCACCAATTGCATATTTCTCATAAAACTTTTTTAAAACAAGAACCACTTCAGGTTATTCTCTTAAATGTCTGACTGATATATCTGTGTTGGGTGGTTGTCGTCATCCTGTTTACGCCATGTTCAACGTTGTCTTTAGGTACTCTAAAGTTGTTGTTTAACTAGTTTCCTCTAGCACCTCAGGCATGTCTGCTACGGTAATGCAAATATACTGGCGTTAAACAGTCTGAAGTATATTTAAACATACAGCTTAGTGCCTCCAACAGTCTTCAGAAGTAGTAGTTTCCTTGTGCACAGTTTCTCCTTAGAGAAATCTGCCACTGCAGATGTACAGTATGTCCTCTCAGTCTATAACTGTTCTGGTCATTTGTTCAATTCAAACTGGCATTAAAAATGTATTTTAGATGAAACAACTTGCGATTAATTCTGCCAGTAGCTGAGGGGGATGGGATTAAACATTGTTTGTCTCAGAAAAAGAAGCACCTGAGGGACTGGAGATGACAAGGATAATGAGGAAAGTAAACAGAAGGACAAGTGGGAAAAAAAGGTGTATGGGAGGGAAAAAAGGAGCCAAGTAGAGAAGGAGGAGTGGTTGCCATGCCGGCAAACGGATGCAGGGGAGGGGCAGAGATCAGGGATCACAGAAAACAGAGAGAAGAGGGAAGGGAGGGAAGGAAGAAGAGGCGGGCTGACTCGTATTTCAGCACCGTGGCTAGGGTTGGGTGTAATCCTAACCTTATACTCACAACACACATAGTCAACTCTCATAGTCTGTCACACACTTACCCTCTTGTGGACTGAGCAAGACTGGAGTTCAGGGAATCCTTACCAGCTCGTACGCCTCATCAGCCTGTCTGTGCGTCACACTGCGTGTGAGCTCAGCAGGTGTGGGCTTCCCTTCCTGATTCTCACTTGTGCTGCTCAGCTGATTGGAGATATAGATCCAGATGGCTGTCAACACCAGGACTTTTTTCACAACATCAACACACTTGGCATGCTTCTTCCTCACCTACCACTGACGACGATACACCTGGGAATGCGGTCAACACAGCACACAGCGGAAAAAGAGGAAGGTGGCGACAAGTAGTTGGACAAAATTCTCTGGAAACCCTGAGGCAGCATCATATTCGCCTTCAGGCATTTACACAACAACACACACATAATAGAGGATCCCTATTTGGAACTTGTGGCGGGAGGATTTCATATGCGAGTGTGTTTGTGCCAGTGTGTGAGTATGCATGTAACTTCATCAGGCTGGGAATAGACCAAGGGACGCTGAAACCTCTTAACCTCCTGGTCTGGCCTGGCACTGAGACAGTGTGTGTGTGTGTGTGTGTGTGTGTGTCAGCTGGTGTGTGCGCTAACAACTGGAGATAAAAGCACTCAAGGGCACACATGGTTGTAAACAACAACCGCTGACTCGCTCTGATTGAAAAGTATCTTAATGTTATTTGTAAACCTCTCTCCACCCTGCCATGCACCACCGAGAAATATTACAGCCAACAGTGAGTGCGCTCATACAAGCGTGTGTGTCGGGAGTGTGTGCCGCAGAGGGGTGGTGATTTTCCAGATTGCCGGATTGTCTAATTACCTCTTTGGGTTTGGGAATCACGCCCGGAATCTTTAAGCACAAAGGAGGAGAAGAAAGGAAAAGAGATGATTTAAGTCTGACATTTGGCTTGTGACACAAAGATTACTTGAAGGAGAAGGAGATTGTCCAGGTCAAAGTTATGATGTGGAACTGTGCAAAGAAAGTGAAGGAAAACTGGGCTATGGCTGAATTTCCACCTGGAACTAATTTAACATAGAATCTGAATAGTTTCAAGCGTTTTAGCATGTGTGCAGATCTGGATACTGTATTGAGAGATGCTTGTAATAATCTGGATTTACAGTGAATATCTAAGGAGGATCTACATCTGAGGATTATTTAGATTGAAACTTGGACATTTTGATCCTACATCCTACCAACTTGGACTTACTTTCCCCTGAATGAGGATGAGAGGGGACAGGAGGTCCTCTTCCTTTCGTAAGGAGAAACCCGCCGGCCTGTCCCGGGCTCTCAGCTGGCTCAGCGTGTCCACCCTCTCCCGCCAGAGCAGACGCATCTTTCACAGCCAGAATGAGCTCCACGCCATCCACAACCGTCGAACGCACTCATACTCACACACTCACCTTCACGCCACAGACAGAGATGAGGACGATGATGACAACTGGGTGTACCAGCCTCAACACAAAATAGGTGAGAGGGTATAGAGGGATGGAAAGACCTCAAGGAAGAGACAATCTTTGTCATTGCTGAGTCCATTTGTTGTGTATCTTTCTGTAGATGCACAACCTCCAAACCACGTGGTGTGTTTGTCTTGGCTGCATCACAACTCTTCACAATGCTCGGAGCTCATTTGAATGGATTTTTGTTCTCGCTCTCAGCCAGGAAGCCAGTGAATGACTTGTTTACATGCTCAAGCAAAGCAAGAAGTGGGTCACTGTCTTTTTATGGCCCCTTGTTCTCCGTCTCCACGTCCCTGGCACTTCCTGGTTGCTGTAGGGAGCGGGCGGGAGTGTCTGCGATCAGTGGGGCTGTTATGGGGTCCAAGGGCACTTTGTGTGTGCGATAGGTATACAGTGATGCGACAGGCCGGAAACGGGTGATGTCACGGGCACAGTGATGTCACAGGCTGGTGGCGATGTGAGTGCAGGGTCTGGTGCCAGTGAGAGTGTGTGTTTGTGTGTGTGGAGGCTTGTATAGCTCATCACTCTGACCAAGTGATAATACCGTAGAATAAAATGTTTTCTTCAGTAACATTACTAGTTTATATTTTGACCTCTTCTTGACTGAGGTAAGAATTCTCTTTAATATTCTCTCAGTACCTTAGAGAGGTATAGTGTTTCTTGATTGGGCTCATTATTTATTAATTAGTTGATTAGTTGTGTGTGCGCAGGCGTCTGTGTGTGTGTATTTTGTCAGTGGTGTCAATAAGACAATAGTTGTAACTGTAGCCTAACCTTTACCTGAAAATGGAAAAAGATACTGATGCTGCACTATTACTCTCACGACTTTCTTCATTAACTCTGACCCACACTGCCATCGTCTGCAGCTGCAGTGATCAGCAAGAGCCGTGAGGACTAGTTTGATCCATAATCATCATTAACTCTTAACATACCTATTAAAATGATATAGCTATCCTCAGGGAGGTGGCAGCTTTGAATGCAATACAATCTGATAATGAAGCTTGGACGTTCATATGCTTACTGACATGTTTAGATGTGTCCATGTTCATATGCACAGTTCATAGTCAGCTATCTAAAAATGCTACTGTTTTAGGACTGTTCTGACAGCTGTCTGCATCATGATTGTAACCCTTAGTTACCTCTCCGGCAGAAAAGCAGGAGAGGTATATCAGGGCGTTTTCAAATATGCCATGTTCAGTCCAGTTGAGCCTGGCTCGTTCAGTTTGTTTTTCTCCCTGGGTATGATTAGTTTTGAGCAGAATTGAACACAGTAATCATACTGTCATGGTCGAGGTGCCGATAGATCCTCCTAAATGTTACACACCGGACCTTCAAGAGAAACTCAACCAAGGGGAAAAGCATTATGTTTTCTAACTCATTCATTGACTCTGACTAGAGCAAACAAACTAAAGGTTTGAAAACATCTTTAGTATCTCTTATCTGAACATGTTGCTATTGTGTTATCAGACACAATTTTTGTGTTTAACAAAAAGTATAAAATTATCTTACTCAATCAATCTTGCTGCATACAGTGCAGACTAAATACATATTTTATCTATGTATCTGTTTGGCCACACTAAAGTGGTTGTTTAAGACACGTGGAGCTATCTAAGGATAAGTTACAGTTTTGCTGCCTCATAGGAATGTGGAGCTTGTTGATGTTGTCTTTTTTTGCACGTCTCAATACTTCTTAGTCACTCTATCACCTCTGAACCTGCCCCTTCCTAAAAACAGCTCGGGGCTACACATGGCTGGCATGGTTTGAGGTCCTCACATATTTCTCAAAGTCAAAGGGTAGAAGTTGCAGTTTTAATGATCACATTCTAAAATGGTGAATGTGATCATGAAAACGAGGCTGTAGATGTTCACATTATTTCTGGTGGTGTTGATGTGGATGTTCTTTTATTTTCTTTATCTGAAACCTACAGATAACCTTGTTATAAAACTGAAAAGGCCGGGGTATCTCTACAGCACTACAATTAATTCTGTTTTGTCACACATTTGAAAAATCTTCTTGCACTTGGCCACATTGCGATTTTGATTAAATGTCCGGCCCTATGTCAAACATTTTGTTAAGTTGTAAATTAAATAGCTAACAGCACAGCTTGGAGACTGAGAAAATACACATTAGATTGAACAGCAACAAGGCTCATGTCTGTGTTATGTCAGTGTGTTAACACATTTTGTTATTTGACTGCTAGAGTTGTTTTTCAGAGACTGATGCTCTCTCTCTCTACTGTGCTTTTTTTTCTACCTCACAAACCCTCTTCTTTTTTTCTCTCTCTCTCTCTATCATACACACAGTCCCTATCTTTTTATAGCTAATTCTAGGCAAGAGACGGTGTCATAGACAGGTCAATATAAAACTCTTCCATCCATTGCACACACACAAACACATACGCACATACTGTACATATACACACTGCACACCACACAGAGGAAACATCTCATAAGAATACCTCTCGAGTTCGAACCTGAAGTATTTATAACATCTGGATCTTGCTTCCACACGCCTGCCAGGACCCATTACAAGACACATGGGAAGCCGCGCACCATGCCTGTGTGTAAATATAGCCCTAAAATAAGTGCCTGTGACTCCAAAACCGGCAATTTTGACGCAGCCTCCAGCTTGACTGGTTGGGTGTTTGCCTTGGTCGCCAAGGTAACGGTTGTGCGAGTGAGTGTTTCCTGGTGTGTTTCAGTTTGACCTTCCTATTGGGGCGACTCTGAACCAATCATGTGTAAGAGAGTCGTCTGTTACACAAGCTGCTATTGGCTGTCCTAGTGAAGATCTGGTAAACTTTAATTGACTTGAGGTGGAGCAACAATACTGAGCTATGAATGGGAGCAGAAAAATAAACAGAACAACACAAACTTTACTTCATTGTATACTTTATTAAAGCAGCACTCCTACAGTGAGAGAATTCTCATTTAGCATTAGAGGAATCAAGAAAAACGTATATACGTTTTATAAAACATAATTTCTACCAGCAATAGACCTTTTTCATAGCAGCCATTTTGATATGAAACATAGTGGTAAACAGGTGTGACCAATGATACTAATTAAGATTCTGATCCATACAGGTCAAATAGAGTCATGGTGCTGCTGTTGTGCATGTTGGCTTACCAGAACGACTGCACTAAATGGAATGGAGCTTTAATTAGTATAAAATGTATGTTTACCTTCAAAATGGCTGCTGTGAAAAAGTTCTATTGAGGGGATTCTTAATGTCATAGGAAACAGTTTGTAGTATAAACAAATTTTCTTAGTAAATTGTTTGTATAGTTGGTACGCAAAAAAGACATTTTTGCAAGAGGTGGCGAACCTGAATGACGCATGAGCCCCCAGATCCTGGCTAAAATATATAGCTCAAAACTTGAGATAATCAAATAATGCATGATGCAGTTTCATGCAGTTAAATTTTCCCAGTTCAGTTGCTCCCCAACAGCACACACAAAAATGTGCGTTTATTATATGCATATTGACATTAAGTACGTACTGGAGAATAGGGACACATTTCCTTTCTGATGCCCAGCGGAGGAAAGCCAGAAGCTTTATGATGAAGAAATAATGGTTAAAAAGAGACGATTCTATTGTTTTCTCTCAGCCTCCTCCATCAATAGTTTGAACTCACTCCTCCTCTCACTGTCTCCTTTCCTCTCTTTCTGCCTTGCTGTCAAACATATACACAGACACACAATGACCTGATCAATCTCCTTAATCAAACCCATCGATCTCCTCTACATGGCTGTATGTTTGAATCAATCAGCGGGCAGGCATGATGGCTGTTCTGGAAGACCATTTGGATCAGACAGGCCGGCTGCTGAGGCTCCGTCAGCCCTTCTGAGCTTGAATCCCTGTCTGGCCTTGCTGGGGATCTGAGCTTTTACATGATTACTTAACTTGCTTCTTACAGTATATGCTGTTTATGTGTTGTGTACAGCAAGTCACCACATGAAATGAACTTGGTGACTCATTGAGATTTCCGTTGTTGGCAAGTAGTAGCGCACCATGTTTACATGCAAGGAGGGAGATTGAAGGATTTAGTAGAATTTTGTGTGTGATGTATTTTTATGCATCTACTTCATTTACACTGTGGTTTTCTGTTTTATTTATTTATTTACCTTCATTTACAAATTTATGGCAACAACATTTTGACCTAAATATTTAACATACCTTGGCACACCAGTGTTTTGGCAGCCAGAACCAGAATTGGGTCTCACATAAAATGCCATTAATGAGCTGTTTATGAATTTAGGCTGTTTTGAAAAGGTCTTTCAGGGCACATTTTTCTGTGTGAGATGCGTAGTGAAATTTGAGAGGATTCAGAAACTGTTGTGTAACAGTCTTTTTTGAGGAGCTTTGGACTAGCTAAGGGATGGACAGATACACACACACACACAGCGATACACACTCATCATTATGTAGTCCATGTGTAAATCCAGATTAGCAGATGATAATTCGCTGTAGGGGAGATGTGATGTATAAACCAGCAAGGCCTCATTAAAAGACAGACATGGAAATCTGGTGATGTGGCCCCTAGCCCAGGGTGTATACACACTCCTACTGTACGCAGAAATATATGTTTACACGCAACCTTTGTGCACACTTATAGTTAAAAAGATACATAAAACTTCTTCTAATCACCTTTCTCTTTTTTCCCTCCTATGTGCTGACAATGATGTGGTGATTTTTCAGGTAAGTCATTTCTTTTTCTCTCCGATCCACATAACCTCCTTTTTATGTCTCTATTAGTTGATCCCAGATCAGTCCTTCTCTATGCTGAAAACCCCTACAAAGCCAGCCACACGTCGCAGTCAAGTTTTAGCCTGTATTAAATCGCATTAGCTCAAAATATAATATTTCCCTCTAAAACCAAAATCTCTGACTTGCACCACCCACCTTTTTGTATCATATTCTATGTATCCTATTACCTTTTGTATTATGGGATCTAATCCATGCCTGGACTCAAACATGATTTCAGTTTGTAAGGGGATAGAGGTCGAGGGCTTATGTTTATAGGATACACTGATGTTGTCACAACACAATGCAGAGATGAGATCTTATAATCTGCCACATGTACAGGAGCTGTGATGATCTCATGTTAACGGAAGATGATATTTTTCAGTCAACTTGAGCAAAAATCTGTCCTGTTTTTTTCTCATATAGTGTGTCATCTGAGATTTTCTATTTATTACTACTCATTACTGAGGAATCTGTTTTAACTGAAAAGTCTGGCAGGGTCAGATTTTTTCTAATTTCAGGTTCCTTCTCATCGCGTGACAACTGTTCATGTTACTGAAGTTCCATGTTTGCTACAACCGGTTTAGTTCTTATCTGTGTGTGTTATTTAGTTTTATCATGCACTGACGCAGAGCTTACAGCTTGTACAACAACATGCTGTGTTTGTGCTCCACTGAAAACGACAGAAGATGTGCAGTACACACAGTGACTGACTGACGTTTAAGATAAGATATTGTCTTGTATGAGGCCTTTGTCTACAAATATGACACTATCATAAGGGCTGAATCATGTCAAAGACTGTATTTTGGAGAATGACAACAGTGGTCAGTTGGAGTGCCTCTGAATACAGTCTTTATGTCCTGTAGTTACAGCATGAGACTGCCATTTAACCAGAAGACTTGTTGCCACGCAGTCCAGTGTTAAAATGTCAGAAGGAGACAGTTGAACAACACAGCTTGAACAAGGAAGGGGGATTAGAACAATATTAAATACATAATTTTCGCAATAAATACAAGAATAAATACAATCAAAGCACAGCAGCAACATGACAGAAATTATAATAAAATGATAAAATTGGCAGCCCAAACTCTTTGAAATTTGGGGGCGCTTTTGAAAATTTTCTAACAACATAATTGTTATGTTATGGAATGGCATGGTTATAGTCAAAGTAAACAAAGTTTCCATCAAAATTTAGCACAAATTTTAAACAAAGTTTGAACCAGTGCAGAAGAGGTTGCTGCAAATTTTTAATGTGAAGTTTTAAAATGTGAAGTTTATGTCACATGTTTCATGTGTTTGTGTCCATGGCACTTTGTCACATTTGGCAACTTTTCCAAAAAAATAGCTTTTTAAGTGATTGGTTAAAAATAGGAAAGAAATTCCACTTCTCTTCTTTTACAACTTCAAACACAAGTGTTTCTTCAGAGTCGAGGGTTTTTTGGTAAAGGTTAAGTGATTTTAAAGCCATTTTGGGCAATGTGGCATCCAATAAAGGTTGAGGTTTGATGAAGTCAGGTTTTATTGTTTGGTTAGGTGGGACTATTCAGGGATTTGTGTGCGTTTTAACTGTTGATTACTTCCAGGGTTGTGTTTTTGTGGCATTTTCATTTTATGCACTCTTGCAGAGGCGCTCTGTGTCCCTCACACATTCACAAATACACTCACAAACACACACACACACACTAATCAGCCCGTAATTGGTGACATCTGGTCAAAGCAGACGTGTCAGAGCCTGCGAGCCCTACTGAAGGGGGATCAACATGTTCATAACACACACACATGCACACAAACCCACTCACACCTCTATAAAGGATTGTAACCCACTGTGTTGTGTAGTTTAAATGTCACTATAAGCCTTTTATAATGCTTTACGATGACACATATATTGTACTAACTGTAATTGTTTTAAGTATGAACATTATGATTTTCAAGATTAACTGTCACAGTAGCTATAATTAGTCCACTTTGCATGAAAGGTTAGAGTGAACCTGATGGTGCTAAACCATAATGGATGGAGCCATTAAGACACCTATAAGACAGCTCATTGTCTCGTAATGTTATGCACACAATATATTCTACAATTTACCCTTGTTATAGGGGTATCCATAATACATGATGAATAAAAGCGCGCTAATCAGCATAATCATTGTAATGTGTTTGATTAAAGAATAAAACCTGCCAACTCATAATAAGTTATACTATTACAGTTTATTGGACTTATATTACCTGTTTAATGAGGCTTGAGAGGTTTCTACCTTTAAGCTTTACCAAACCTTTGAGCAAAGCCACCTTTTTCTCTTCTATTTTTGCAGTGTAAGAGAAAGACATGTCAGAGCCTCAATGGAAATCAATGGCATTTTGTATTCCGCTATCTAGAGTAAGGCAAAGATTTTACGGTCTGTTGTCACTGTATTTGAATGTGCTAATTGTGTATTGATTCGTCAGTGGATATATTTTTTTGATTAGGGTGTTTATTTTCTGCCCTTTCATGGTTGCTGCTTTCTAAAAAATCTCCTATTTACCCCAAAGGTAAATAGTATTTTGACTTGATACTGTTTCACAGTCCGTGTGATGCTGCTGGTAATTCAGGGCGGCCAGCGTGGAGGGTTTTGGATGGACCAAGCTTGTAGCTGCTTCTGATAACAAACAGTTGAATTGTGGGGATTAAAGCGATTATATTTGATCAGTGCACAATGGATCGGCCTCAAGCCGGGGCCCCCTGCCTCCCTCTGAACTGCTGACTGCCCAGATTCTCTACAATCACAATCCTCGACGTGGCTCACGCTCTGTGTGTGTTTGTGTAATTTTGTTTTTATTTTGCCCACCTTAATAAGAGCATAGATCTTATTTAAATTAATGAATATACTGATTATATTTACTTGTCTATGTATGTGCTTGTGTGTTAACTTTTGTATCTGCATTAAGGCCACTGACTGGGGTGACAGCAGCTTCATGGGTTTTAGATCGAGGCTGGGTTTCTGGCTCTCTACCTCTTAACACTGATGGGGGCGGAGAGATGGGGGGAGATTGTCAGTGTGGTGGAGAGACATTCAGAGATGCAGGGAGAAAGAGAGAGAGAGAGAGGGGAAGCAGAGTAGGGGGGTCGCAAAGCAGTTTCCTGCAGTGTAGAAGTTGGCTAGCTGCCACTCAGAGCGTGTGCATGTGTGTGTGAGGGGAGTAAGAGAGGGAGGGAGATGGCGAGAGAGGCAACGGGAGAGAGGAGTGTATGTGTCAGGATCTGTGTGTCTGTGTGTGAACGCTTTGACCGAGCGCTGTAGAGAAAGAGGGGGAGAGAGGGAAGGAGGGCAAGAAAGAGGAAAGAGTGAAGAGGAAGAAC
>NW_023340246.1:12007700-12010386 GCF_004916995.1 Morone saxatilis
TGTGTGTGTGTGTGTGTTTTCATTACATGAATATGTTTGCATTACCCCAGTGTGAGTGTTGGACTTTTCCCTTCAGACTTTGTGAGACAAAGAAAGTTTAACTCCATCTCCTCTGTGTGGAAAGTAATCTCTGTCACAGCGGCTTCCGCCACACAATATCCTTCCTCATGTGTTTTTCTTTAGTGAAAGACATCCTCCTTCTTTTTCCCTTTAATCATTTCTTCCTTTGTTCCCTTTTTTCTGTGTCTGACTCGTTCAGGTTGACTGACTTTAATCCTACCTCTCATTTTTTTTTCTCTCTGTTAGCTTTTTGATCACTCTTCTCCCAGTCGCTCTCTGATTCATTCTTGACTTTGGGGGGAAACTTTGAGGTACCAATATTGAAACCTCTCTATGGAATTCATTGTATGAGCTTTGAATTTTTCTCGATCAAACTTTGGAGTGTATTTTAGCAGAGACGAGATGTGTGTGCTTTTCTGAGTGTGTGTTGTCCACAGTAACAGCTGGCAGAGCAGCAGTTGCTTTGCTGCTGTCCTGCAGTGTGGGGCCATGTGTTGGCTATTACTTGACTGACCAGTTAAAGTGAGATAAGGGGTAAGCGTGTTCCTCTTTTTACTGGCGGCCTCATTTTGCATTTTTGTCTATTCTCACACAAACTTTTTGATTGCTTGGCTATATTACAATATATTTCATGCTCAGTGTATGACTGTATGACTCTGTGTGACTCATACAAACACTGACTTCACCATCAGCCATGTATTGATGATGAAGGCATGAAGTTGATGCGAAGGAAAACAGCAGCACTGGTGTTCCAAGAGTTTTGCTTCCACTGCTTTTGGTTTTTGTTAAGAAATGCTTGCTGATGTAAGTAACAGTATGTTGGCATCTTTACCTATCACGGATCTCAATTTAAAGCCACCGGGTTCTGTGCAAACTTATGTGATTTTTGAATATATAACACAGAAATCATAATGCCCCAGTCTCCAACAACTGGTAAATTGCAAAAAAGTGTGAAAACAAACCAAACCCAATGCTGTTCATTTCCTGTAAGTATACACCTATTAAAGTTGTTGACCTGCTGTCATTCTACATGTTTCTGTATCCTTCACTTTGTTATTGTTTGCACTTGTATTGCCTAGCAACAGTCAGACTAAATTGTATCATACAAAACTCCTTAAATGCTGGAGAGAACATACTGTAATACTTGGAAAACTTGTGAATTCTTAAGTTGAAAAATATGTGAGAACTGCAGGCCTACAGATGCAATGAAACAGAACAAAATGGTGCTCAGCTGCGTCTCGCTAAATGGTCCAAACTGCTCTTATCTCAGAAGTGAGGAAATCAACCCTCTTGTGAATTTTCTCTTTCTGTAGTCTGTAGATTTATGGCTTCCAGAAATGAGGTAATATAAACTGAACACTGCAACTATTTGTGGCAATATCCCAGTTCATCAGCTGTACGCGTTGACTTATGTTGTCAGTTACACTGTTTCCACCCTGTGTGGCTCTGGTCAGATTTGGAATATGGAGAGAAACAGATGTGGGAGTTGTGTTGGAGGAAAAAAAACAGTTTTGTTAGATGAAGTAATTCATCATTTTTTTTAACGAGATAGCCTGGTTTAACCAGCAAGTTGTATGGCAACAGGAAGGTCTTTCTCCTCATGCATGTTCATATTGTAATGCAGGATTCATTCTTTACTTAATGTTAAGAGTTGTCATACATTCATACAAGCTCCAGTTAAAGAGAACATTTTCACACTACCAGTTTGGATTTCCATCTTCAAAATACATGACAACCTGACCCAAATACTGTGCATTACATTAAACACTGTGATCCGACCAGTAGATTACTCTACATTGGTTGCCAGTTATGCGTATGTTATGATTTAAACAACTACCCTCAGTTCAGGTTGCCAACTCTGAGGCAGATGTGACACATATTCAGCCCATGTTCCTCCACATCCAGCTGTGGCCAGAGTGGATTCTCATCTGTTTTGACTACATGCCTCACTCCCCCCCTCCTCTCGCCGTGGTAAAGCCTTGCCTTTAGTGTAAGCCCTTTGCTAGCCACCCAGACCACTTGGTGTGGCTTTTGGTATGTTACATAAGTTATTTCTGTACTTGAGCTCCACTCCAGTAGAATATGTTAAGGAGACATTAGATGGGACTGAGTCGGGATTAGTTGGAGTGATTTTGGAAACCTCGTTCTCACTCAAATTGGAGGTTTCCTGCAGTGAGAGGGCTATGGAAATGCAACATTTCTGTTCATGTTCGTGAATGTAAGCCCTGTCCAGCAAACTTATTGCAGAGAATTTGTCCGACCTCCTTGTTGTGAGGTCAGTTGAGGGCAGCTCAGGCCATGTCTAATCTGGAAAAACATGCTGATTGGAACTTGCTCCAGCGTTCCCTGGGGACACTTGGATTGAATGGACTAGCATGAGTTTAGTAGTTATGAAGTTATAAAGTCAATTATTTAATGACTGAATATTTTTATGGATATTCTGTCAGTTAGTCCATGATGTACAGTAGATATTCAAGCCACTTTGAATGCCTTTTGCTGAATTATTCCTGCTTGAATTTTGAACATAGTGAAATAATACATTTACATTATGTACTCTGCTTTGTTCTGTTTTATATCATTTTATCTATCACTATCTTTTTGGAGTCTTGGTTGGACAAAACAAAAC
>NW_023340246.1:12010409-12012881 GCF_004916995.1 Morone saxatilis
AGTTTTTTCACTATTCTCTGACATTTTTTCGAGCCAACGATCAATTGTTTAATCAAAGCAATAATCAACTAAGTAGTATTTTATCAAATCCTAATCCAGTAGTAGTATTAGTAATTAGTTTATCAAATATTAATCTCTTATTCTACTTGGGTTAACTTGAATTTGTGAACTTACTTAGCCAACAGATAAAAGTGAGTGGCCTGAAAGTCCAGAACAGAGATTCTATAATTTCAGCGTTGTGTTGGCCTGTATGTGTGTCTTATGCAGGCACATGCTAGATGCCTATGTTTGGAAAATATATCTATTTAACAGGATCTATATTTGAACTTTGATTGAGAGAGATACTGATCACAGACAGATGTTTGTGAACATCTGTGTACGCTTACAATGCGATCTGCACGTGTGTGTGAATTGAATTCCAGGAATGCGTGTGTGTATGAGTTCCACACACTCTCGGGAAGACAGCAGGAGCTCGGTGTGGTTTTTCTCTGGGGCTGCTGTGTTAGATTTGGCCTACAGGGCAGTGACCCACATAGCTATATGTCTAAACCTATATTTAACCTCGACTGCTTCACGGCATTTCACTTAAGATTCTTACCACTGATCAGACAGCACAGTTATGGACATGAACGGGTCAGTTATTATGATCCTGTTTGATTATTGTTCTGTTTTGCTTTATTTCGACATCTTGACAATTTACAACTAGTTATAATTTATTTCAGTGTTTCCAAATTGGCATATGTGCTACGGCATCAGTGTTGGCATTATTAATTGTTCATGAAAGTGCAGCCCTATAGTCTACATTTACTGCTTCAACTAATATACACATATATATTTTTAGCACCGCTGTTAAACTTCCTCCCTTGTTAACCAGGACAGTCCTGCAATAACCAACGCACCTGTGCTGTGTGTCTGGAGAGACAGTGACCCCTTGACCCAAGGCTGACCCTCTACCTTCCCTCTGGCCTTGTGGGTAGCGGTGTTGATGGATGTTCTCACACTCGATGTGGCAGGCTGCTTATCTCCAGTGGAGGGGAAGAGTGGACAGGAGTGAGGTGTTGAAATGTAGACAGCAAAACAAGTGTTTTAGACAGTTAAAGGCTGGCAGACTCTCACTTTCTTTTTTGTAAACTAGTTTATTAACATTAAACTTAAATAACTGTAAAATATCACAGTATGGGTGGATATTGGACATGGAGCTTTGCATAATAGGTCATTTTACTTTAATAAATACTTATATTCATATTGAGATATTAGTGTGGCAATTTTGAGCTATCTAAAAGTCAAGTCAACTCCATCTGTATGTTACTGTTGACCAATTGAGAGCTGTTTATATTCACCACTGAAAATAAAACCAACATTTCAGGAATCTGGACTGATAAAGGTCCTCAGTGTTAGCAAATGCATTTAGCCCACTTGTGCAAGCTGCTAGAATCTAACTAATTAGTGGGTATTTAAGTGATTAGCTGTAGCTTATTAGGAGTTAAACCGCTTCATATCTAGCTAACTTCCATCATTTAAACTGAACTTTAAACTAATTTTAAACGTAGCATTCCTGAAAATGAAGACACTCTGTCCATGTATTATACATTTTTGCATTAGTAAACTATGCAAACTTGTACATTAGCTTTTAACTTTAAAGAGGAAATTCAGGACTCTGTAAACAAGCCAGACTCTTCCAGAAGGAGATTTCTGGTCCTGATAGGTAAACAATGGACGGTGAAGTTCCAATCGCCTGTGAATGGACTCCAGGGAATCTTTTGTTTTCTCAAAAGAGTTTACACAACAATGACTTTTTGGAAAGTTAAGAAGTTCAGAAAGATGTTGGAGTCAATAAGAGGGACTTGCTGTATTTTTAGTGTTTCTTAGTTAATATTTATATTTTGAGACAAAACTTCTTAGTGTTGTTGTCTTTGTGAAGCTGTGATATTTCCAGGGACAATGCTGGAAAACTTTTGTTGTGGGTGAAGTTTGAAAAGACAATGGGCGACTCCCTGTGGATGAGCGGATGACTTCCCCAGACAGAGGACTAACTCAGCGTGCAGGTGCTCCTCTGACTCCATTCAGACCTATGTGTATCCATGGTTACCATTGTCCCGTCCCCAAAGCCTTCCGCTTTGGCTTCCCCCACTCAAACACACACACAGCCTATGTGCACATTTATAGGCACGTAGGAGAGTTTATACAAATTGAAACACACATGCATTGATACAGTATGCCAATATGCACTGTCCCAACTTGAACTCAGCTCATGGATGTTGCATTGTTCAAGAAGTGGACACACACACACACACACACACATATCTCCTTACTAGTAATAATCCCCATTCATGGGCAGTGGACTGTGAGAGTCTGACCGCCATGCCTGCTGGGTCTGGGCAAGACCTGAACTTAAATGCCAATTAAGACAGACATCATGTTTTTTTCTCTGTGTGTGTGTGTGTGTATGTGTGTGTGTGTGTATTCACACAC
>NW_023340246.1:12013026-12013196 GCF_004916995.1 Morone saxatilis
CTGATGTTGTTCTCTGTGAACTCTGTGACCCATCTGTGTCTATGTGTTTATAGATTTAGGGCAACAACAGTGTTAAGTGCAATTTAGGCCACAGTCAGAATCTTTTGGCTCGGCCAGTGGGCTACGTGTGTCCACACACAGTTTTTATGTGTGTATTTGTGTGTGTGCCT
>NW_023340246.1:12013296-12018361 GCF_004916995.1 Morone saxatilis
ATTTTTTTAAGAATTGCTTAGTCTATGAAATATCAAAAAGCCCATCCCAGACTTAAGGTCAAGTTTTCAAATGTCTTGCATTGTCCAACTGACAAATATAATATAAATCCTAAATATATTCAGTTAAATAAAATAAGTGAGAAGAGCAGCCAAAACCATCATGAACCTGATGATAAAATAAAGGCTTTTTTTTTTAAACAATTTTTTTAAATTAGAGTACTCACAGCCTCCACCAGAGGGAGAGATTTGCTTTAGTATTGTCAAGTAGTTCTTCCCTCCCTTTAATTTTTCTCCTTTCTTTTTGACCTTAACTAATTTTAATGTCTGCATATCTCTCTGGTGGTTGACATTTCATCACTGTAGTATCCAGTCATCAGTGTTGTCCCATCCTCTGCTGGTCTTCATCCTATTAATCTGGGCATATCATTAAGCTTAGCGTGCCTCACAGCCAAGCTGATTAAGGATCACACATACACACCCTCACCTGGCAGGTTAGTCAGATGTTTTTAAAAGTCAAGACTAGTCTCACCCAGTTTTCTAATCTGTCTGTCTCTTTGTTTGCTGCTTATCTTTTTATCTGGTATCAGGTAATACTTCTTGGTCAATTTGTGCACCACTCTGTGCTCATGTGTTAATTCAGCTCCAATTAAATTCACAAAGCTTTGATACTTGTCTTCACTTTAAAGAATTAGGTTGTGTATATTTCCATTTGAATCTCTGTACTTGGTGACAGCAGTCAGCTGAGGGTAAAACTGTGGCAGTAGGTGGATATTTGCCCTGCATGCAGCTTTCTTTACACTACACACAAGTAGTTTGCGTCATCAGAGTTGACCAGCTGACACACAACATGCCAAGTCTTCTTCAACTTCCACACATTTGAGCTCTGGAGGTGATGTAGTTAATTATCTACAGCCTGGTGTCCATCTGTGTTGTGTGTGTGTGTGTGTCTATCACAATCGAAGGCTAGGGCTGGAGGCTGGATAATCTGGTTTTACAGATTAGAACAGCAGCGTCGAGGAGCAGAGGAAAGAGGGAGGAGGAGGAGGAGGAGCTGAGAGGAGAGAAGAGACTATTTGGACGCCACTGAACACTGATCTTCTCAGATAGGTGGGGAAGGAGGATGCTCTTAGACACTGCAAACTTGCCTGAACACTCTTTCTGAAGCACAATTCTTTCTAACCTTATCTTCAGTTTACCAGATGAGGCGATAACCATCTTTGGCCTTGAACCGGTTTCTTGACTTTTTGTGGATCTTCTTTTGCACGCTTTATGTTGATGCTTCTGGGTTATTGCAAAGGAAAACATGCTTTAACCACAAGTATTTATAATAAGGCACGCCCCTTTGTATTTTACACCTTATTTTTGCATCTTTGTGGGATTCCTTGTGGCCATTTTTGGGGGTCAGAATTCCTGTTTTTGCAAGCTGCCGGGGTGTCTGCCAGACATCCAACTGATTTTTAATAGCCTTATGCTGCAATAGTTCTGTGGAATATTTGTTCTGGAGTTAAATCTTGTAATCTAACACTGCGCACAGCCTTCCTTTGTAAGGCAAATCAATGCAAGTCAATAGGACCCCCTGAGAGAGGGAGAGGACGGACAAAAACAGTAGGAGGAGAAAGAGGAGGAGACGGGGGGATTGGGTCCCCTGTGGGTTCCAAAAACCTCCAAACCTCCATCCTATCTTCCCAGAAAGAGAGGGGGAGGCCTATTGAGGGTTTGGGAGCAAAGGGGGAGGTCTCCCACACACACCCTTCACAGTCACCCCTCCATCCCACCACCAGTGCCTGTCCAGAGAGAGAGGGTCGTGCAAGAAGGAGGAGGAGTTGGGGGCTTTGGTCCTGGATAGAGCAGGGGAGGGGGGGATAGGTCTTAGCCGGTGATGATCACATACGTACACTGCCTCTCCTCAGAGCCGGTGGTCAGCTGCTGGCACAGGGCCTGCTATGAGGCCCCCCTCGGCGAGAAGCG
Organism: Morone saxatilis; assembly: GCF_004916995.1. Taxonomy (NCBI): domain Eukaryota; kingdom Metazoa; phylum Chordata; class Actinopteri; family Moronidae; genus Morone; species Morone saxatilis. The sequence continues at coordinate 12,015,265 of NW_023340246.1, forward strand.
AACTTTGTGCTCCTTCCAGCCCGCCAAGAAGATGGGGAACAGCCTCCATCCACAGGCCTTCCCCAGCCCCAGGCCCGCCCGCACAGAGGGCTGCCTGCGCAAACGTCTGCTTTCAGTGTCAAAGGTCCATCAGAGACCGGACTCTCTCTGGACACCCAAACCACTGCTTGGACCAGTCACCAAAGGCTCACCAGGGAAAACACAAACCTTCCAGGATGGCAAAGGTACAGACTAGAGAGCAAAACATATTCACCGTCAAAGAGTTAGCTTGAAGTTGTGCAGTTGGAACAAACAATTGGCAGAGATTTTAAGTATTATCTAATTGCATCTCTATACTCCAGGCTGTTGTCAAGATTTGGCTGTATGTGTGTGGCTCTGTCTTCTCTCATTTTAACTCAAAAGACAATATGATTATAGGGCTTCTTGCGTTCAACTTTGGAGCTGGACTACCCATGTAGAAGTCTCTGTGAGCCTCTTAGTAAGACTAAGCAGACTTAACATGACACCACATTGCTGTTTTGCTACACTAATTATTGTGGTATTTGTCTTGGCTGGGGAACAGGCCCCTGCTTCAAAGTCAGCTTCAGTCACCTGAACTGTTTGTGGGCATTAATTATACGCTGTATGTCACAGTGCCAGAGAGTCACGACACATGCGGTGGAAGCTTTTCCCAAGCAGGGCTTTGTCTCTTCTTATTAGGTGATTTCCATCTCCCTGTAACTGAGTGATCTTTGCCGTCTGTCTCTGTGTGTGCAAGTGTGCATCCTTACATGCATGTGTATGTGTGTTACGCTGGGTGTCCCGTGTGGCATCAATGCAGATTGTGGCTTTGTGACCTCAAAAGACCTCTGGCCTTTGGTGTGGTGGTGGGGGTCCTCCAGGCAAGACCCTCAAAGAAAGGCTTGCACGAGTACTGTCACTAACACTTAGATATGTGACTTTCCATATAGCACATTAGTTATTGTCTGTGACATCTCTGTTATGTTTGTGTAGGGATATTACATTTCTGGTTTATTGTATTCAGATTTTAAGACTCCCCTACTGTCCTCGGATGTGTTTTTGAGCGTGCATTTATTTACTCGTGCGCATATTACTTGCATGTATCATCAGTTCAGCCTCTTTGTGTTTACATGTTTGTCTTCATGAATATATGCCCTTGTGTGTTTGCATCTAGACCATGTCTCACTCTCTTTTGGGACAGTAGGAAATCATAACTCCCCTGGGTGGCCACCCCTGGGAACAAGACACAATAGCTAGCAGCTGGAGGTGATGGGCCAGGCCTGCAGCGAAGTGTAACAGAGCTGACAGTATAAGGGTTACGGGGGTGACCCACTTTCACCTCTACTACTACATAAAGGAGCCATCAGGCAAATGAGAGAGACTCCTGAAAGATGTGACAGAATCTGTCACACTGTCATTATTTAGCTGCAAGAATAATCAAGGATTCTTATGACGCAGAAAGTAAAATATAAAACTGGAAAAGCAGGGTTAAGGAAGATACTTTTTGTGTCATAAAACTTTTGTAACTAGTTATCTGTTTTTGTTGTTATCCTATATAAAGTCTTTGTCTATCCATTTTCTAATGTATTTCTGCATGTATGGTTATCTAAAATATAATCACTTATTCCTGTGCGTTTAGCGTAACAATATGTTGCCAGACGAGTGCGGCCCGTCCTCACGCCTGCTTTGGCTAACACGCCGTGACAGCTCAAGATGTCGCCACCATGGGTACAGTATTGTCTGGGCTCTGTAGGTTGAATCAACCTCCCAGTCACTCTGTATTCATGCACCGCTGAACAGACGACCCTCAAACACACAAACACGCTCAAATTGGAGTTTGGCTAATACGCCTTTTGTGTGTGTTTCTTTCCTGTATGCATTCATTTGTTTTTTGTCAAGCCTTGAGTTTTTATACTCGTATCTTCTTGTTTTCTACCCGACTCTCCAATTCTTTACATAAATCTTTTCTTACAGTAGGTTGGAAATGGCAGCACTTCTTGTTTCTCCCCTATCCTCCTTGTATTTTTACATCAGTTTAGTGGTGGAGCAGATGTTCCACCGGATCTCCCATAATCCCTCGGTGGGAAGGCAGGTTCAGCTATCGACCAATCAGTGCCAACAGTTCCCAAGGGAAGAGCACCTGAGGGAGGCCAGGCTTGTAGAGTAACTAGATGAGGCCAAATGAAATGGATTGGCTGCATTTATGGAGGGAAGCACTGCTGAAAATCAGTCAGGGTAATACAATTGTGGCACTGGGTCTCGGGAGCGGTTTGATCTCAGCCTCAGCTCTTTGTCATTGTCTCCCGTTCAGTCCTTTGTTCACACAAACTTAACAATATTTCCCATGTTTTCAAGGCGATACAAACCTAAGTAGAAGTGGTGGCTGCACAATTACCAAAGTTGCAGGCTCAGCTTTCATTAGAGCCTCCCCACATTAAAAATACATGCAGTCACAGCACTGTAGGTAGGCGGGAGAGCCTCCCTTTATCTGTTCGTTACTCTCATCCTCAGAAGGTTTTGGACAAGAAAGAATTTAAAGGTTGCCCCTGTTTCTCCCTCTTTTTATTTCTTCTTCCCCCTCTTTTAAACCAGTGTAGTTATTCTAAACCAGTCCCATAAACTCTGGTTTGAGGTTGTTGTGATAGACTGGCCAGTTAAGTAGTCTTGCTGATTGACTGTCAACAAAACATTATAAAGCACTTTCTCATCCTGTGCACAAAAACTCTGGGGTTTTTTTAGGGTTTGAGGTGAAACACCACTCATAACAACAAAATGAGATTTGTTAGTTGCCCTTTCAAGGCTTACACCTACACTGAAACACACTCAAACACAAATGAGTAAAGACAAGTACTCCCTTCTTAGTCCTGAATGTGCATGAAAACCCCCCAATAGCAAGTTGGAGGTAGCAGAACAATAGGGTAAAGAGCATGACACAGCTTAATGAGATGGAGAAAAGAAGGGGATTTCTCATACACACACACACTTTCGGGAATTGGGGGTCAGGGGTTGCTTTGGGTCACTCAACTGTAAAATGGGTTAAGGCTCCTTTCCTCCTTCAAAGCAACTCTGTCTGCCTCAGTCTTTCTCTCTCTCTCTC
>NW_023340246.1:12018426-12020659 GCF_004916995.1 Morone saxatilis
CCCCCCCCCCCATTCATCCGCTCTGAATATAAAAGCTACAGCGTTTCACATCTTCTCGGTCCACATCTTTTTGGACATTCATTTAGTAGTATTCATTTAGAGGAGATGGAGGAGGTGAAGGATAATCAGCTGGTAATAGCTAGCTGTGTATCTAACAGATGGAGACCTCTCAGCCTGTTAAAGGCCTAATAGGTAATGGCTGGCTAGTGATTGGCTAAACAGGTGCTCTTCCATCATGTGTGACCAACAGCTAATGAAGTCATCACTGACAAATATTGGGAGGTAATTGAGTTCAGTGGATTTCTGCCTGTGCATGTGTCTGTTGTTGTCTTTGTGTTCATTTATCCATGGAGCTCCATGTTTTTTTTATTTATCTTTGCTGCTTAGTTGTCATTGCCCTGGAGTCTGTGCTTCACTGATATTACTTTTCCATTGCCTCTGTTTGCGTTTATTTGGTGGCAACTTTTTCTTTTTGTAAGGATTCAAATATTTTTCTAAACCCAATATCATGTATATTTATTTTCCCCCATTTAGTATCATATAATTTGTCAAATAAAATAAAATAGGAGAATCACCATAATTGATGGCTTGTGAAATCCCAATTTTGTCATTTAGATCAGAAGCTGGAGCTAAACCTAGTGTGTATTTGGATTTTCCAGGGAGTTGGTTTTGTCTTTCGGGGGTCTGTGTGTTGTTTGCTTGACAAATTGTTGTAATAGATAACCTGGTCAGATTAATAGTGTGGGTCTGGGCTCAGCTGGCTTTTCATTTGAAAGACTGGAAGTGATGGAGGAGTCAGAGAGAACAGTGTTTATTTCAGGAGGGATCAGGTGTAAGGAACCCTCACGGCCCCATGTGTGTACAATTAAGTTTTACCTAATGGCTTGATTGTCACATTAGGACATAACAGCCAGGTAATCACTTGAATCTAGAGAGACATTTATCCTTCCATTGACCAAATGTGTCAAAAGCTTTGAAACAGCAGAGGACTGGTTTGTTTTAATAATAATAATAATAATATGTACCAAGAATAAACTGTTCATTGTGCTTCTGTTTTCTTTTTTCTTGCTTCTTTCTTCACATCTTTCTTTCTGTCGTCACACACTCAATGAACTTTTACTGCAGTATGTTCAGTGTGTGGTTCGACCCCTGCTACCTGTTCCCTGTTAACAAAGGGAGCCTCCTGGAGGTTGGGTCAATGTATTGCACCATGTGGCACCTAAAAGAATAAGATCATAGCTGACACTGAGTAAAATTGGAAATAGGAACAGAACCATATGGTATGTGTGAGTGATAAGGGGGTGTTTGTGTGTATACCTACAGAGGGAAGTGTCACCTTTAGGGTACAATGCAGTCAGTTAGCTGTGTGACTGTATTTATGATTGATGGCCAGGAATACTTAGGTGTGTTTGTGCTTTCTTGTATGCTCTCTTTGTTGGAAATATGCATGCAGTCAAGTCACAAACATCTTTCTCCCTCATTAACAATATAAAGTTAATGTTTTCATGCACACAGACCAAAAGCAGTTTCTTTATCTATAATGTATTGTAAGAAGAAGTCATGATAACTTAAAACTCATCTGCAGTGGAAAAACAATTCCATATTGAATGCAAGAGTTTGTCTGAACACTCTCATAATGCCAACAGACAGAAAACAAATGCGATTTCAAGACTTAATCTGGCCTGTGTTTGCTCCAGCAACAGCTTTTGCCCTCTTCTTTAGCCTCAGCCAGTTCAACAGTGGGCTTGTTGTTGGTAATTGAAAAATCTAATTGTGCCATAGTGCAGGATAAGTGCGTTTAAGCACTCCATGGCTGCGCCAACCTCAGTCACAGCTCATTTCTTTAATGAGCGTTGCTATTAGAGGGAGCTTTTTTCCACCTCATGCTGCTTCAAGTCTGGTCCTCTGAGGTTCCTGGCCCTGTATGCCCTACTGACCAGTCTGCTCTCTGTCTGCACACATGGTTACATTCCTGACTTCGGCTGCATGGTTCACAAAAAGTGCACAGAAGTACATCTCATTTAACCCAAGGAAAATTACATGAACCTCTAAAAGGAAGGGTTGCTTGTATTTATTTGGGTACCAGTCATTTACAGTAAACTAGTGGGATCACAGAGTGAGTTAGTAGTCAATTTAAACAAAATTATTTAGATAACTGAGTAATTGTTTAGGTCATTTATCAAGCAAGAATTCTCAAATGTAAAGTTTTGCTGTTTCTCTATTGTTTTACAGT
>NW_023340246.1:12020674-12025890 GCF_004916995.1 Morone saxatilis
TTGTACATTCAATTTATTTGGGTTTTAAAAATTGGTTGGACAAAACAATTTGAAAACATCCCTTTATGTTCTGTTAAATGGGATTTGATAAATGTATAAGATTTTTGATGCACAATTGATGCAACATTTTAAGATCAGTCATAGCTTGAAGCTGTGTAAGGATGTGCTTTACCTTTACTGATGTCATGTAGCATGTAGTTCAGTACTAGACTGTTTATAATTTATAAGTAAACCAAAATGTAAGTAAAACAAACTCAACTGATGATGATATAAATAACATTTAAAAATGTTTAAATACTAATAACCACAAAATAATAATCGTATTGCTCGTCAGGACACTTTGATCCACCATCTAACCCGTCTCATCTTTAATCACTCAAACTCTCATCAACCACAGACCCCCTCACTACTCCACCATGCACCCCAGCCCCAGTCTCCCTCTTCCTGCCTTCTCCTCAGCTCCAGGCTCCTTTATGTCCCAATCAGCTGGTGGTTCCATTAAGCCTCAGAAAGCAAAGCAAAGCCTCTGAAAGGCTCATGTCCCCCCATAGAGACTGATTGTAGAAGTAGAGAGAGAGGGAAGGGAGGGGGGAGAAAGTGATTTTAAGAGCCTCTTTAAATCTGTCTCGTTAATGAGTTGCCTCACCATGGTAACATCTCTTTTTTTGAGGGTTTTCCACTCAATGTGTGTAGATGGATTAGAGTTAAAGACAGAAAACTGTAGAGAAAGGGAAGCTGCAGCCATTTTCTTTGCTTGTAAAACCACAGTGGAGCATGCACTGGTGACAGTTTTACTCTAATTTAGTTTGTTTGTAGCAGAAGGTGCATTCTCGTTAACCAAAGAACTATACCAGATGACATTGGAAAACCTATTACATGTATGCCAGTACTTGCAAATGTTCACCACAAGGTGGTGCCCTAATGCAGATAAGCAGAGGGACTCACTCGGAGGATGACACTGCAATGCAGGCCTGAGTTTTAAAGTTTATCACCTGTGAATCATCAATTTTACCCGGAATAGAAATTAATTTACAGCACACACATTAAAACACTTTAGTGTGAGACTAAATTGATCAGATTATGTAATTACCAAATATAATTAGGTTCCCATGGATTAATTGCCCATCGGACAAAATACACCCATTTATTCACCAAAAGGAGACACATGAGAGTCTCACAAGGAATTTAATTTGGAATAATGGCGGTCCTAAATTCTGGGAGTATTTGATCAGGGAGCTAGTCTCGTTTCCCTCGGGGCCCATTAGGAGGGCACACTCATCCAGGAGAGGTCTGCTCTCTCTATTAATGCCTCCATTCCTCCATTATTGCTCAGATGGGACAGAAGGGGGAGGGACGGGGAAATGGACAGAGAGAAGCAGGGGGAGGCAAAGGGTTGGTTTATTAAAGAAGGAAGGGGGAGGAGGCGAGAGGGAAGGGAGGGGTTGAATAGATTTGGGGTCCTGCTTTTTTCCCCAGACAAGGTCTCAACATAGGATTATCAATGGAGGAACCCGGGCTGAGCTCATGCATGTGCACACACATACACAATGCTGCTAAATGCATCCCTGAGTCTGTTTGATAAGTCAGATGAAACCACCAATCACAGTGTCTCAGAGTGTGTGCGCGTAGATATGTGTGTATGTGTTTTAAAGATGATACTGATCCACATCATCCTATGAGCACTAAGCCTGTCCTGAGACATATTTAACCCTCTCTGTCTTTACTCTGGGATTACAACTATAATACTATAGTAGAACTGCATTACTACACTGTAAAATGTAGGTACAGTATCCAGAATGTATACGAAAAGTTGTGTATAATTCTATTTTATAGGATTTTCAGGTAGTTTACAGTAGGATGCATGAGAGTTATATTACAGGACTCAAAACCAATGTTTTCAATAGGAGTGCTAACATCGTTCCACAGCAGCCACACTGACCAGGCTACCTGCAGATGTGTCAAAATGCCAGATGATCGGCCGACCGATTAATCCGTCTATAACTAGCTGTCTGGTCACAATAATCTATGACATCTGGATTCGGTGAACCCGGTTAACAAACTCAAAGGATTCATGAGTAGGGCACATTTGGGAAATCTGATAATTAGTATAACCAATACAATACCACACAGTTCCAATATAAGACCACTCTTTCTGCTCCATTCATTGACAGGTCTTTTGTGTTGTTGAGGACGTAGTTCACTTTAACTGACTGTGTTAAAGGGGAGTTTATTATACTGTCCATGCCTTGTGAAGCAATGTGGAATCTGCAGAACATTCTCTAACAAACCAACTAACAGAGAGGAGAAATAAATTGGATCAATGTTACAGGCCTGATGAACAGAGCCAGCCATGCAGTGTAAATGTATTGGTTAATAACAGTAATCAATGCCAGCCACCAGAACTCGCATCCGACTTCAAATGTAACCTCTGGATTGTGCCACCGCCTCGAGGCTGATTGTCTTGCTCACTTCCTAAATTTGTGGTTATTGGTCAATTGGTTGTATTTCTGATTGTTGATTGGATAGTTTGATGTTGCAAAAACTCCCCAAATGACCTACTGTTGTTGCTGATGAGAAGTGAGGTGCAATGTGGGAAGTGGGTCAAACGCTATAGTGTCAATTTTTCTCCAGTGGTGGAGGAACTGTAGATAAACACACATGCACACATTGTAGTTGATATGGCTTTAACCCACTTCCTATTGGTATCCGTGTGTCTGTCTGACAGACACACATACACACGCATTCGGCTTCCCTCGCTGTGATGCAGGCTAGCCCCAGGTGGCTTGTTGCTTTGTGCCCTTGAGCGACTGGAGGCACTTAACCTAAATTAGCTCAGTCTGTCTGTCCTCTGTGTCTAAATCAGACAAGACCCTCTCGTCCTCGGCATGAGCTGTGCACGAGGGTCACGTTTCCAGAAGGGACACACCCAAGATATTGTTTACAGCAGCATAAAATAAGGAGTATTTATTACCTCTGCTTTCTGTTTTCTCTCCTGTGCTGATGTTTTAAGACTTTTTTTGCAGGTGATTGGAAATTGCACAGCTGTTCTATTGGTAAATCACTCTTGATTGGAGTATCAGCTAAATGCCTTAAGTGTAAAATGTCCAGTGAAATGTTGATGCCAATTAATTATATTGTTAAAGTAAATGAAGTAATATTCCAGCTGCCACCTATTGATTGCTGTCATCATCCCAGTGTGGACATTATTCATATCACACTTTTAATTAAGCCAGTTGTAAGGTTTATGTGTGGGTCTTTGAAGTCACACACACATTTAAAGTGAACAGCATGGACAACCAAAAGCACGGCCCTCCTCAGTGTATCCTATGTTAGATTGTGTCAGATTAATGGCTTTTGTGTGTGAAGTTAATTATAAAATTGGATTAATGATGGTGTGCTACTATGAAGTAGTGGAGAGGAAACACACACACACACACACACACACATACACACACACGCACAAACAGAAGCCCATAAGAGAGAAGAGCAGACAGCCCTGGTGCTGAAATGTAGGTCAGGAAACCAGTGTGGCAGCTAACATAATGTTGTGTGCCAGGATCTTTATGTAGTTGTGTGTATGTGCGTGTGCATTATAAGTTGTGTGTGGTTACATGCTTGTATGCATATTGACCAAAGGCATGCACATGTATTGTCTTATAACCTATATGTGTAAGAGCATGTGCTTGTGTGTGTGTGTGTGCTAATAGCAGAAATAAAGACACAAAAAGGATAAAGGGTACAGGGATGTAATGTAGTAAACTAGACCTCCTTTAAGGTATAGATTGTAATGTGTGACTAGGTCTGTTGTTTAAATGCATTGTAGAAACAGCTGCAGGCAAACATTCACACATGCACAATAACTTGAACACCCATACGTACAAAAGCTGCGGAGTGATGTCAGCTTGCTGTAAACCATCTGAATGCACAAGACCAGTGAGGCAACACACTTAGGCCTTGTGGTTATCGATGTGACGGGTCCTCAGAGGGTCGACTGGAGAGTGAGAGGGGCCAGTCAATATGAGTGGAGACAGTTTGGCTGGATGGTAATGGCCCGTAATGTAGTCTGGGGGATGCCAGGGTCCGTCTTTATGTTACACTACCAGTGGCTGGATGGAGCTTTCCACTGGGATATTATTTTATGATAGTGTGTTATACATGTGTTAGAAATAGCTATGTTGAATAATTGAATGCTAAGAAAACTGCTGAATTGATTTTAAACCAAGGTCAACACTGAGGGACTTAGCTGTCTGCTGTCCAGCCACAGTGATATTTACCAGCGGCACAATACAAATATAGAGTGTCACACATGAAGACAATGGGGTTTTAAACAGAATTAATCAAACAAAGTCAGAAAGTTTGGGGATTAAAACAAGACAAAGCCTGGCTAAAAACTGATTGTTGTCCTGCCAACCTCCAAACTTTGCTGTTTCCAACAGGGGCCTGTTTCAGTTTCATTGTATTGTCCTGTTAACTTGAGGGTGGGTGACAGACCAGTGGGGTTAAATTGCATTAGATTTAAAACTCTGTTGCCGGGGGGAAATGGACGGTTAGCCACAAATCCATCCTGACGGGGACATAAAACACCTCAAGTTAGCAACAAAACTGCCCCCCTCTCGAAAGGCACCAAAAGCTGAGGCGTACAAATCAGCCGGCTCGTAAAATAACAGCGTTTTAACTCCTTGCTCAAAGGGCGTTTACATTTTAAGAGTGAGGCGCCTTTTATTGTGCTGAAGCTAACATTGGGCTGTAAAAGTTTGCTTGTTAAAGAATGCATAGGAAGGACTTATTTAACGGTTGACGCCTCCTTGTCAGTTTGTGCTCTTCCAGCTGTTATTGCAATTAGTTGACCTGGTCTTTGTGTTTTAGGCGTTTTTTTGGCCGGTTCTTGTTTCACTATCCTGCTGAGGCACAAAGTCATGTACAACATTTTTCAGTACACATTAGACTCTAATGCAGTCTTGTCTGTCCACATCGCTCAAACAGAGGTACCTATATCCTCTATCTGTTCTCTCTGTCTTTCTTTCTCTTTTATCCTGGCTCAAATTTCAAAGGGGGTCAGTAGGGAGCAGTCAGGTCAGACGCCAGGGGAGGGTAAATTAGGCATGACGGCCAAGCCTGCTGGGTTTTTGTGTATGTTTGTGTGTATAATATCTGTTTTTATTGAGTCTCTACCTATGGATGTTTTGCATTGACACTCCATCTCTCTCTCTCTCTCT
>NW_023340246.1:12025935-12026645 GCF_004916995.1 Morone saxatilis
TCTCTCTTGTTTCTTTTGTCCCTCTAAACTCTGCCTTTTCTATCCTGCCTCGCATCGCTACTCAGCAAAATGGCTCGGTTTCTACCACATCAAAGAATCTTTCAACATTTTGTGGATGCAAACTTTGCTTCCAGTCTCTTTCTTTGTGTCCCTTTTTTGAAAGTCTTAGTGCAAAGTTTTGCTTTTGATACCATCTCCATTTTGTTCTCCCACATTAATATTGTGCTGCTCTTTCCAAAGACTTTTCTCTGATTCAAACACATTCACACACATCAAGCTGTGTGAGAACAGCTACATATGTTTGAACAGAACATAACAAACATACATGCCTCACCACATCAAGGCCAGTATACGCACATACGTGTGCTTGTGAAAAAGAAAACGCACACAAAGATCAGAGTCTGATTATGTTAGTGATTGTGTGTGCATGCTCAGGGCGTAGTTTGCAGGGTGTCACTCGGACTTGGAAGGTTTTCTCATGGATCACAAAGGAGAAGCAGCCTATAGAGGGAGGCCCCACTGCCTTTCATTGAGAAGAATAACGCAGCGTACACACAGACACACTCACAAAATGCAGCGGTTTTCATTGCTAACTTCAATTCACGTCAAATTTCCCCAATTTATGCTGGAGGGGGGTTTTGCTTTGGTGTAAAATGCACACAGTGAACACGGAGTGGTTTGAAATCACACATTCCCGATTTGCCTTAGTG
>NW_023340246.1:12026745-12034854 GCF_004916995.1 Morone saxatilis
GTGTGTGTGTGTGTGTGATGGAATCCCAGCTGCTTCAATGGAGTAGGTCAGACGGAAAGAGCAGGATAGGGGTTGGGGGGAGGAGGGGGGGTTGGCGTTACCCAGTAACCTCTGTCTGCTGAACAGACATAAGTGCAACAGAAGAAGAAAAAATAGACAGACAGACAGGAGGGCTGAGAGGGAGACAGCAAGAGTTTGGAGTCAGAGAAAGGTCATTCAGCAAGTGCGGGAGCTTATTGAACTTAATGTGTGTGTGTGTGTGTGTGATGCACGGGAACTTTACCCCATGCTTAAATCATTAGTGCCAGAAAAACAGTTATCACAGCTTGTTTACTCAGCCTAGCCACTCTGTCACCATGGCTTCTGTATGTGTGTGTGTGTGTGTTGTGTGTTGTTGTGTGTGTGTGTGTGTGTTATGATTGAGTTGTGTGTTTATTCAGGAGTGAGTTTAAAGTTTAACTTTCCTTAACTGCCCTTTTATGAACACTGTAGAGAGTAGTTTCCTTCTTATTCATGTTTTCCATTTCCTGGCCCGGTTCATCAACATCATTGAAACAAAACTGTATTAGACTACTATTATTAAGGCCATAAAGCTGTATTCGTGTGAAAGACAACAGTTAAATGGCAATAATGGTACAGTTTGTAAAATATTCCTGCATTTAAATATGGTGTATGATCATCATGCCGCCCCTCACTCTTTCCTGATAGATTATTCATATCTTACTCTATATCTCAGAGAAAACCAAAGCGATTGGGTTCCCATTGACCCCTGGTGCTACGCTTTCATTCACAGAGATGTAGGGATGAAAGAAAGGGGGATGGGGTGAGAGAGCGAGGATGTTGCTCTACATGCTATAAATTATAGATTTTCATTCACAGAAAAGGAGAGATGGGGGACATGAAAGAGAAATATGTAGTATATTTATTTATTATTCACTTATTCTGGGGGTTTGGTACATTTCCTGTTTTCAAACTATTTTTGTTTCTGATCATTTTTAATTATTTATACAAATATATCATATAGAAATATAAAAATGTAAAACATTTGTTGCTGGCAGGTTCACAAAGAATTATAAGCTGCTTCCTTTCCCTTTTTCACACCGTAATAAACTAAATGTTTGGGGTTTTGGGGGGTGTTTATTAGACTAAATAGGCGATTTTACTGGTGCTGCACAGATGTAATCCGGGATTTAGTGCCTTGCTAAAGAGCATTTAAGCCTTAATTGATATAGTCCTTTTTGTTCACTTCAAAACAAACCAGTGACCAGTGTAGTGTGAAACAAATACTTGTCCCCATTTTCCTCACCTAAAAGTGTTCCTTCTTATCTCCACCTCGCAGGTTTTCTACCTATTAAGGGGAAGGTGTGCAAGGTCAGAGCCTGAACAAGAGAACCCTAGAAAATAAAGAGAGGGGAGAGTAAAATCAATACAAGCTAGATTACATTAGCAGTCATGAAAGCCTTCATGTCTAACAGAAAGCGAAGAGAAGAAGAGAAAATAAAATTTGACATTAGCGGATCAGGTAGAGTTGAGGGATTCTTTGGGGGTCAGTTTAGCTCTGCCTTCTTAAGTCCAATTAGAAAAATTAAAGCTGAGACCTGTCAGACGAAGGGGGAGCTGTGTGTATCTGTGTGTGTGTGTAGATGTCAGATTCAGGCACTTGGGGGATTTGAACGGATGTTTGATAGACTATAATATTGAACGAGAGAAGGATGAGATTTGGGGATTGATTCAATTATAAAACTCGGGTGAATTGGAGTTAAATTCAGCAGTCTGGGATTTAAAAAAAAAAAAAAACTAGGGTGTGTAAGTGAGAGAGTTCTTGTCGCTGGAGTTGCTTCTGTCAGGTTGATGGGGAGATCCAAATGAGGTGTGAAAACTGAACAGGGAAGACGAAAGAAAGGAGGAGAGTAATGACAGGAGGAAGGGCAGGAGCCTCTCATCAATCTCTTTCCTTTATTATCACTCTGCCACATTCACCCTTGAGTCTTAATAACGTCTGGTGCTGCAAGAGTTGTTAATTATTCACATCTCCCCCCTCCCGAGTTCTCCTTTTTTATTTCGAGGGTCACCACCTTTTCACGTGTACATGCTGCAGGTTGTTTTACAAGAGGAGATAATCCCTGTTTTGCTACAGGCCCGAATACTAATGAACATATGTTGAGATTCTTTGTTTGAATCAGTTTTATCCTCAATTAAAATAATTAAATGGCTCGAAAACTTCACAGTTTAAGCCAGTTATTATCTTAAGGAAGAATAAAAGATAATGAAACTATCACTACTTAACTATTTTTATAATTTATTATTTGTCAAGGTCAAAAATGAACTCCTATATGATAAATAGTATAGTAAATTGAATATATTTTGTTTCTGGGCTCTACAAGACATTTGTAGATGTCACCTCGGAAATTTGTTTTTCCTAATATGTGATTTTAAGGATTATGACTTGTAGCGATAATGCTTGTAAAGAAGGAAAAAGTAAATATTGCTTCAGCTTCTGTAATCAAGATTTATTAATTGCGTAACCAAGGGCTAATATGAATGGGATCATAATAATCTGATGCTTGTCGTGCTAAATAAGCTCTTCCTCTGAGGTCCAAGCTCATCCACAGAGTCTGCACGCTTCCTTCATATGCTACTTACAGTATGAACAGATGAAAGATTGATATAGTTCGAGCTGGGGTATAAGGGGAGGGGGGAGTGAGCTGAAGGATGTATGGGCGTATGGCTGAATGGATAGCTAGCCCTAATCCTAGAGATGGCCTAGATTAGAAGCCCTCTTTCTGCAGATAGAGTTGTTGACCTGTCCATCACACTGAGCGCGTGTGTGCGTGTTGACACCGTCTGGAGAACAATAGGCTCTTTTATGAGTGATGCTGCTTGGGCTCGCGTCTGCACAAATTATCCTAATACTGTACGCGTGCCAAACTGTACGAGATACAAGACAAACTGAGGCGACGGAAAAAATATGGAGAGATTTAGAGAAATTAGGAAAGTTTGACACCTGGAGAGAAAGACAGACATGGTGACCTGAGATGAACCTGCGTCAATCAATGGGTTCATATCGCTGCAACTGCAATTAATCAGTGTTTTTATATTTTGTTAATCTGTAGATAATTGTTTTTGATTTATTGAACTGTTTAGTCCAGAGAATGTCAAAAACAGTAAAAAGCAATTGAAAGATATTCAAATCACAGTGATTTTCAACTAGAAAACAGAAAATCTTTACATTTTGAACCAAAAGCCAGTTCATGTTTGGCATATTTGCTTAATAAATGACGATTAATTTTATGTCAATCCACAAATTAATTATTTGGCTAATTATTCCAGGATTAAGTCCAACTGACACTGCTCGGCTTTAATATGAAATAGTTTCTATTAGGGCTGCACAATTAATTTAAATATTATCAAAATCGCAATATGGCCAAGTGCATTATGCAAATCGCAGAAGCTGCAGTTTGTTTGATAAGGGTTAAAAAAAAAAGAAGTTACAACACAGCATTATAATGAAGTTATGAGATCCCCTGGTGAACAAATCTTGTTTTGTTTGGTACAGACTCTAAAAATATTTAACAATATCATGATTTTGAAATTCATGATTTTATATATATGTTTTTACCATATCGTTTGTATTATTACCATATGCTACATATCGTGGTTATATAAAGTGTTTATGCGGTTATTATTATATCATTATTGTAACTTTATAGTTTATAGTTGTGGTGGTGACTTGTAGCCATACATTTCAGCCTGAGATGAAGTTTGAACATTAGTAGGTGGTACATTCACTTTTAAAGGGTGACCAAAAAAACACTTAATGGCTCCTGCTATGTTTAAACATTTCAGCAGCCACTTTGGATGAACTCTGAGTTTTGACAATTCTGTTTAACAGTATATTTAGGTATAAATCTACAGTTTAGCACGTGTATGTGTATTACTGCGTCTGTGGTAAGCTGGTAAGTTACTGCGACATTTACAGAGACATATTACCCACATTTAGAGCTTCATAACTCATGGACAAGAGCAACCACCAATGCAGGAACAACGGATGTTAGTAAACATGAACAAACCCACCGACAAATCCAAACGGACTTCAGAGTCGGGCTGAACGGTTCAGATGACCTAGGGGGGAGAAGGGGGAGGGATGAAACCTTTTTACCCACAAATTCAAGGATCATTTGCAGTCCCATTCAAGCTCTTGTTGCAACTCCCTCCCTGCCTCCCCTCCTCAGACCCCCTCCTCTCTTCAACCATTCTGGCTGAAAAGAAATACGGTCACAGAAGGAGGGGCAGCCCTGCCCTTCTGGGTGTGTGTGTGTGTGTGTGTAGGTGCACGTTTGCATGTGTTTGAATGGGTGGGTGCCAGAGTATGTGTGTGATAGATTGTGAGCGGATTGGACAATGGGAGGATTGTATGTGATCTATATTCATGTGGCACAGATTTCAGTGGCCATGTGCGCACACAGCAGGCTGGGAATGATCAGACGGAGGAAGAGGGGTTGATAGAAAACATCCATAGAGAAGAAGAAAGATTTATATATAGAAAATGAGCATGATCACATTTTGTTTCTGGTTTTAGACACCTCCGATATCTGTAAACAAGTACAGAATCGGTGTAGCCCATTTCAATAATGGGGTTATGTTGTTTTAAAAAACATAAAATGGTGCAAAATGAGATAAAACGTCAGAGCTTTCTTGTGTTTTATTGTATCTAATGATGCTTGCATTATACTTTGCATGCAGGCAAGAAGCTGCATCCTCCTGAGAGCACCTTGTGAAAAGCTTCAACATGTTTTCTTTAAGGATGTACAAGGTTCTCCTGTAGGGGTGGCTGATAGTTTAATTAGATGCATAAATATTCCCCAGGTGAGTCTGTCGTGGCGGTGAAAGAGGCAACGCACTTTGCAAAAACAGAGCAGAGTAGAAAGTAAGGAAAAGATAGACCGATTGAAAGGAAATTAGAATTGTCCTCAAAGGCAAAATAGCATGAGTGTGTCTGTTCATTTTAATAAAGCATGTTTAACTTTCAGCTATATTCTGAGTCCTGTGGAGTAAAGAAGAAAGAGAGTGTAGAGCGAGAAAGACACTGCGAGAGAACGACTGATGATGAGAAATAAAGGGAGAGGCAGCCAGAACTCCTTGGTAACCAAAGCACAGAGGAACAGAGGGGCCGGTCCTACACCCCTCCCGCTGTGTGTGTGTATGTGTGTGTGTCTCCAAGGACTGGACTGCCTGAGGGAGGAGTGGTGGACCGTGTGTGTGTTTAGAGAGAGAGAGAGAGAGATAGGGGTAGAGGCTCATTGTCAGCATAGTAGGCGCTCACACACACTCTTAGACAAACCGCCGTGTAGTGAGAATATGAGCAGAGGAGAGCCGACGCCAGCACTTCCTCGTCCCGTCTTCTCTCTTTTTCTTGTTCCTTGGATTTATCTGGGGGTTTTTTGTGCCTTAGAAGGGCACTTTTTTTTTTTTTTAAAGAAAGACACTCAAAAGACACTCAACCGGAATAATGGTGTTCATTGGGACCTCGTTAAAATCTGTGATTAAATACTTCAAAAGGAAGGGTGAGATATG
Source organism: Morone saxatilis (assembly GCF_004916995.1). Lineage (NCBI taxonomy): Eukaryota > Metazoa > Chordata > Actinopteri > Moronidae > Morone > Morone saxatilis. Next base: position 12,032,320 of record NW_023340246.1, read on the forward strand.
TTTACTTCTTTTCTGTATTGATCATTAATGTATCATATTAGCAGTTTGGACTTAAACTATAACAAATGGACAGCAGTTAGTTAGAACTTGCACTGATTTGCCTCATTTTGACTTATAATTATTTATATGTGAGTGTCTGAATTTCCTACAGCTTCCCATTTGTTTCAGCTAATATGAATAGTCATTTTAAATCGCTTCATTTAAGCTTTTCTCTATCAAAAGCGGGCACATGCCAGCTTTAATGATTTGTAAATAATTTTATTACAACTAATGGTTTCCTGTGGGCATATTACTTCACTGCTGCCTCTGCTGAGCCTAGAGACAACCCTCTGTTGCACAATGTTACCAGGTAACCACTGGGCCAAGACTTCACAGAGCCGACAACTATTAGCACTAAATGACCCAACAGCATTTGTAAAGGTAGCAGCTGGAAGCGCTTAAAATCACCGCTACTCTATTAGAAATACTTTTTTCCCTTCATCTTGGAACAATTTTGAAGGTTTTTTTAGGTTTACTTCTAAATGTTTCAGCTAATTTGAGTTTGATATCAAAGGAAAACATACATGGTCTGTGCCTGTACAGTAGATTATGGTTACGACGATTAGTTAATGATCCAAGGCTATTATTTTATCAGTGGCTGTGTATTAAGCACATGAGGATGTTTAGCAAAGACCTGGTAGGTGCAGGGCAAGCTGCTTGTGTCGACTGTAATCTCAGGTGTATTTATAGTGTGTGTTTGTGTGTGGCAGTCAAGGCTGAGGTGATATTATTAATGATTAGCTCAGTGTTTTTTGTACTTCTCACATCTTAACTTGCCATCTTGCACATGCTCGCACTTTGCTCCTGATCTGAGCTCCTTGCAGTCCAGGGGGCAGAGGGCGCCACACTGCACCCCTCATGTCCTCAGCTTTTTCATAATAATGAGAATGCACAAACTTATTAGACATAGAAAGAGGAAGAAGTAGATTTACAAATTCATTTGGGTCTAAGGTTAAAAACTAATACATAAAATAAAATATAGCATTTTTTGAATATTTTATATTATTAAGATGCCCTATAGAGTCATGTTTCCTAAAATAACTCTTAACTGAGATAATTGTATGCTTTTGCAAACCTTTTAATTACTTTACTACATGTTATGTCTCAAATTTTTTCTATAATAACAAGTCTATGCCAACCCTTACGAAACACAAGAAGTTTGAATATGAATGAAAGTCAGTGATCTATTGGCTGGTGGGTGATTGGGAACCCAGTCAACATACATATTGTCAATACAAATTGATCACTGTTATTGATCATACCAGCTTATAACTGCTGTGTGTGGGAGATACATTTTCCGGGGATTACTTCATGCAGCCTTAAGCTCTGGTTCACCTTGTAGCCTGTTTGTGTCTTTCAGCGTTTTCAGTAGCCTGTTTGCTCTCAGTCTGCGTTTGTTAATGTGCATAGGGAGAGCTGGGATGTCAATGGACAGAGGGATTAGCAGACTTCTGAAAGACTTTCGCGCCACAGTCCGGTGTGTGTGAGACTGTGTGTGTGTGAGTGTGTTGAGGAGCTGGGGGTATTGTGGCACTGAAAGGCCTGATGTGGAGACTGATGCAGAGGGACAATACAAGCTTTGTGTCCACAGTCCTCATGTCCTTGGTCTCCTCTAGCCTGGTTGAGGTCTATTCAAACTCAATGGTCAGAGGGCTACAATGGGGGAGGGCTACCTGTGCTGAGTGTGTGTGGCAGGGCAAGGAATTTAGAAATGGAGCATTAGTTGATAGTATACTCTCATTCGTCACAATCTTGCTCACAGGTATGTTTTGAGATCCAAACCAACTACTAGTCTGCCTTTAACCTTCACATTTCAGATTCACAACTGTGTGCCAGTGGGTTTTGTGGTAACTGCATGTGTGTTTTCAGTCTCATGCAACTCTCCATTCAGAGGTGTTTTGCCTCGTGATGTATTTTATTGATTATTCTGACCAGTGCAGACAGCATGTGTATTAACACGGGTAGACATTCACAGTGACACACTGTTGACATATACACACTATCAGTCTGAACACATCACACACCTTCAGTGCAGACATTATTGACCCCTTCAGGTATGTGGTGTGGCTGACTGACTTCCCCCGTTTTGTTGCACTTGCAAATCCTAGTGTTGTAACTGCCACTTGTGAGTGCCAGATAGACATGATTATAAGAGGTTAATTCTGCAACATACATATTCTACATACCTTTCCGTTCCTGCTCTTATTTCTGCTGCACACATCACACCCTAGGTGTTACACCTCACTCATAAGGTTGTTATAGCTTCAAGACAATAAGCACTGTTGGACCTCGGCTTGCTGTCTGTGTGTGGTATTTGCACTCTTACATGTCTAAGCATGCAACAAATGTGCAGGTTTAAAGGTAGCAGCAAAACTGGGAAGAAAAAGTTCTGTCTTTGGTGAGTGTGTGGGAACATGAATAAACACAATGACCCCTCGTCTAAAGGCCTCTGCACACCAACCCGATTATTACCAGACAGTCGGGCGAGGTCGGTGA